>NC_141024.2:29572500-29947500 GCF_052040795.2 Danio rerio | reverse complement strand
ATCTTTTATTTATATTTGTGTTTATATTTATATTTATATTTTATTATATTTGTGTTTTACTTTTGTACAATTTATTGTGATGAATCAAAGAAGATACATTTTAATAGTACTTTAAAATGGAAACTGACAACAACAACAACAGTAACAGTGTAATAACAATATTAATAAGCTAAAATAATAATCATAAGGATAACGTTAACCTTCTTCTTTTTAACAATATCAAAATAATAATAATAAAGGTTTCTTTTGAGGGGGGCAAGGAATATTTGGAAAACATTTGTCATATGTGACACTGAAGAATAGTCAGGCTTAAAATTCAGCTTTAAACCACCAGAATTAATTACATTTTAAATTACATTTAAGAACAATATTCAATATCAGTTATTAGTTAATATTAATTATTTAATATTCTAACACCATTTCACAATTTACTGTTTTACTGTGTTTTTATCAAATTAATGCAGCCTTTTTGAGTAGAATAAGCTTAAACTAAAACACATTAAATAAATAAAATAAATAAATATATCATAAATAAAATAAATTTAATATAATTTAATTTAACGAAAACTGTTCATCTAATCAACTTGAATTATATAACTTCTATAACAGTAGATCATGTGATTTAGTTTTGGTGAAAATCAGATAAATAACCTAGAATGAGTTCAATCAAACCGGTTTTTGCCAAACTGAGACAGGGAATCAGAGGAAAAATAAGAATTTTGATTGTAGCCCATTCGGTTTAAAAGTTGAAACAAAAAACAAAAGTAAAACTTTGGACAAGTGGTGGCACTAGAGAGTTTGAGTTTGAGACTTCAGATTTGCTGTGGTTTGTGTTGATAATGCCTTTTTGTGTTGAAAATTATATGCCTTTCCCGCATATGGGTATATGGGCTGCCATTGGGCTGTGCATAAACATGCGACACGGGTAGAACATGCAAACTCCACACAGAAATGGCAACTAACCCAGCCGAGGCTCGAACCAGCGATCTTCTGGCTGTGAGGCAATCTGTTACCCACTGCCCAATTATAATTTAAATAAAATAATATGTATGTATTTATTTATAATTAGTTTAGCAGTGGATGTAATTTTCTGTATGCAGACAAACAGACACTTTGTTTTTTTTTCCCAATCTAATATCATCATGCAGTGCGATAATGAAATGTGTATTATATTTCTGGCATCAGGTTATCATGTAACCGGTGTGTTCATGAAGAACTGGGACTCACAGGAAGAGAAAGGGCTCTGTTCATCAGACAGAGACTGCGAAGATGCTTATAAAGTGTGTAAGATGCTGGATATCCCTTTTCACGAAGTCTCATATGTGAAAGAATACTGGCATGAAGTATTTAGGTAAATGCTACTGCACTAGTTGATTACATTACAAGTGTTGTGTACAGTTTGTTCATGTTCTCTTCGCTTGTTTTTTGCAGCAATCTTCTTTGGGAATATGAGAGAGGGAGAACACCTAATCCAGACATAATCTGTAACAAACACATCAAGTTTAAACACTTCTATCAGTATGCTGTTAATACTTTAGGTAAGTTAAGAAGGATTTATAGCAGCACTTCAAGGTTTTGTGTGATCACTTATTTTTTGTATATTTTAATAAGTAAAGGTCAGAATAAGGATGTTTTTTTTATTTTTTTGAACAGTCTGTCTGTCAACCTGTATGTTTGATGTATTAGTTTCTAATAAGTACTTTGAAACATTATAGAAAACTTTAGTAGTAAACATGACACTTTACATGAATTTAACATGCTTTCGTATGAAACAAATGACTTCACCATTGATCATTTCTCATCTATTGAACACACATGCAAGCGCACAGTATAATAAAAATACATAAATACATATATAAAATGCAATCTAAATGTAAATATACATTTTAAGAACAATTTAAGAAATCAGAATTAACACTTTTATTCATCTTTTCATGTTGACAGTGCTAAAAAATGGGACACAGTTCTTTGTTGTTGCTGCTGTAGCTGCCATACTTACATCATTGTCTTGTTTGGCAACAGGGGCTGATGCCATGGCAACGGGCCACTATGCCCGGACATCCCAGGAGGATGAGGAGGTTTTCCAACAGAAACTTACTGAAGCTCCCAAAAGCCTCTTCAGGGACCGGTTTGAAATTAGAAAGCGTAAGTCAGCGTGAAGACGCCTGCCCATATGATTTGTGTGACTGAAACTGTGTAGACCAGAGATGCATTGCGGATTTATGACCATCAAAACAAATGTATATCTAAATAATGTTTATGTATGTATGCATTAGTTAGTTAGTTCATTCATTAGTTCGTTCGTTCGTTCGTTTATTAGGTCGATCGGTTGGTCGCTCGCTTGAATTCCCAGGTCGTATTTAATCTCAAAATCTAAAGGCAACAATAATAATCATAATTAATAGAAGTAAATACAATAATAATATATTGTTAAAAAATGTTAAAAATAAAAACAATTAAACCTATAATGAGATATTTACAGTGTAATTTTGTTTATATTTAGATTTATCATGCGTATTTAGCCTTTAAAAAAATAGTTGAAAGGGTTACATTAACAAAAGTCATGACCAGACACAAAATTTATTAGTAATTAATGGGTAAAATAATTGTTATATAATTAAAAGTTTTGTCACGATACATACTTAAAATTCTGACTTTTCCCTACTCAAAATAATAAAGAAAAAATAATAAGGAGTTAAATTTTGAATTGTGAAAAGTTAGATTTTGAAGCACATATCATGACACGAGTTAAGTTTTTGTATATAAATAAATAACTGTCATGAAAATGTTGCTGTAAAATCTTACTATAGGTAAACCTTTTAAATAAAAGCTATTATTGTTAATTAATAACTTTATTATACATTTTTAAGAACTATTTTTAATCATTACCTTAAATATTATTTATTCATTCATTCATTGATAAAATAATTGTTAGATACAAACAAATGTAACTTCTGTCATGACGTGCTTACAATTCTGCCTTTTCCCTATTCAGAATAAAATTTCTCATTATTTTCTTAGATTTTTAGTGTGAATTATGGAAATGGGCATTAGCTGACAATTTTTGTGAAATTAAAATTTTATATATATATATATATATATATATATATATATATATATATATATATATATATATATATATATATACACACACACACACACATTTTTTTGTTAATTTCTATTAGGGTTTTGTTTCAGAATTCATTTGACTCTTCTTACTCTTCTCCATCTCATTAGCTGTGCGGCTTTATCAAGGTGCTGATCTGTTGAAGGACCAGACGTTCTTCTTAAGTCAGATCTCCCAGGATGCTTTGCGACACACATTATTTCCCCTGGCTGGACTAACCAAAGGGTATGTGAAGAAGATTGCAGCTGAGGCCGGCTTTCAGCATGTTCTTAAGAAAAAAGAGGTACAAACTGAATAAATAGCATGTTTTTAGATGTTGTATGCAGGATTTATCTCAGTGGTCTGTGTTTTAAATGTAACTTAATTTGCTGATTAATTGATAAGCAAGTGTTTTATGTAGACTTTGGCTGAAATCGTTCATGAAATCAATCAATTCTAAAATTAACAGCAGATGGCGCTGTATGCTTAACCAACAACCATGCTTGAAACCAATTTCTTACAAATACCACTTGAACCTAAAGTAATCAGTAATAAAGTTTAGAGAGGATTAAGCGAATTATAACAGTGTTCATTTTGAGCTGTGTTTACATTAATCATGTAAAGCAAATTTACTGAAATTAGCCAAACAACGAAGCGTACGTCCTCATGAGCATTTGAGTGTATGTTTAGAAAAACTAGCCTAGACCGCTGTCTGCTCTTAAACACTAGCCTAAACCACCGTCTGATGTTAAATCTAGCCTAGAGCGGCATCTGCTTTTAAAGACTAGCCTAGACCACCTTCTGCTGTTTAAAACTAGCCTAGAGTGTTGTCTGCTGTTAAAAACTAGCCTAGAGTGTCACCTTCTGTTAAAGACTTGTCTAGAGCACTATCTACTGTTAAAAACTAGCCTAGAGCACCTTCTGCTGTTAAAAACTAGCCTAGAGTGTTGTCTGCTGTTAAAAACTAGCCTAGAGTGTCACCTTCTGTTAAAGACTTGTCTAGAGCACTATCTACTGTTAAAAACTAGCCTAGAGCACCTTCTGCTGTTAAAAACTAGCCTAGAGTGTTGTCTGCTGTTAAAAACTAGCCTAGAGCACCTTCTGCTGTTAAAAACTTGCCTAGAGTGTCACCTGATGTTAAAAACTAGTCTAGAGCACTATCTACTGTTAAAAACTAGCCTAGAGCACCTTCTGTTTGTTAAAAACTAGCCTAGAGCACCTTCTGCTGTTAAAAACTAGCCTAGAGTGTCGTCTACTGTTTAAAAATTAACCCAGAGTGATATCTACTGTTTAAAACTATAGCTTAGAGCACCATCTACTGTTACAAAACAGTCTAGAGCACTATCTACTGTTAAAACCTAGCCTAGAGTTTCGTCTGCTGTTTAAAAAATGAGCCTAGTGACATCTGCTGTTAAAACTAGCCTAGAGCGACATCTGCTGTTAAAAATGAGTTTAGAGCGCAGTCTACATTTTAAAACTACCCTTGAGCGCCATCTGCTGTTGAAAGCTGAGCGAATATTAGAGAGAATATTAGCGATGCAGTTTGAAAACTGCAGAATCGAGTTCTTAAACGTTTTTTTTTCACCACAGCACT
The DNA here is from genome assembly GCF_052040795.2 of Danio rerio. Lineage (NCBI taxonomy): Eukaryota > Metazoa > Chordata > Actinopteri > Cypriniformes > Danionidae > Danio > Danio rerio. The sequence goes on along the minus strand of NC_141024.2, from coordinate 29,942,800 downwards.
AGTTTTATATGTTTTAAAACTAAAATATGATATTATTGCAGTTAATAACATTTTCATTTTTTTCTCTCCTGAAAGAGCATGGGAATCTGTTTCATTGGAAAAAGAGATTTTGAGAACTTTATCCTGGAGGTATGTTGTTTGATTCAGCTTAAAGTTGTATGCATCTGGTATTTTCCTTATATATGGTACAAACTTGTCTTTTTTTTGCTATGAAAACTATAAGAAATGTTAAATTAACTTTTATTATTCAGGGTTCCTGCAGATGATATGATAGATTTGTGTGTGTATATATATATATATATGTATATATATATATATATATATATATATATATATATATATATATATATATATATATATATATTAGCGCTGTCAAAATTAACACGTTAACGCATGCAATTAATTTTAAATAATTAACAGGTTAAAAAAAATATACGCAATTAACGCAGTTCAGGTTTTTTTTACTGTTGTGGTGGACGTGTGTTCAACATGCAATAAATGTGGATAAGACCAAGGAAGCACTTTTTGAAGGCAAGTTCCAGTATAAAACAATTAGTTGCATCACAGGTTATCCAGAGTTTCATGCAATTTCGGGTGTTTCATTTTTAACTTTCGACATCTGTTGTAAGTTGATACCGCATGGCGAACAGAAAGAAAATCCTCCGCATTTCGTGACTCGGTGTTCCTTTAAGGTAAGGTTCCTTTTAAGGCTACACGGTAGAATTTTAATAAGAGTATAATCTTAATCATATTAAAATCGGAGTATTGGTGTCTTATGTAAATGTACTCAGAACATCTGGTGAAGTCGCGAGCTGTCAAAGACAGGGCATTACTCTGCCGTTCAGCATGCGCCCTCCAAGTTTAGCATTTTTCCTCATTAAACGCAACGAAAGCGTATGCTTCGCGTTGTTGTGTCAGAATCCTTGTGAAATACAGTAATACTTTAGGACGCTTAGTTTAGGACGCTTAGCAAATTTGATGAACGTGATCATGCGTGTTGAATCTGAGGGTAGTCGCTCCAGTATGGAAGGCGGTTGGGGCCAAAACGTCTGCAGCGCATTGTGTGTGTCTGTCTGTGTGTCTGTGTCAGGCCTGTTGAGGGGTGTTTGGGGTGGAGTGAGCGACGTATCTGAGTAGGGGCGAGAGGGGTGTGCAATGTATTTAACGACCGGTTTGCAAGGAATTATCATTCATTTGCGGGCATTTGGGAGTCTCTGTGCACTTGCGGGATACTCCTAGTCTTAGCAACTGGATAAATGTAAAGGAGGATTAAGCAAAATTGTTTTTACTCTATAATTATTGTTCTCAACTCACAGCAATAAAACTTTAGAATGAGTGCAACAGTTTGTATTATATAGTTTATTAATATAATTTTTCATTTTCCATATCTGCAATTCCTGTATTTTGGCATTTTTTTGCAGTCCACTTAGAATCCAACATGGAAATCAATGTTTTCTTTATTGGCATTGATTGTTTCGAAATTTAAATGTCATTAACATGCCTGTGTTTTAATTTCTGTAATAAATATGGCTGTCAAGCCAGGATCTTGATGGTTTATTGTGGGTATGTTGTTTACATGAAGAAATCTGTGTTACAAGTTCTATTACAAAAATTCTATTAAACAATTATATTTTGAATTTAAATATTTTTTGTCTTGCGTTTACATTAATTTTACATTTAAATAGCTAAAATTACAAGTTTCAGTATTTTAAATGCAATTAATCGCGATTAATCACGATTAATTTTTTTAAAAAGGTGCGATTAATTAGTTAATTTTTTTTAATCGATTGACAGCACTATATATATATATATATATATATATATATATATATATATATATATATATATATATAAGGAAAAGAAAAAGACACTCAAACATCTATCGCAAAATAAAAGTTACTTTATTGAAATAAAAGAATGATACAGTGGTAGCGTGACCATCACACACTTCTCAGAGCTCGCCAGAACTGAACTGAGCTCCCCTAAATGCGTGCGTACATCTAAAAGGTAAAACAACCACAGAAATGGACATTTAAAGTGGACATTTAAGCGACTGTTACAATAACACAATAATTAACCTCGAAAAAAAACCCCAGAGCAATCACTACCAGACTGCTGTTGTATTTGCGATAAGGAGGGATGAGGCTGAAACCAGCTTCTTATTGAGTCTAACCGGTCCACCTTAAAAACCGCAACGCTTCCGTTTTTCATCTTTTTATTCGCGATAAAGAAAACACTAAACAAAGGCTCCATCTTCTGGATCGACAACGCCAACCGTCTTTGGCCACATACGAGCTCTCTCAGAAATTGTAAATGTTTTAAAATAGACACTATTCTTACAAATAAACTGCATAGTTGCAATCTAAACAACTATATTCTCGACTAAAAAAAGCCTCAAAAGTTCATTTTGTTGTCTCATAACAGTAATATTTGTCAAACTGTAGCGTCTCTGCTTGTTGCTGGCTGTTTGTGGGTGGAGTAATACACAGTGAAGGGTGAAGAGGCCTTTGTGTCATGTTACTAGCAAAATATTGCATGGGTATCTGCCTATCAGAATCAAGAACCAGATAGAACTGTTGTATGTATGGGCATAGGTGGGCATAGATTCATTTTTTTTTTAATCTAGATTAATCTTGCAATTAATCTAGATTGAAATGGCTCATTTGAATTCTGCCGAAGGCATTCAGAATATGTGTGCTACCTTCTTTGAGAGCGGGTTTGTCAAGCCAGGGGGTGCATTAGACCAGGGGCTCATCTCCTCTTTACAAAATGCATCAGAAACTGCTTGAGAAACTTGTCTACTGTGATAATTGGTGATGAAAATAAATGAAGTTCAAACTGAAAATAGCCTTATCAATCTTTCATCTGAAGATTTTAGTGGCTGAACAACACTACTGTGAAGATATTAACCCATTTGTAACAACAATATCTAACATTACATTAGCTTTGCATGAAGCTAAAACTGTTTTAAAACAGAACATTACCTGTCTAAGAGAAATTCTTCAGACATGGTGTCATCCTTTCTACAGCGTGCAAAGGTAACTCTAATATTGATAACGCGCAGGTGTAGACAGAGCTGCGTACAAACGGCTGCACAGTTGTTCAAATCTGCATTTGCTGACTGACAAATTGGGCTACTTATCGGAATTATGAGAGATGTCGGCCCGACTCTATTTAATTGGATGAACCTTTTTTTGCTTTATGCCTTACCCAAAAAATAAAATAAAATACATATAAATACATTTTGATCATTTACTTAAAACAGTACTATTAGACTGTGAAGAGACTTTTAACCAGCACAACAAAAAAAAAAATGCTTCTGAAGACAATCACCTACTCCACCTTTAAGACGTGGAGTATGAAGATATTAGTGGCATTTTTGAAGCAAACACAGCAGTCTTTAGGACCTTTCGCCAAATTTTCCGACAAATTGTCCGGCTGTCAGTAATCCGCGCACACACACACGTTGCGGAATGCGAAAGGTTTTTTTCTTTCCATTTGGCGTGCGTTATTAAATTCCATAAAACTCTCACCAGTCCTTACTCATGAATAAAACACGAATAAGGACATGAATAAAATGTTCATGAGTTAAAGTTAGGGTTGTCACCCATCCCTTAAAATACGGAATCGTCCCGCATTTGGATTTAAATTGTGTGTCCTGTTTTAAATCAATACGGGACGGGTTTTGTCCCATATTTTTTTCATTTTTTTAAAAGTAGCTTTTCATGCAAATCATCCCACACATTTTGTTTCTTTTAATTTATTTTCAAAATCTTAGCTAAATTATGCATTGATGACTTCATAGTGACTATTAAATGAACCAATAGGAATATTCAAGCTCAACTACTTTAATATTATATAAAAAACTAAACCACAGTTTTTCCCTTCATTAAGCTTATAGACATTCAGCTTCTTTTTAGTCTGTAAAATTCAGCAAAAATGCAAGAAATTTAACATTTGGCTCAGAATTAACGCTGCAGATTTGTATTTGAGAACATTCAGCTTTTTTATTCATTTGTAAAACACAAAATTCAAACAGACTTACAAGATTCATGTTTTATGTCGAACAGTAAGTTTATACTTTAAATAGTATATATATATATATCCCCAATTTCTGTTTAACGAAGAGAAGATTTTTTTCAACACATTTCTAAACATAATAGTTTTAATGACGTTTTAATGATTTTTTAAACGTTTTAGTTTTATGATTTATTTTATCTTTGCCATGATGACAGTAAATATAATTTTTTTTGTATTTTTCAAGACACTTCTATACAGCTTAAAGTGACATTTAAAGGCTTAACTAGGTTAATTAGGTTAAGTAGGCAGGTTGGGGTAATTAGGCAAGTTATTGTATAACGATGGTTTGCTCTGTAGACTATCGAAAAACATATTGCTTAAAGGGGCTAATAATTCTGACCTTAATTTTTTTTTTAAAACTGCTTTTACCCTAGCCTAAATAAGACAAAAAAGACTTTCTCCAGAAGAAAAAATATTATCAGACACACTGTGAAAATTTCTTAGCTCTGTTAAACATCATTTGGGAAATAAAAAAATAAATAAAAAAATAAAAGGGTCTAATAATTCTGACTTCAACTGTGTATATAAATAGTTCTAATATTATTATTTTCCTATTCTGTATGTTATTTATTACAGTACTTAGAACCAAGACCTGGAAATTTCGTCTCGATTGAAGATGGGAAAATCATGGGAAAGCATAAAGGTGAATATCTATTTAAGTCTTCATTTATTGTTAGAAAGTATGACTGATTTTATTGTATGTTTACACACAGTTTACTGTATGTTTCACAGGGTGGTTCACATTAACACTGGGGCAGAGGGCTAGAATAGGAGGGCGGGCAGACGCTTGGTTTGTTGTGGATAAAGATGTTACTACTGCCGATGTCTTTGTGGTGAGTTATACGCAGTTTGGACGAAGTTATTAATTTAACTTATTTTGGTTAGTAAAATTTCGCCTACTTTTTTAGTGTCCGAGCACATTTCACCCGGCACTGTTTCGAGACACATTACAGACGGACCGTTTCCACTGGATTGCAGAAGAGCCACCTGCTGAACTCGTTCACACTCAGATGATGGATTGTCACTTCTGTTTTAACAACCGCATGCCTTTAAGTAAGTCACTTTTTAAATAAATTATTATTATTTTAGCCCATAATGTTATAAATCATGTATTGCTGTGTTGTTTTAGCACTTATGTATGTATTGTTCATTATTAATATTTTTTTTATTGAATTTTAGTTTGTTTGTCTTTTTATTACTGTTTATTCAATTCAATTAAATGATAGTTTCTTAAATTTGCACTACCAGTCAAAAGTTTGGAGTCAGTTTTTTTTTCTTCTTTTTTTTTTTTTGGAACTTTATTCTGTTCATCAAGATGGATTTATTAAATGATAGTTTCTTAAATTTGGACTACCAGTCAAAAGTTTGGAGTCAGTTTTTTTTCTTGTTCTTTTTTTTTAGGAACTTTATTCTGTTCATCAAGACGGATTTTTTAAATGTAAAAAAAAAAAGTTAAACTGCTTTCTTATTGTATGTATTTCCCAAAGAACCTTTTACTCCAGTCATTAATGCTTTTATTACTGTTACATTATTAATAATAATATAATTATTATTATTATTATTAATATTAGAGTGATTTCTGAAGGATCATGTGACTGAAGACTGGAGTAATGAAGCTAAAAATTCATCTTTAAAATCATTGGAATAAATGATTAAAAAATAAAATAAAATAAAACATTTAAATATCGCACTGACCCCAAACTTTTGGCTGGTAGTCCAAGTCTTTTTTTCAAAATTAAATAAGTGCTCCTATACCTTTATATTAATTGTTAGGATTTAGATTTTATTAGTTTTATTTATATTTTACAAGACTGTCTCTTTATAGTATTTTGATATTAATTTAGCTTATAGTTTGTAAGTTTGATATTTATCTTTTAATCATTTTTATTATTGTTTGTGAATTTCATACTAATTTTTTAGTTTTTAATTTAAAAATGTCAAGACTTTTTAAGCCTGTTATATATATTAAATAAGTGCCAAGTTATTAATTTAAAGTTTCAATTTATATTTTTTTATTTTTATAACAATTTAATTTTTTTTTTTTTTACTTTTTCATTTTGAGTTTTAATAGTTTTATTTTTATTTAACGCTCAGCGCCATGAACTTTACAAATGGCCCTTAACAGAATTTTCATTTTCATTTAGTTTGATGTTTGTCATTTTTATTAGTGTTTTAGTGCATTTTATACTAATCAAATCAGTGAAGTTAAATTAAATTCCTAACGTTTTTGTATGTGTTCTAATATATTACTTTTTTACTCTTATATTAATTATTATTTTATGTTATATAGGGTTGAATTATAGTAATATAACAAGTATATTTTAGATTTTCTACTTTGTTCTTTTCTTGTTTAATAGTTTTATATTTTTTTAACAAAACTGGCTATTTAATGTCATTTATAGTTTGTTGTTTGCTTCCTTGCTTAGTTTTTTGTTTGTCTTTTCATAATTTTCATTATGGTTTTATTGAATTTGATACTATTTAATTCAGTTAAATGAATCAAATTCAGTTGTTAAGACTTTTTTGCATATTAAATAAGTGTTCCGATATATTAATATTTATATTGAAGTATAGGAAAGCTTATTTATTCTGATTTCAGATGTTTTATTTAAATTCAAAATATTTGAAATTAATAACACTCATGACATCCATTTGGTAAAATGATTTGCCATAATTTAATCCGTGTTCTGTTAAATTCATATTTGTAATTTTACTCTTTCAGCATTATTAAAAGTTTTGAGGCTCTGTCTTGAACCATTCTAAAGTCAGCATCTCCTTTCTTTCAGCTCCATGTACTGTAACCCTGAATTTAGATGGGTCAGTGTGGGTGATGGTGAAGGAGCCCATGAGAGGAATGGCAACTGGACAGGTAATCCAGGAAAATCAAGTCATTTATAAATCATTACCACTTTTAAACTAGAGCCTGAAATATTCTTTTTACTAGATTAATCAACTCCTTGTTAAATTAGCTTTCTAGTTTCAGTGTACATTCAGCCTCGTTTTTAATTCTTTAATTTGACATTTTTTATTTAGCTGTTTTATTATAATTTTTGTATTTGTCAACATTTATTTTAATTTTAGTTTTAGTTACCAAGCCATTTTTGAAAAGCCTTCTTGTGTTTTTTTGTTTGTTCGTTTTTTATTTACAATTTTATATTTGAAGCAGAACAAAATATTAATATATGATATTTTATGACATGGATGTTTTTGTCTATTATAGACTCAATGTTCTTTTTCATTTACTAATAAAATACCACATTATTCACTTCATAAAAAAATATGAATGTCCTAACTGATGGTTATATTTATAATAATATTTATATATGATATTTTGATCAACCTTGACAATAAGATTTCATTAGTTAATATTAGTTAATGTGTTTGCTAACATGAATTAATAAAGAACAATACTTGTACAGCATTTATTAATGATAATTCAGTATTTTCTGATGCATTATTAATATCCAAATTCATTCTTGTTAACATTAATGCACATTATCTAACAATGGAGAACTTTATTACCATTAACTAAGATTAGCAAAGATTATAAATGTATTGTTCATTGTTTATTCATACAATAACTAATACAACCTTATTGTAAAGCATTAATAAACCTTTATGTTTTAGGCTTAGAGAAACTTTTTTTCTTTCTTTTTTGACACAAGGGTTAAATGCACTTTCTTTTTCTGTATGTAAAGAAAACTACACTTAGAACTAATCTGACCTTTCTTTCGTTAAATAATTTTGAAGAAAACATCTGAAATCATTTTGTATATTATAATATATATACAGTTAAGTAAAATCATAAGATATTTAAATAAATTTAAGTCAAGCGAATGATTTTCCTATTACTTATTTTATAAAATGGTATTACACGGCTGTATGGAATACTCATTTCTGATTAGTCATTCCTGGAACTTCAAATTATTTTTACCGTCCACATTAATGTGTATCTGCTTGTCTGTAATGGCGCTTTGTTTGTACTGTTTTTGGCTGTTTGTCGCCATGTTGTGAACAGATAATGCATACCGGTAGGTAGCCTATGCTTTATTGAGCCAGTTTTGTGTCTGTCAGCTTTGCGTTTTTGACTTTTAGTGCTATCTTGTGACTGAATAATGCGCAGGTTAGTGTAACGGTAAAGGGCCACAAAACCCCCCTATCTCAGCAGGGTGTTTTCACACCTCTAGTTAGCTTTGTTTAGATGGGAGTGCATGAATATGGGAGTTTCAGTTTGGGTACGCTCTGATTTTCACAAACACAGACGCAGGAGAGAAAGTCAGTGACTGTGTTTACATTGACATCAGTAATCGAATTATTTGCCAAATTATTAATTTGTCGACTTTAACTGCAGCTTGGCACTTTCACTTTCATTCAGGAACATTTCATGCATGGCCCCTGTGACAAACGAGATATTGGATGCCAGGTACTTTAATACCTAGTTTTAATGGAATGTTTGATACCGCACGGCGAATGAGTGAAAAAAAAACTAGCATTTCTTAGTAAATTAGATGCTCTTGGTAGGTAGTGTCAAAAAGCCGTGTGTTTATAGACTATCCTGTATTAAAATGCAGTGAAAATTCTAAACGATGGTAATAGTTTGATTAAGGTGTTTATATGTTTACACTCGGAGAGCAGCATTTACAGCAGATCTTTCAGGCCATAATATTGTAGTGATATTAACATACTGTAAACTTAGTAACTAAATCATTTAGACTAAGGTCTGTCTTTAAAAACTGAAGGAGTACTGCTGACGATACAAATTAACTCTGCCATCTGAATAAACAAAGAACAGTGATCGCTTACTTACCAAATCTGTAGAGACAGGACAATCAACACAAACTGGAGCTGACAACTTTGTTAAAAGGAGATGAGCGGCAAATCCGGATTTCACCATATCCAGATGTGAAAAGCTCTTAGGTTCCTAAAAAACCTAAAAAAATGTTCCTTAAAACATATTTCTGTCGCATGCACTGTAATCCACACGTGAGTCCAGCTGCGCTCTCATAGCATGAAGTGAAAACAAAGCCTTCGTTGAAGCACATTTATAAATGCCACACTGATGACCCATGTCTCCAAACAATTCTTATTCTTCCACTTGTTTTGGCAACACAAAGTGGCGTCTTTCTGCCATCTGAACACTGTAACAGGTAAAAACAGTCTTCGAAGCCATCATGCATATTAATGAAGTTGCACCTCAAACTCAATAGAGCGTGCTGATTTGTTTGAACCAGTCTTATACAACAGACTTCTTAATGCTCTTTATTCTGCGATTAAAAACCTCCGGGTCGTACTTTATCCTTCACTTAGCTAGCACTGTTTATATGTTTATATATTTATTTATAAATTATAAATAAGTCATTTCAGCTGAAATTTTAGCTTTGTGTTTTTACTTTAAAGAAAACTATAAACTACTGATTGGCTCTTCAGAAACAATAATGGCGGTTTGTCAATTAAACTGACTTCAATGTGTTCATTTTGCAGTTTGCTGTGTTGTATAAAGGAGACGAGTGTTTGGGCAGTGGGAAGATCATTCGTCTGGGACCCACAAAATTTGCTCTTCAGAAAGATCAAAGCAACACAAACTGCCTCCATAAAGACACCAACCAACAACATCCAGAGCCTCACAGCTGAAGCGCAAAACATCTCAGACGGCTTTGTGGTTTAAATGAAGCACTGTGGAAAGATGCTCTAATAGTTTATAGACATTTGGGGTGGGAGAAACTGCAGATACTTTAAAAGTTTGTGTGTACTACACTGTAAAAATATCTGTCTAATAACAGTTTCTGTATATTGTGATGTTCTTTTCGTTTATTTATGAATAATCTCTTCTCTGTCCACTTTTGATGCTGCAAATTCAACTCTACAGTTTAACAAAGTAACTTTTATTGACATTTTAGTAGTTTTAAATAATATAATGTGCAAGACGTAATATATAGTGAAAGAAGTAATAGCGTAATATACAACACCAACCTATAAAAAATTTTCATAAAAGCCACATTTTCAAACTTTTCATAGTTAGAAAGAATAAGTTCTCCTAATACAATTTAAAAGCATACATAAACTGGGGAAAGATAATTAAAAGTAGAATAAAAACAAGAGTAACAAAATACGAAAAACTGCTATTGTATGGAAATTTTTTACAGTGTATGTTTATGATTTTTTAAAATATTGTTGTAATTACAATTAAAGCCAAAATGATTTACAATCCTGTGAATTTTGTTATTATTTTTCAAATATTTTCCAAATTATGTTTAACAGACCAAGGAAATTTTTTACTTTATTTTCTATTTTATAGTTATTGACTTCTGGAGAAAGTCTTATTTCTTTTAGTTTGACTGGAAAAAAAAAGATTTAAATTTTTTTGTAAAACAATATTAAGGTCCATATTATTAGCCCTTATATATATATATATATATATATATATATATATATATATATATATATATATATATATATATATATATATATATATATATATAATTATTTTTTTTAATGAAAAAAATCTCTTTATTTAAGCAATACTTGGAAAATATTTTTTAAATAACTAAAATTCCACAGGGGCGTTGATCATTTAGACTTTCACTGTGTCTGGAAATTTGTTATTTATTGATTTTAGCGATATAAACAAATATATTTGTATTACTCTGTTTTCAGAACTGATGTAAATGGTTATAGTGCCTTTACTGTTCACCTCATTGTGATCTATGCAATATTTTAAACAAATATTGCGCTGTGTTCACGTTCTATTTAAGAACATTGTAAAGCGCTTATTTTTGCCAGTAGAGGGCGTGAGCGAATCGTTTAGGACTGTGCTGTTGCAGCTAAACACTCACCAGCAATTCCCATTAACAAAAGTTATGTTATACGAAGTTTTAGTTAAAAAAATAAAACAAAATAAATTTATCAGCTGGAGTATACCGTGCATAAATGAGTACACCCCTCAAATATCCATTTTTCAAATGTAAATTTTGTAATGCTTTTCAATATTATATTTGTGTATATGCATTAGATTAGTTAGTACTAAAGCCAGATCTGGAACAAATGTAACAAAAACTGAATATCACAATCCAAAAATATGTACAGCCAACTTTATAGGGGGAAAATATTAAATTAAAACATATAAAATAGGGGGGTGGCGCAGTAGGTAGTGCTGTCACCTCACAGCAAGAAGGTCGCTGGTTCGAGCCTTGGCAGGGTCAGTTGGCGTTTTTGTGTGGAGGTGCTCCTGTTTCCCCCAAAGTACAAAGATGTGTGGTACAGGTGAATTGGGTAGGCTACATTGTCTTAAGTGTATGAGTGTGTATGAATGTTTCCCAGAGATGGGTTGTAGCTGGAAGGGCATCCGCTGCGTAAAACATATGCTGGATAAGTTGGAGGTTCATTCCGCTGTGGTGACCCCAGATTAATAAAAGGACTAAGCCGAAAAGAAAATGAATGAATGAATATAAAATATAGGAAAAATCAAAAGAAACAAAATATAAAATTTAGTTGAACTTTTGTAGTTTTGTATTTTATTTGTTGCAATACTTCACTTGAATTTAAATGTAGTATTTTTGAATGAAATGAAAAATGAAAAACATTCGTTTTTAAAATGAAGTGTACTCATTTATGCTGAGGACTATATTAATAAAATAATAAAAGCTCTGATTAAGCTAAAGATTTTTTTTTTAATTAAAAGTGTTTTTCTTCAATGATTGTTCTCCAACTTAATTCAACAGTGTATTTGTGAAAATAAATATCACAGTTTCATATTTTAAGAGTAAATGTGTTTATTTTCTTGTTTTTTAGTTGCGGGACATCAGAAAACAGTGCTTATATTTTTCAAAGTAAACAAAGCAATAGCCTGTGAGATATTTAAGTAAATGTCATACAAAGAAAAATATTCTCTGATAGTATATTGTCTGTTAAAATATTTGCTTTTAATATTGCAGGCAATGGATAATGATTTTAAGATATACATTTTGCAATGATTGAAATACAGCCGACTTTAAAAAACGACAAAAAATGTTTGTGCCAATAGAGGGCGTGAGATAATTATTAATGACTTGTGCAAAACACATCAATTCAACAATTGCTATAAATGAACGAGAAAGAAACATATTTCAATTATATTTTATCAACAAATAAATAGATAATGCATTATTACCCTCTGATTAGGCTAAATCAAGATTTTAAAATGAAACCAACTGTTTTTATTTATATTTAAACAGTTGTGTAAATAAATAATATAAAGCGGAGTATGATATTAGTTTAGAAGAAAGGCTTGGTTTTTCGTATATCATGCGGTACATCGGAAATCAGCACTTCATGATAAGTAGAATTCAAAATGAATAAGGCAAACAATAAAAAATAACTAGTGTTTGGAAAAAGTAATATATAACAATCTTAAATCACCTAAAAAATTTAAAATAAAATAACTGAATTTGTGTTTGAGTAAGATAATAGGCATAATAACATTGTAATATATATTTTTTTTATTTTTTTTTACTTTTTTGGTTTGCCCGACACTGATAATTAATTACCATGTCTCATATAGTAGGCCTATGTTATGATAATTAATAAAAGCAAATGTAAATGTAATACAAGCAAAGTATTCTCTTATAGCCTATTATCCGTTTTTTTATTTTTATTTTTTTACTAATATGGTAACAGATAATAATTTTGACATGTGCAACAGAAATAGATGACTTAAAAAATGATGGGTGGTAATTATTTACTATAAAATAAATTATACAATTAATAAATATGTTGTGTTTCCTTTTGCACCACACTTAGGCTATTTTAAATAGCTTATTTTAAACAGACGTTTCGCAAAACTTAGGGGGCTAGGAAACATTTAATTTTGACAATGCTTCCATTGTTGTCATTGTTTAATTCTCGTATTTTTTGTAACACATAAGTAGCCTAGTTATTTATTCATGCGTAATTTGGTTTTACTACTCAGTCCAGCCCTGATGCCTTTATTACTTTACAGCCGCTTGTAAATGGAACGATTTAAACACGTGTTGCGAATTCATGTCCACTTAAAGAGACAAAGAGATGAAAACTTTACCCGATAACCGAAGCAAACAACCAAGAAGTCGCTTGAAATAAACTATACCGACGTTTATAGCGAAAGCATTCGCGTCCACATCTCGGACGGTTGTATTAAACTTGTAAAAAGAGCGTTCAGTTCTTACGTTTACTTTGGGGCGTAAAAGTCACCAAAAGTGCAGCGGTGAATAACAATAGTTGAATTTCCATGAGAGAGTTATTCTTTAGTCCCGTGAAGAGGTGCACTGCAGGTTTATGTTAATGACTGTGTGTGTGTGTGTGAGAGAGAGAGAGAGAGTGTGTGTGTGTGTGAGTGTGCGCGCGCGGGGGGAGAGACGCGCACACTCGGAGCCATTTTGTCCTCATTTAAAACTTAACGTGGATAATGTCACTTGGCTCCATGGATACCACCTCGATAAACTGTGTTTTCTGCTGTTAAAAAGCTACAATGAAGGATAGAAGAAGGTCGACGTGCCGGCAGAAGGAGAGCTGACGTGTTTTCTGCCTGTTTGCGGAGTTTTACACCATGGATCTTGTAATGTGTTGGTTATTATGGGTTCACCTTCTCCTCTGCGCTCCTCTCATGGGATGTTTCGACTTGCACCTCTCGGAGACTTTACATTCAGGAGCTGTTCTTGCCAATTTGTCACTGGGACCGGGCTGGACTTATAAAATAGACTGGACTTTAACTTCCAAGTACATTGGGAACTTTATTAAAGTAGATTGGAGAGATGGAGTGGTGCGTTTAAATGGAGAGGTGGACTGTGCGCGCGCCCCGCACAGCGCGCTGCCTCTTTATTTCAAAATCAAATCATTAACAACTGAAGGACTTGTTAAGACACATTTTAATGTATTTCTACACGGGCAAAACTGCGTGTTCAAATTTAAAAGGAAGAGAGAGACCAAGCCTGATATCAACGTGAACTACATTTATAATTCAGGACTAACTTCCTGCTTGTCTCCAGGTGATTTACTCATTCATTTTGAGGATTATTTGCCTGTCTTCACAAGAAACTCTGCTGTTTTTGCTTCTTCTTGCACCTCAGACCAACTGAATGTGTTTGTGCGTAACGGGACTTTACTTGTGAAGGACGCGTACTGTTTGGAGACGAACTTGGGGCGCTTTAAAAGCACAATTCGCTGCTCGTTTCTCGATTCTAAAGGTGAGCCCTTCTCTGTGTGCCTTAAACTACGATTCACCTCAGACCAAACTTCATTATCATATGTAACAAATCCAAGAAAACAGAGAATAAAGCGAGCCGCGAATTCAGTGCCTCAGTTTCAGTTATCGAACTACCAGGTTTCAGTGCCCGAAAACGAGCCTGCGGGGACGCGCGTCATCACTCTCAAAGCGACTGTCAGCGACCCCGGTGAAACTGGAAAGATTGAGTATGGAATGGAAGCGCTTTTCGACAGCCGTTCTAACGATTTCTTTCGAATAGACCCTCAAACTGGCAGCATCGAGACTGCCCAGCCCTTAGACAGAGAAGTTAAAGACACTCATGTGTTTAAAGTTACAGCTTCTGTTGCAGGTTTTGCCAAACGTGCAGCCACTTCGTACCTCACAATAACAGTGAGTGACACCAACGACCACGGGCCCGTTTTTGAGCAGAACGAATACAGGGTGAGGATACGAGAAAACGTGGAAGTTGGTTTTGAGGTCATTACGGTCAGGGCAACAGATGGGGACGCTCCATCCAATGCAAACATGATATATAGGATTATGAACGAGGAAGGTGTTAATTCTGGGTTTGAAATTGATTCTTGGAATGGACTGGTCAAGATTAAGGTGCGTCCAGACAGAGAAACTATGGCCCAGTATCAGCTGATTGTAGAGGCCAGTGACCAAGGGAAGGAACCTGGGCCCCGCAGTGCTACTGCGACAGTTCACATCACCGTTGAAGATGAAAATGACAACTATCCTCAATTTAGTGAGAAAAGATATGTGGTCCAGGTGCCTGAAAACGTGGCCGTTAACACTAAAGTAGCCCAGGTAGAAGCCACAGATCGAGATGAAGGCAATAATGCTAGGGTCCATTACAGTATAATCAGTGGCAATGTAAAAGGTCAGTTTTTTATCCACACTCCCACTGGAGCCATTGATGTCATAAACCCTTTGGACTACGAAACAATCAGAGAGTATAATTTACGCATAAAGGCCCAGGATGGGGGCAGGCCTCCTCTCATTAACGGCACAGGAGTCGTTGTGGTTCAAGTAGTGGATGTCAATGACAATGCTCCCATGTTCGTAAGCACTCCTTTCCAAGCAACCGTTTTAGAGAATGTCCCCATTGGATATTCTGTCATTCACATTCAGGCCATTGATTCGGATTCAGGCGAAAATGCCCGGTTAGATTACAGCCTCACAGACACCACTCCAGGCTTCCCTTTCAGTATCAACAACAGCACTGGATGGATAACTGTGAGTGATGAGCTGGACAGGGAAAGCACTGAGTTTTACACCTTTGGAGTGGAGGCCAGAGATAATGGAGTTCCAGTGATGTCATCCTCAGCAAGCGTTAGCATCACTGTCCTAGATGTGAACGACAATATCCCTACGTTCACTGAGAAGATGTATTCCCTGAAAATCAACGAAGATGCTGTTGTCGGGACAAGTGTGTTAACTGTTACAGCTCTGGACCGTGATGTGAACAGTGTAGTCACTTATCAGATCTCCAGTGGCAATACACGCAACAGGTTTGCCATCACTAGCCAAAGTGGAGGTGGACTCATCACACTTGCATTGCCGTTAGATTACAAGCAAGAACGACAATACGTTTTGACCATCACCGCCTCTGACGGCACACGATTTGACACCGCACAAGTGTTCATCAACGTAACCGATGCTAACACTCACAGACCCGTGTTCCAAAACGCCAACTACCATCAAACCTTCAGCGAGGACCAACCCATCGGATCAACTGTTGTGGTCATCAGTGCCACAGATGAGGATACAGGAGAGAATGCACGTATCACCTACATCATGGAGGACAACGTCCCACAGTTTAAGATCGATCCAGACTCGGGCGCCATCACAACACAGATGGAGATCGACTACGAAGATCAAGCCTCCTACACATTAGCCATCATAGCCCGTGACAATGGCATTCCTCAGAAGTCCGACACCACCTATGTGGAAATCATCATTCTGGATGCCAATGACAATTCTCCGCGGTTTGGAAGGGACAAATATCAGGGCACCGTGTTTGAAGATGCCCCTATATACACCAGCGTGCTCCAAATATCAGCTTCTGACAGGGACTCAGGGTCTAATGGACGTGTGAGCTACACCTTTCAAGGTGGCGATGATGGAGAAGGAGACTTCATGATTGAGCAATACTCCGGGATCATCAGAACCCACCGGAAACTGGACAGAGAGAACGTTCCAGTGTATAACCTGAGGGCCTATGCTGTAGACAGAGGAGTTCCTCCTCTCAAAGCTGCGGTGGAGATCCAGGTTTCCGTACTGGACATCAATGACAATGCACCTGTGTTTGAAAAGGATGAACTTTATATCGATGTCAAGGAAAACAGTCCTGTAGATTCAGTGGTTGCCCGAATTACTGCTATGGACCCGGATGAAGGAACCAACGCTCAGATATTATACCAGATTGTTGAAGGAAACATCCCTGAGGTTTTTGACTTGGATATATTCACCGGAGACTTAAAAGCGCTTGTGGATTTGGACTACGAGACCCAAAAGGAGTATGTCATTGTCGTACAGGCTACATCTGCACCTCTGGTGAGCAGAGCAACGGTCCACGTTCGTTTGATCGACGTCAACGATAACGATCCCGTCCTGCAGAATTTCGAGATTATTTTTAATAACTACGTCACCAACAAATCCAACAGCTTTCCATCTGGGATTATAGGAAAGGTGCCTGCCCATGACCCAGACGTGTCAGATAAACTCAAGTATAGTTTCATTGAAGGAAATGAGCTGAGTTTGCTGATTCTAAACCCTGACACAGGAGAGCTAAAACTCAGCAAAGATCTGGATAACAACAGACCTCTGGAGGCCACCATGAAGGTTTCTGTCACAGGTTAGTTGCATTTTCATCTTGCCTGGAAGTGTTTTTGTTTTGTATTTTACTCTCTTCCTTGGAAGCAAAAATGAATCAAAAAGAGGTAAATGACAGGTCTTTTGACAGAGATAAACTAATGTTTTATAAATCACTTTAAAATGCAGGGTTGATGTGAATGATGGAGCTGCTGCATGTTTTTTTGGCGTGTGTTTGCTGCAGGCTGAATCATAATCCAGTTCTTCTGCTTATGAGGTGTTTGTTAGAAATGTTGAATAAGGCAAGAGTCGTTTGTGTGGGAGAAGGATGTTTCTTTGGTTTACTTTTAAAGGCACCATTATTCAGATTATATTACATTTACATTATTACATTACATTATTCTGCTAGTGTGTTATAATCACATTATAATGCTGAATGAATTGCCTCTTAGCATTATGCTGACTCTGCAGTTTTAGAAGGATGATTTTACTAAAAGCAAATATTCTGCTCACTGCTACTCATTTTAATCTTTTAATTTATTTAAAGAAATTTTTTGTCATTAAGTCTTAGTTGTAATCTAACTTTATAAAATGTATATGCAATGCAAAACAATAATAATTTTATACAATAATGTTTTAAATGGTGTTAAATAAATATAAATGTGTATTAACCTTACAAATACATTTTTATTAGACATTCAATATAAAATCAACTTAATTATAAAATAATAATATGTAATATGTAATATAATATGTATTCATAAATAATTTGTTTATTTATCAAATTTATTATTTAAGTGTATTATATATATATGTGTGTGTGTGTGTGTGTGTGTGTGTGTGCGTGTGCGTGTGTGTGTGTGTGTGTGTGTGTGTGTGTGCGTGTGTGTATATATATATATTATATTACATATTACATATTATTATTTTATAATAATGTTTATTATATTACATTTTTTATGTACATACATTTGACATTTTATGTACTTAGAAAACACTGTAAAAAATGCAGGGTTTCACATAATTTTTCCATGTTGTCCCAAAACTTTAATTAAGTTATAAGGTAATTGATTTATGTAGATTCAACATAAAACAATCAAGTTGTCCCAAAATAATTCAAGTATTGTGTTAATTCATTTTAAGTAGTTTTTTTTTTGGAGTGAACATTATTAAATAACTAGTTTTAAAGTTCAGTATACAATGAATTAAACTGATTTAAATGACAGTTTGAACTAACTTTGTGGCATGTACTGGTGCCCTTTTATCTCTGGCAGTGCTAGATTATACCACGCTCGCATATACAGCCACCCTCTTCAAATGGCATCAGCTTCTCATATCTCACACTCATCTCTCTCTCTCTCTCTCTATTTCTCTCCTCTTTCTTTTATCCCTCCCACATGCCGTTCTTCCTGTTAATTTGCAACTTGCAATTCAAATACATCTCCCAGAACACAGCTCTCTTGTCTGTACTTTGGCTTTACGGCGGTGTCTTTGTCAGTCTGATTACCGTTGCTCATCTAAATGTGCATGCTCATGGTCATTGTTGGGGTCGTAATGAGCCGCATTCATGCCTTGCTCTCTCATTCATGACAAAGACACACCGGGTTCCATCACCGTAGCAGTTCCCACCTTCTGTTACTCCCTCCAATTCCACACACATCTCTTTCTCTGGTGTCTAATAAGCTAATGCATTTTATTCCTCGGACATGTCAGATGTTAGGCAGCTATTAACACTGCTTATGTGACCTTTTCACCTCTTGTCCAGGGAAAAGGAAACGAGCCTTAAGGGAAAACATGTGACTGAGCCCTAGGCTTGATTTTAAAGAAACACTCCACTGATATTGTTACAACTCCTCTAGAGTTAAACAGTTAAGTTTTACAATTTGTTTTAATCCCTTCAACCGGCCTCCAGGTCTGTCGGGAGCACTTTTAGCTTAGCTTAGCATAGATCATTGAATTGGATTAGACCATTAGCATCTCACTCAAAAGATAAGTCAAAAGGGATTTTATAATTTTCCTTAAATATTGTAAATTTTGATTTAGAACCAACTGTAAAGAATTAGTTTAACCAAAAGGAACACTCTTGTCATCATTTATTCTCTTTATTAAACCCTTAGGACTTCCTTGAATCCTTGAAACACGAATGGAGATTTTTATTTTTTATTTTTTTTAATTTCTGGTCCCTTTTAAGTCCAGTTAACCAAAACTTAGGCCAAAAGGACATAAATCTATATGAATGGTTTTAGCCATATGTTAAAAAAATATTCATGAACAAATTTAAATAGGAGGGAGACAAAATGGCAAAACTGTAGTTTAAGCACCAATTTCTTGCTATATTGAAGGGATTGTTAATGGTTTGTAAATATAGTAAATATAAATATATGTAAATATAATTATAATTGTAATTGTAAATATCTTTATTTGTGTTTTGGAGGTAAAACATGAGAGGGTAGGTAAGGATAGCTTACGTTTTTATGCAAATTTGGTGATCTGACCCTCAAAAATGCCCTTTCTTTATTTAACAATGTAGTTGTCTCAAGACAGAGATGTTAAATGAAAGGTTCACACAAAAATGAAAATTCTGCCATCCCTTACTCACACACGACTTCTATTGAAAATGAAGATGTTCTGAAGAATGTTGCATAAAAACAGCCATAGTATTTTTTC
Organism: Danio rerio; assembly: GCF_052040795.2. Taxonomy (NCBI): domain Eukaryota; kingdom Metazoa; phylum Chordata; class Actinopteri; order Cypriniformes; family Danionidae; genus Danio; species Danio rerio. Next base: position 29,923,020 of record NC_141024.2, on the reverse strand, counting down.
ACCTATCAGTGGCTGTTTTTCCCACCAACATTCTTCAAAATGTCTTCCTTTGTGTTCAACAGAAAAAAACAAATGAATGAAAGGTTACAACCCCTTGAGTGTGACTGAACTATCTCTTTAAATAACATCTCAGACTAAAAGTAAACCAGTTACTCGAGTGATATCAATTCACTCACATTTTTATCTTTCTTCACAATTGTAAGACTATAAAAGCACTGTTATCTTTCCCTCCTGAACAGGTGTTTCTCCTATCGACTAATCTTTAATTATTTATTCAAGCCATGCAGAAACACAAGAAGTCCCAGATATGTCCCTGATAAAAGCAAGTTAACATCCTAGTCAAAACAAGGGCCATTCTAGCCTAAAACAACCCCGGTTTGCACAGCAAACATGACAGAGTGAGGGCTGTGTGTTTGAGCGGTAACCTAATCTCTCTTATCTGTGTCTGTTAACATTCAACAAGCCTTTTCCACATTTGAGGGGAGTCTTCTGCAAAATGATGCTTCTCTTTTTTTTTATAGCTTTCCTCCTTTGTGCTGTGTTTCAAAGGATCAATACCCGTGATAAGCCATCTGTCAAAACCTCTAGAAAGATGGGGCTAGCCTGGTAAAATGTAACTTTCTTGATACATTAAAGGAAGACTTTTTCTTTCTTTTTCTTTTTTTTTGGAAATAGACTATTTTAACATGTTAACAAGGTTGGTATTTACTAGATACTATACTTTATTCCGGCATAATATTTAAGGAACTTTGCTGCTTTTCATTTTCTGTCGGTCTTAATACAAGATGCCACTACAGAAAAGTCGAGCTTCAAATAGAAGAACTATCAAAACTCATTTTTATTTGTTTATTTTTTATTAAGATGCTAATGGTCTAATCCGATTCAATGATTTATGCTAAGCCAAGCTAAAAGTGCTCCCACTAGACCTGGAGATTGGCTGAATGGATTCAAAAATTATTAAAAAATAAATAAATAAATCAACTGTTTAACTTCAGGTAACTTGTAAAATAATTTGTTTCCGAAAAAAAAGATGTCTCTTTAATATTCCACTTTTAAGAGAAAAAGGGAGGCGTTTCATCACTTCTAGATTTTAGCTTCTTCCTCGTTTCACCCTTTGGAGTCAGTGAGGTGAACCTGCCGATACACGCAGACCCTTACAGCAGGGTGAGCTTCTGCCCGTGGGCCACTGCGTCTGCTGCTCATGTAGTTGACTAAAGCCTAGTCAGTGCTGCAGGATGCACATACCTGGGCTGTTCCACATTGCTAAACTCTCTGAACTTGTATTTCACTTGAGGACGTTGCTTCATATGCTAGGAAAAGTATTTTATGTTGAGGTTTGCAGATATATAATCAAGTCCGAATGGATTGTAACAGTTTTCACATTACCTGCAAAAATAAACGAAACAGTTGAATTTGATTTAAATGAATTGATTCAAAAGTATGAAATTCTGCCACAAATCGTCACCTTGGAATTATAAGGTTCTATCTGCGTTCTTAATGATTTTGAGATATTGAGCTTTAAAGTTTTTGCATTCCATATAGCAAACAGTATGTGTGTTTTTAAAATTAAACGTCTTAAAATTTAAACAACTAATAAAAAAACTCCCATAATGTAAATAAGTTGTCATTTCATAAGAATATGTCAATAACTCAATTTTTGCCAAAATGTCAGATAGAACCATACAATTCTAAGGTGATGAATTGTAACTTAATATAATTCTAGAAGTTTTTACAATTATAAAAATGTAAATTAACAAATATAATTTTAAAAATAGCCACCATTAATGATTTATTTTTCATACTATTCGTTCTGGTTGTGCGGTCTGGAGTAATTGTATAAACATAAAAGGTGCACCTTTACATATGGAGTAAGTGTAACTCAATGACCTTCATTTAAGCATACTATTTTTCTTTATTGTACTTCATTTATTCAATAATCAGCTTAATTTATGAACTTAAAATATTTTCCAATATTAAAACATTTCGATGATTAGCTACTTCAAAAGTGCAAATAATGAAGGAATAATATTATTATGTCATAACTGACTCAAGCAACTTGTGACTTGTTTTTTTTAGAAGTGTTTTTTTAAGGTAAAAAAAAATAGGAGCACAATTTGTTAACTTTTTGTAATTTAAAAGAATGGCAGACTTTATATATCAGATCAGGCCAGTGAAATCTTAGTTTTGTGTATGTTACACTGAAACGAAACATTGGTGTAGGCAAAAATGTCCCAACAAAGTATATATACCCACAGTCCCACATTGTGTTCAATGCTTCCAACAGGTTTGAAATATACTTGCAGTGGTAGTTGGTTTAAAACACACCCTTTACCCACATTACATAAATAGTTAACTATATGCGACAAACAAAACATTATTTAATTTTTGACAATATTTGTATTTATTATGACACTGTTATACACAGTTTCTTTTCAATGGGTTAAAGTAAAAAACGACTGTTGAAATAAAAATAAATCCGATATTTATTTTACTTTAATGCTATTCAGGACTCATGTGCACCCACTGACAGGTCAAATCTGCTTCTCTCTCTTAAAGCAAACTTGAATGCCAAAGCATTTTAGATATGTGTAATAAATAGCCTTTGTAATACATTACCATTATCAAATTAATAAAATAGTCATCAAATGAGAAATAAACGAGAGAAAAAGGAATAAAAAACAGACAATATCTTTAAAAATGATTTTAACTACAAGATCAAAACATGTAAATTGTTCAAATAAGGCATTGATTAACCATTAATTATGGTGTTCAAATATTTTGCAGCCAGTTTAGACCAGTCATTTCATCCTATTTGAGTATAGTCAAAGTGAGTGTGTATGTATGTATGTATGTATGTATGTATGTATGTATATATATATATATATATATATATATATATATATATATATATATATATATATTTATATATATATTTTTTTTATAAATTTTTTTTATTTTTCCCTCTCACGCTAAGTCAAGCAAAAGTAGACTTATATAAATAGGTATTGCAAAAATGCATACGATCTTTAGAAAGTAAAAGTAAAAGCTGAATCCCAGACATTTGAAGAGATTTAGAAACCTCGACCTGGCGAATTTTAAGTCCCAAAAAGGCACGTCTCTGTGGGTCTGCAGAGCAAGTGAGACTGTCTTTGGGAGTGATGACAGGTCTCGTGCACACATAATGAAACAGGTAAATGAGAGAAGATTTTCCACTACTTAATCAATCACAGATGTTTGGTTGTAATGGGTGGTGTAAAAGGATGATAATAATAGTAAAAAAAAAAAATCAGTGACGCTTTCTATGAATCCAGCAGCTGTCAGTTTTCCTTCAGGACTACCTGTGGGTAAATTGGGTAATGAGCAGAGTAATTTGTTTGAAAATGACTGTCATGAGTCACGCTGCGTCATAATATATAGGCCAAATGTACAAAATCCTCTGAGCTTATTATCCTGAACGATCTGCATGAATACTTCTAAGTTGTAGAATCACTGTCCGCATGTGTTTTGCCAGCAGACGAGGTCAGGACTGGGTTGGCCAGCTGTGTCCTCAGATCTGCTCTCTGACATGCTCACAGCAGCTGTAAGAGACAGGCAGACAGGGGCTTTAATCACTGTAGAACTGGCACTGTCCTGTCCTCTGTCATTTGCATGCCATTAACTGAAGAGATCTCTTCAGTGCAGGTGTGACTGTCCTTCTGCCTCTTCTACACATGACCCTTGACCCAGCGAGATCATAGACATGCTGTGGGTCAAACACACTGCCCTGTCAAACATACTGCGCTTAATAGGAGGGCAGCTTTCTACTCAATAGATAAATATGGTTAAAAAGCTAAAAGAAAGTGTTATCTGTGTTGTTTCTTTATGATGATTGAATGAAAAGTTATTTCAAATTCAAACCAGAAGTTCAAACAATGAAAATTACCCTATAACTACTCTCTCAAGTAATTCTTGGTGTGTTTTTGTTAGATGAACTACATAGTTACCAGTATTTTTCACTTGAACCCCAGTTCTTCCATGTTGTTTAATGGTTTTGTGATAGTGGCTTTTATTTTGAAGCTTCCAAAAGCATAATTATCTGTTGTCAAGCCAACCCTTTTGCCTCCATGGGATTAACGCATTTCTAATGAAGCGGATCGATGAGTTTTTGTAACAGAAATATTTCAAAATTTTATAGAAATATATAATACTTCCTAGGGCTGGGTGATTCATTGAAAAGTAGTCAATATCGACATCTAGAAACTGTAATCTAATTTTTCCAGGTCAATTTTTTCAGTTACTTTCCCTACCATGTGTGGAGTCACGTAACCCCACTCGGGTATGATCGGGCGCAGCCTTTACAAGCTCACATATCTGCGCATCTCTCAAAAAACGCATTACATTGACAATGAGTGGAAGCTGCGCTAAATGTGAAAAGTGGAAGCTGTATATAAATATACATATATATAAATGTTTTCTATTACAATAAAATAAATATTTAAACAAAAATATTTGTTTACAGAAGATCCAAGAAATGCACTGTTTAAAATATTATTTACATGATATACAAGAGTTAATTTATTTAGAAGAGATACTGCTTATTTTCTACTTTTAATATGAGAAAATGTTTAAATTTGTTTCCAAAAGTGCAACTTGTTTATGTTCTGTTTTTTTAGTAAGAAAAATGAATCCGTTTGTTTAAGGCGATGTGTTTTAATTTCAGTTGTTCAGTGTTGATGTTCAATAGACAATCAGAGATAGTAGATAGTATGTGTTTCCTTTAATTACTTTAAAATCATGTAAAACACCTTTCATTCAAAAATCTCTCACTTGTAATACGTGAGCACATTTAATGTCTAAAATCAGTTTTTATTTAACAGGGACAATGCTCATTAATCAACAGTAAAACTGTAAATAAGCCAGAGTTAGCCACAAGGGCTGATTTTCATCTGTTTCATCTGTTCATCTGTTAACTATGAGGGCAAACAATAAAATAAAGAAAATAATTGTTCATTAATCTTAGTCGAGTTAAAATTTTCAGTTAATCAAGATTTCAATTTTAGGCCAAATTGCACAGCCTTAATATCGCCATGTCTAAAGGTGTATACTTTTATTTTAATGGATAAAATACAACAGTTTTGTTTAAGCGCACCAAAATATAGAGTCTATATTCACTGAGAAATGGCTAAAATGTTTACTCATGCTGTGGACTGCAAATAAAAATAAATAAAAAGTTTTTAAATTATATATAGTTATAAATATATAACTAATTAATTAAAAGTAAAATCAGGAATTTTTTGCTGCATTTTAACAAGTTTTGAATATATTTTGAATATATTTTTATTTCAGGTTTTTCAAGTTACGTTAACTTCCATGATAATGTTTTCATTTAGTTAATGATTATACACCAGTATAATCCATACACCAGTTAATTAAAGCCTTTAAAAAAAGTTACTATTTTACTTTTTGGACACTTTGTAGGGAACATCTTATGAAAACGTATGATTTATAAAACATATCAACACTTTCATACTAAATAGATATCTTATTCACCAAACCTTAAAGTAGGTACAAATTAACGCTGCACAATATATCGCAAAAGTATTGTTATCACGATAATATTATATGTGATATAAGTATTGCAGACACATGAAAAATAACATTCAATTCATGCATTGGTTGTTTATCTAAATTTGAAGAATCAGATTATGGGACTTTGCTATCTTTATCTCCATCTCCCCATAGGTGGCTGTTCTGCATCCAAATTAGAGCAGCACAATATATTCCACTAGTATCATTATCGTGGTAATAGTTAGTGCGATAAAAGTATCGCAGACGTGATAAATGACATTTATTTTATTGGTTGTTTATGTACATTTGACGAATCAGATAGGGCCTTGCTATCTTTATCCCCATCTCCCCATAAGTTGCTGTTCTGCATACAAGTTAGAACTGCACAATATATCGCAAAATATCGTTATCGCCGTAACAGTATGTGGGATCAGTTTTAATAATTTTATGCATTGATAATCTAAATTTGACCAACCAGATGACGTCTTACTATCTTGAGCCCCACCTCCCAGTAGTTACTGTTTTGCTATTGGCTGGAGCATCTCAAAGGTGAAATCAGAGCTGAATGTTTACACTATTGGTGGTAGCTGTGAAAAGAGAGAGGAAAATGACAACAACCAATCAGAGTGAGAATAGTTTTTGACTCATTCTTAGTTTTTTAAAGACTAAATGTTTGCACCTTGACACATTTTTGTAGTCTGAATTGGAATTGATTAGAATTAAAAATAATTGGATTATCTTCTTAAGAATTAAATAGATAATGTCTTTTACATGTTTATTTTAATATCATTAAATAAATAAATGATTAAAACACAAAGCTAATACTACTATGCAAATCGTAATATCTATCGTATATCGTAAGAAATATCATTATTGCAATACTCAACAACAACATTGCATATTTTTCCAGCACTGTGGAGCTCTAATACAAATTGACATGAGAGCGTGTTGGATATTTGGTGTTTTCAGATTCCGTTGCTGACATTCGGGCAGACATAACAACAAGTCTGGAGGTCTGTACAGATTAAACAAGCTCATTTTTTCCCGAAATGTTTCACTTTGCCTCCATTGCTATCTCTGTTCCAAGTGTTGTTAGATTACCAAGGCAAACTGTGTCAGCACTGTTCTCCTGATAGTCTTTTTTTCGGCTGCAGTTCCTCTTTTACGCCGTCCTTTATTAACAGACAGACAAATGGCTTCTGCTGTATCCGATACTAGCAATTTTGGTTAACCACACGTTTCTTTAGGATTTGTTGGTGTTTCTAAAGGTCTAAAGCGTTGTTTTCTAAAGAGGGCAAGCTCTGAAATCCTCCTCCTTTACATTCCTGATATGAGAGAACGGTTTAGAAGCTGGGGAAGCCGAACAATAATTAAGCTAAAATAACAGTGCGAGCTGTCTGCATCTCTGTTAAATGAGCGGGAAAGGAATTTGATTCATGTTTAATCTTGCAAGCTCATTTGAAGGTGGAGAGAGAAGACAGAGACAGTGACGAGATCCCCAATTGGTGCCAAGAGGACCAAACAATAAACGCTCAAACTTTGGGTCATTCGAGGGCAGCGTGCGTGAAAAAATGGACCAGTGTTGCACTCAAAAAACTTTGTTTAAAATACTTGTTTAAATTTAGCTGAAATAACACAATTCTTGTTTTTTTATTATTTTTTTAGCTTGATTGTTTTGTTCAATTCACTTAACTTTGTAAAAAAAAAACAACGAGTTGATTGTGTGGAAGCCAGCTATTTTTTACAGTGTGTGTTTTAGAAAGAGCCTTTGTAAGCTAATTATATGCTTTTGTTTGATTTTTTTTTTGTTTTCTTACTGAGAAATATAGATACACTTTTAATGTTAATGAATGTCAGTTGCTTATACATTATAGATTATTTTTTAATTTTATTTATTTATTTATTTTTGCAAACCGAAATGGGATGTTTTTGTTTCAAAACACACTGAAATCTAATTAAACTCTCTTTTATTTTAAAATAAACAAAAGTCTGTTTATAGTAACGTACAATGGAAGTGTGCAATTGAAGTGTGCCATTGCAAGACACTTAAAAGTCTAGTGAAGTGAATTTTTTTTATTGGCAAATTAATGTAATCTCAACTGAAAGATGAAGTGGAGACAGGACATGAGGTAGCTCTTCCTCTTAAAAAAAGAGCTCTGTTATTAATCACAGTTCTGTGCCATTTGCTTGGTTAGAAGATTTAATGAGAAACTAAAGTATGAGATGACTTTAAAAAATAATTCATTCATTTAGTCGGAAGTGATAAACTGCAAGCGTTAGATGTTTACAGTTGAAATCAGAATTATTAGCACCCTTTTTATTTATTATTTATTTAATAAATAAATGTATTTATTTATTATTATTATTTTTTATATATATATTTCCCAAATTATGTTTAAAAGAGCAAGGGAATTTTCACAGTATGTCTGATAATATTTTTCTTCTGGAGAAAGTCTTTTTTGTTTTATTTCAGCTAGAATAAAAGCTGTTTTTAATTTTTTAAAAAATATTTTAAGATCAAAATTATTAGCCCCTTTAAGCTATTTTTTCGCTAGTTTACAGAACAAACCATCATTATACAATAACAGCTAATTACCCATGCCTAGTTCACCTAATTAACCTAGTTACGCCTTTAAATGTCACTTTAGGCTGTAAAGAAGTGTCTTGAAAAATGTCTAGTAAAATATTATTTACTGTCATCATGGCAAAGATAAAATAAATCAGTTATTAGAAATGAGTTATTAATTATGTTTAGAAATGTGTTGAAAAAATCTCTCAGTTAAACAAAAATTGGGAAAAAAAAAAAAAAAACGGTTGAGCTAATAATTAGGGGGTTTAATAATTCTGACTTTAACTGTATAGTTTTCCATTTCTAAATGTCACTGTTTCGATGCACACTGGCTTATAGATAGCCTTAAAACAACCATATTGTTTTTTTACAACTAAGAAAAACTTTATTTTAATTTTCTTTATTTTTATTCTAACTTTATTTCAAATTTCTTTTAACGCAGAATTATACATACTTAGTGAAGAAAATGAATTCTTTCATGTAAAGTTGTGTTGCTTCATATATTCAGTTGTGTGAATTGAGCTTGTAGAGCTTCTGTTCTTCTTGAAGGAACTTTTCTGGTTTTGTAGTATCAATGTAATTCTCTTGGGTGGAGTTTGCTTAATGTAAACAGTACTTTGTGGGTAGTTCAGTAGCTGGTATTCTTGCACATAATGTGCATATGCATCGTAACTGGCTTTTACCGGTTTCACATGAGAGTGACGGTAGTAAAATATTAAATAAGTTTACAGATAGTTAATAAATCACTTTGTTTTTCTAGTGTCAAGGTAAAACTTTCAATGTTTATATATTAATATACTTACCAAAGCTGAAAAGGTCAGATGTTCAAAGATTTATTGGCCTTTTGATTTAGCAATTTGCTAAAATTATTCAGTGTTTTTTAAACAAAATGAGTAATTAATTAAAAACATGCAATGTATCAAAATTCATAATCACACTTTTTCCTGAAAAACAAAAGTTTAGCAAAATTAAGCAAGTCTGTGAATGGATCTTAATATATTTTGCTTGTTAAATATTTGGCAAAAATGTAATATTTAACCCTAGTTTTTTATTTCCTTAATAATTATTGTCACAAAATGTATCCCATGGCCACATTCCAAGATGTCGATTGCAAAATCCATTAAGCTCAAACTATGAAAGAAGACTTTGACACAAACCAAACCTGTTAATCACTACAAGAAGAGTAAAATATACTCATTATATTTAATTACATAAATTCAAACTGTGATTTTTATTTTTTTATGTCTGGGTTCGATCCAAGACATCACCAATTGCCAACTAGTTTTTGCTCCTACGCTTTAGACCTCATTGTGTCTTTTTTCCTCAATATTTAAGAGCTACTTTTAAATTGAGTGCTATGTATCAGCATTTCAATTAATAATTTGATAAAGGGAACTTATTGTGCGCACAATTGTTTAATACATTTTTATTTTCCATCCATCCATATATCAATCTTTGTTATCATTGTTTTTAGTATAAGAACTGCATGAACCATACCATACACAATAAGCACACCTAATATAACGTAGGAAGAGCATTTTATTTTTCAACTGCGTTTTTGTAAGTGTAATTGTAGCAAATATTAACACACATTTCTGCAATTGAGTGAATCATCTTGTGAAATTCTTGGAACTACAACTCACATCCGGCTTGACCGGTACAATGGAGGCAAATTAGATCATAAATTACAGGCTTTTTTATGCCCCAAAACCTCCATCTAGGTGCTTCTCAGAAAACGGCATTTCCTTTAGGCGATACTACTGAGATCTTAACAGTCATTCCACCTGTGTTCTTCAGAAACGTCACAGATGTTTGATGTTGTCCTACAACCCTTTGCATCGAATTCCTATAGGAACTAGTTTTTATCTTCATGCAATCGCAATTCGTCCTCAAACCCAACATCTGAAACTTTCTTGAAGAAATCCTACAAAGCATTGATTCACTGAAAGGCGGTATTTAGTGAAGAATGATGTACGATTTTTCTAAGCCTCTTTAAGTCTACACCGAACTCTCGCCCAGGATTAAATGGCTGTTTGTTCGGACAGATCTTTGGTTGTGCAGTCTGGACAAGTTGATCTAGTCATGGAGGTGCGCTTTTTAACTGAATCATTCTGACCTGTGAACTCGGGTGAAGTGGAGGTCTCATTCTCAGGGGTTAGATTTAAACTCCTACGCAATCCAGATCTGTGATTTTTTTTTTTTTTTTTTCCACCGGCTGGAAGTCGGAAGGGGAACCTGTTCGCGTGTAACACGACACACTTTCCGCTCTATCCCGACCCTATTCTGCTGCACATAAAAGATGTCTTTGTCCTTGACACTAAGGAGCTAGAAAAGCATCCATTTCAGCCAATGGCCAAAAAGTGTGACATTACATGTGTCCACTGATGACCGACTACTAGCACATTTGTAGAAATACTCCAAAGGCCATCCATGCAAAGCAGGTTAGGGATAATAAAATACCTTTTCAATCTTTCGATTTGTACATTTCTGAGAATTTTCCTCAGCATGCTTGAACTGGAACATTCTTTTCTTTAATAGCTGGTCTGTAATTCTATAGCATTGTTAATGCCAGTGTATGACAATGGCACTATATAATAGCAGAATGCATTTGATTACAAATACTTGCATGTTGGCTTTCCTGCTTCAGTAGTTTGAGCGACATGCTTTTGCTGTTGGAGTGTTTAGGCTCTTCTACGAGTAATGAAAGATGATACTGTGCTATTCAGCATGTTTTTAAGCTATGCATTGTGGGTACTATTACATCACTCTGATAAATATAGAAACAGAAACTCAGAATTTTATTTAATTTAATGAAATGTTATTTAATCAGTCATTTTATTTACGAATCAGTAGTGTTGTGGTAAAAAAAAATCAGCAGATCGATAAGCTGTGCATTGTAGGTACTATTACATCACTCTGATGAATGTAGAAATACAAAATTTAAAAATGCAAAACTCAAATTTTTTTATTTAAAGAAATGCAATTTAATCAGTATTTTTTTAAGAATTGGTAGAATTGTGTTTTAGAAATTAGTAGAAATTCAATAAATTGATTCTAAGATGTTTCTATATTATTCACTGGTATCTGTTGATGATGACGCTCTAGGCATACACTCACTTGTGCGTTGTTTATGTCACACATTGAATAATTTAAACTCTTATGTAATCTAGCTAAACCTTTTCTAAAGTTATTAATGATTGTTGTAAGTTCAAGTGGTATTTGTAAGGAATTAGAGGCAAGCAGAGTAAGGCTGTTCATAAAGCATATAGCATCACCTGCTGTTAAAAACAAAGCTCAGAATAAATTTAACAGAGAATAGCAATGCATTTAGAAAATCTCAGAACTGTTGCAGAATCATTTTTTCAAAAAAAAAATTTCCACAAAGAATTAAGGCTGCAGAATATATCTGAATGAAATAGAAATTAATTGTAAATGTGATTAATCAAAAGCTGTAATTGCCATGCACATCTTTTCAGGGAAGCATGGTTCTGTGATTAGTAGTAAATCTCCTCTGAAGTCTAGAAGGCACTCTTTAGCACAGACACTCTAAACACCCTTGAAGAAAACCAGGAAATAGCCGTATAGATTGTTGAATAAAACAAGGATTTAACTGCTTGTTTTTATTCAATCTGATTAATAATCAAATGACTATGGAATCATCTCACAAAATAATTTATTTTAAATACTCCACTGAAGTGAGTTTGGAGTAAAAACATGTGAACATACTTTGTTGTATAACATGCTTTCAGCTGAAGCTGCAACATAGATGATTATTCTTTATTTAATTATCTTGAGTTTAAATCATCTGTAATTATGGACATGATTTTCCATAGTTTGTTAACAGCTATGTTTCCAGACAAAGATCCAAATTATTAAAAAGCAAAAAGGTATTTAGTGTTATTAGAGAAACCACTGAGGGCCTTTTTTCTTTTATAATAAATTACTTGGGAAATGAAACGCAATAAATGTGACAGTTCTGGAGGTAGTAATAATATTATGATAATACAAAACCAATGCTATTGCACACTTTTAGACATTATTTGCAATGTGGTCGCTCCACTGGTTTGTCCATTAATGTCATCCAATCATACAAGTTTTTCTTATCACATGATCTTTAAAAAAACACACACACATTTTTTATGCTCTACTTTATCCAGGAAAAATGTTTAAATCATAGTTTATGCACATTTTTTTTCTATTTGGGTAAAGCGTTTATCTTACTCAGCTGTGCGCATACATTTTCAGTAATCGCAGATTGGTGTTTACATTAGGCAATTTTTTATCCAATATTCCAAAATGCACATAAAATATCTGGATGGAAACATAGCTCATGAACTACGACTCACATGCTGGAGATTTACAGCTGATTATAGAACCAGCTTTACTGACAAGATGCACACTTCAATTAATCGTTCAGCTCTAATAAGAAATATTTTACGAACAATTTGACGTCACTAATTTGCTCTGGCTTTATTTTATGAATGAGAACCAGTCAGGCTCTGCTTGGTAAAAGAAAATCAAATAAATTGAACATGCCGGTGGAAAAGTTAATTTTGGGCACAGGAAACAAAATAGTTTGGAAAAGTTTTTATCATTACCATTATAAATATTAGTTCACTGAAGTGAGCTATATAAAATGTTGAAAGACGGTATCTTTCACAGCTGTTTTCCAACACGACAACATGGAAATACTGGGAAAAAAATGTGACATTCCAGCCACTAACAAGTCAAGTCGTTGGTTAACCAAAAGTCACGAGAAGCCTGCAGGGTGTTTTGCATTTCAGTCTTTTTGTGCATTTTGAGATGCACTTTGTACTTTTCTGAACCTCCAGGCTAAGCTTAGCTAAGATGTACTGAATTTGTCTTGTCGTTAAGAGGTGTCAAGCCACCAATTTTTAGAAGGGCCGTCACCTCCTACAGGGGGGATGGTTTCACCCTCCCCCTGATTATACAGTCAACATAACCATCTCGTTCACGACCTTTCTCACCTCACAACGACGCTCAAAAACAAAGCCCTTTCTACTTGAACGTTCACAGCCAAACATGAGGTCGCCGTCTTAAATTACATTTACATTAAAGCAGGTTCTGTTTCATGATGGAGGCAGATATTCTCGCACAATGCTATTCTCTGTTCTGTTCTTAATCCGTGTTATTTGGAAAAATGATCTGTGAGCCATGGTAACCTTGGCCAGGACTGGTATTTTATTTATCTCTTGCCCCTAATGATAAGCTGGTTTGGTACGCTTGAATGCCAAGGATGGCTGAAGGAGAAATGAAAAATCTTTTTTGTTACAATTAAATAGTTGACATATAGGCTTTATATATAATCTATTTTCAAATTTACTCTTGTTATGATTAATTGATGCTAATTTGCATTTCTGAACCAAACCTTGTGCATTTCTTATTATGACACATTTAAATATATTGTATACTGTTTACTTTAATCAGTTAGATGTGTTATAAAAGGAAGAGCTGTAAAGTAAAGTGATTTATGGTGTTGTTCTGCTGTAGGGTTTTTGGCTAAAACAGATCATGGGTGATAATCTCTGTTCTTCTCAATGACATTTACCTAAAAAGGTCATGGAGGTCACATCTGGACTAAACCGTTTGGTTTTATGGCTATAGGGTCTGTGTAGCCTTATCATTACTAACACTCAAGCTCTTAAGAGAGGTCATCTGTTTTTCACACACATGCACACCCTTGTAAGGACTTTTTTTGATCCCCACAAGTTCAAAACTGACTGCTATTGCTCTTCATTTGGTGCTCAAAAGGAACACACACGTGCTTACACATTCTTGCAAACACTTACACACATATTTGCAAATGCATACACAAACACACATGCAAACACACATAAACATCATAGCTTTGACCACAAAATAAACTTTTATATATACAAATAAAAATAGGGGAATAATTGTAAACGATATTTGCAGACATTATTATTTATTTATTCATGAAACTGAAAAAATAAACTGTAAAAACTACAGTTAAATCATTCAATTGAATTAAATATATATTTTAATGAATTCAATTTAAACAAATCTATTTTCATTTAGGTTTGTCACGGTACTGGAATTTAAAAACCAATCGATACTGAAATAAAAATAAATAAATAAATAAATTTCCTGCTAACATTTGAGTGCTGGTTTTTAAACAGTGCTCATTTGCCATTGTGTTTACGTGCTCAACATAAATGACTGGGATTGGTCATGAAGATCATCGGTTTACCAAACTCACTGCTGTTTACTGAGTTTAGCCCCAGACACAGGGACACTGGAGCGCTTCAAAGTCACGTTGATAAGCTAACATATGAGCGATCCGCTGATGAAGCGCACTTCCAGTTGTCAGGGTTCTGCCACTCCAGCCTTGTAAGTTCTTGTTTTTGGTGGCAGAGTACGGACACTAGCTCTGTCTTGTCCTGTGTGTGGTGCTCGGCTTGAGTTTTCTCAGGTCGAGCACTCGCTTTCTGTCATTGTGTACCTGTCATTGTGTATTCTGTCATTGATGCGGGCGCACAGGGTCTATGCATGCTTAGGACGCGTGCTCTTGTACTCGTGTTTATGTTTTGATCTGTCGACATCGCGCTGTTTCATTCTTAGCGTCTCCATCTAGTTGGTTTTGGTTTTAGTTGGCGCGTAGTTGAAACATGCGGGTTGCATTTGTGTGAGCGCACGGTCAGGTGTGCTCGTGTCGTGCATCTGTTGGTTTGATCTAAGGATGTGGCTGAATGTTTACATTGTGGCCGCATGCTTTTGTGGTAGGCTTTAAGTGTTGTGCTTATGTGTTGTCTTGGGGTGGGAACAGATGGTTAATGAGTTCTCTCATTGGCTGCCTGTTCTAGTCTCGTTTTATGTGAGCACATGGCTTGTGTTGTCTTTTTGTGTCATGTGCTTTCCCATCTATTGTCTAGTTCCACGCTCCTTGTCAACCCATTATTAGTTTATTAGGTTCACCTGTTTGTGTGTTAATTTACTTCTGCTTATATTCTCCTCATATCTGCTGTCCTGTGCCAGTTCATCGTCTAAGTCGTCCTGTGCCGTCGTCATTCCAGTCCTGATCCCTGCCAGCCTGCTCAGTCTAGTTTGTCTTGATGTTTTTTTATTTTTTATTTATTATTAATGATTTCCCCCCTCTGGGTAGTTTCTTTTGCTGTTTATTTTATTTTATTGTTAATAAAACCCATATTATTTCTGCACTTGATTCCTCGCTCCTTTTCCCCACTAACTGATCCTGACACAAGTGTCACTGTATCTGTGGTTGCACGCAGTAAACAGTGGTAAGTTCAGTGAACCAATGACCAATCACAGTCATTTCTGTTCAGCATATAAATACAATGGCAAATCAGCGCTGTTTAAGAACATGCTCAAAAGTGCTCAAATGTTTGTAGGAAATGGATGTTTTTAAATTAGTAACGAATTCCAGTATTTTGGCAAACCCTATTTTCATTACTCTATACATGATTTTTTTTCTGTGTTACAGCAATGATAGTTTGTAAATGTTTTTACGGTTTGTTTCGTATTAAATGTTCTTGATTGAGCTATTTTTAATTTTTTTTACCTTTGCTGACTTTATTTACAATTTGATGTTCATGTTACAGTACTGTCCCATGGGCTTCTCCTCATTGCAGATACTCCTATAAAAAGCTGAGGGGGGGAGGCAGAAGGGGGTTTCCATGTCAATAGGATCTCCTGAATGAATGTGGGTCGTCAGATCTAGTGTAAGGGTCCAGCCCATTGTCCACACTGTTCCTAGGTGTTGCGGACTCGTCAGGGTGTCTCAGTTCACAAAGCCATTAATGGACTAACAGACAATGCGCTCAGACTGGAAGGGTTTCTATGGTCCTGATAAATGTAAAACGGCTTTCAACTGTTGGGTTGTTGGATGTTTTGTTGTCCATCTTTAGGTTCTCTTTTTATTTGTTAAAAGCAATCACCTTAGTGTTAATCGTTTGTTTTTTAACGTTAGGGTAATGTATGCTATGCAGTTTGGGTATTAGAGTGACAGATGTCTTTTATTATACCCATTAAAATTAACAGGAAAAGACTTTAATTTTCTTAAATAGTGGCTGGTCTTTTCACACAATCAATTAGTGCTTAATATTCTCCATCAAAAAAAAGTTGTTTAAATTTTAATTAAAATATAAATTTCTTCACATAAAAATGATTCCTTTCTGCTGATGTACACAGTAGAAAAGTTGACTTTAAATTGTATGGGAAGTTGCTGCACATTTTTTGTCATTTGACTCAACTTTTACCTCAATAACTGCACTTGACTCGATCTAAGTTGTCAACAAAAAAAAAGCTCTGTTGAAAGTTACCTTATAATTTTAATTTGAGTCAGTGTTTTTTTACGGTGTATAGTCAAGGCTGTATGTGCAGAGAAACGGGAAAACAATACATAATTGCATACACTTGAAAAAAATTGCTTGTCTTACTTTTTTCTTTTGATTTTAGCCCAAATATTTACAAATTCTTAAATAAAGAAGCATTTTCTAGAAGCATTTTCTAAAAATCTTGTCTTGTTGTAAAAAACAATATGCCAAATATTAGTGATTTTTTTCTTAGAACAAGCAAAATAATCTTTCAATGACAAAACTAAAACACACACTTAACAAGTTAAGCATGTTGTAAATGGAATTCTATATCTTCAAATGTACCATGAAGCTAGATTAGATGGCTAGCCAGGTAAGTTTTAGTTTAGTTTGCACCAATTCTGGGTTTTAGGTACCATGAATGTAGCTAAGCTCAGCTCAGTTGCTCCATTATAGCATGGCAACAAAGGGTGATTAAAGTCAAGCTGCCTTCATGTTTCCTAAAACCCAAGATTGGGGCAAACTAAGCTGAAAGTTAACTGGCTAGCCAGCTAATCCAGTTTCAAGGTATTTAGATATTTTTGGTGATAAGGTCACAAAAAGGCAATGTTTAACACGGTTTTGAGCATGTAGGCTTTCAGGGGGGATTTAGATTAGGAAATCACACTAAAGTAAGCTATTCATACTTTGCTGTGTTCTACCAAAATAAGTGGATTATTATCCAAAAACATAGTTGCCACTAATGATATTCACAGGAACATATCACTAATGATTATTTTTTATGATTATACACCGAATAAATATGTGAAAACACACACACAAATTAACAGTGTATATGATTTGTAAATGAATATGTTTGCCTTACCTATCCGGACAACTGTTCTGGTCAGTTTACTCGGTAGCTCACTCTGTAAGGTGTTGTAGCATTCAGGTTTGAGTACCACTAAGCATGGTTCCACAAAACAAAAATAAATAAATTGTAAAAATAAAAACTATGTAAAATCAAGGTTAAACTACATAGTGGTAATGCATTTTTTCATAAGTTTGCTGTTGAAAACACTGTTGGTTGGGTTTAGGAAAGGGTTTAGGTCATTGTTTTGCTGGTCAGGTGATCTGTACTATAAGCCCCACCTTCTCAGATATGTGTACAAGAAGGATGTGTATCTGAAACGTACAATAAAACACACCTTAAATAACATATTTCAAATTCGCGAAATTGTAGACAGCACCCTCTAGTGGATTTGTTGTCCTAAATGTGCAACAAAGTGTACCAGAAGCTACTTATTTTACATTTCACAATAATCTAGGCTGAGGTACGTATTTCCCATGATCCACGTAGCATGGGTTTCTTCTTTTTATAGTATTCGTTAAGTGCTCTATATGAAAAATAACTTGATTATTTTAATGTCAAAGTTTAGATTCAATTATATGTTACATATAAAATCGGATTCAATCATTGAATTACTTTCAGTCTTAAACTGCGAACACAGCTATTTTTGCAGCCTTCATATTTTTTTAAAAAATGAATTACAGTTAGAACTTGTAAGAACTTTGAAATGAACGTCTATTGGTAAACACGTTGAAAATTAGTGTACAAGCTGTCAACTAAATATAGAGCTCTTATATCAACTTTAACTTAACAGTCACTTCAGAAGTAACTCTTCTGTTTGCTTCCATCTGTTCTCATTCCAAAAGCATCCAATAAGGTTAATGAAAATCATGTCCCACATTACCAAGTCATGAATGAGGCTGTAGTACCTCAGCATATAATTGAGTACAAATAGAATTCCTCACTCTCGCATCAGTATTAAAAGCAAATGTTTTTAGTGAAAGCCATGCTTTTACCTGTGTGTAATAATAAAGATACAAAAATTTTTGACATGTGGTAGATTTTAAGACAGGTTCTTTGTGGTTAGCTAATTGTTTCTTGGGACTCTAGAGGAGTATTAACTGGTCACCTGACATGAAATACTACAACTCTGACATATCTCATAAATTAACTAGGTCTGTCACAAACCAGTTACATCATTCTGAAGTTCAAAGTGCCAGTCCCAATGCAGCCAAAATTATTAACACTTTATGCTTTGTCAGGCTTCCTTTAGGAGAACGGATTTGATAATGATTATAAAACAAGTGTAGAATACTATTTTTACCAACCACAATTCTATAAATTGGCTAGTTTGATTGTATGCTTTTTTTATGCTTATATGAGTATTTGCAACAAAGTAAATGCTACTAATTTTTAGAGGAAATTAAACAAAAAATTTTGTGTTGGTAGTAACAAACTGGTGTAAAGTTGGAATTAATTAAATGATTGTAAAATTAGATTTTTATTCTTTTAAATTGTTTTAATAAATTTAAATATAGGCCATGGCTTTGGTTATCTGGTTATCTTTTATACTTTGTTTTGGCTAATAGGAGTTCTGAATGGCTTGCAATGTAAAAAATAGTAGTCAAAATGGCTCAAAATGGCTGATGAGTAGAAAAAGTTTATTTCAAACCCTGGTAGTTGGTTATTAACATGCAAATACATACATCTTTTGATGGCATTTTTGTTTAGATTTTGTTGAGACTATTATACAATATATCTACACAATATATCATCTCAGTATTGAATTGATATCACAATGTGCACAACCACAATGGGTTATATTTGACCAGGAGCCACAGAGAAATCACATGTGATTTGTGGAGCAATTGCAAATGTAACCATCAAGTTACATTCAGTTACCTTTAGCATTCACACAAGAAAACCTTAATATTTGTAATGCAATGTCAATTTTTTTCCAATATAAGGCATCCCTACTAGACGTTACTTTGTGTTATTTTGATATGTGTTGCTCTCCATAGTCAATTTTCACCCACATTTGGTGGGTGTTAATTTCAATTCCCACCAGAAACCAGTCATATTAGAGAATTGTGTCTTCTGTATACTGGCATAGAGGTACTTTCAAGGGTTAAGGCAATGTTCTTTCTTAATCCTGTCCTTCTGCAAAAGCCCCCCACATGCGCCCCCTTGTCTGGTCACTCAGGCAGGGTTTCAGCTCAGGTTTAATGGCCCCTCAGTCATCTTTGTCACGTTAGGAATGAGTTTTCTATACAGAGACAGATGAATTTGCATTCAGTCCTGTCCCAACACTTATGCTATGCCTTAAAAGTATGTGTTGTTTTGTGATTTTAAAAACTACATACTTTGTACTTAGGAGAGCTTTGGGATATATTAGTGCATCAACACACTCTTCTGTTGCTCAGTTACATGCCCTGTCAACCATATTGTCACATATTTTACATATTGCTCAGAATTCATTCCCATATTAGAGATGAAGTTGTATGTTAGAAGCTATGGTTGTCAAAAGAATCAAGTTTGGTACTGACATTTAAAATGAACGTCCATTGCCCACAAACATTTGAGCGTTTTAGGCACGTTCTTAAACACAGCTCAACACAACTATATTGTGTTCACGTTCTCAACAAATATGTCTGTGATTGTCTGTGAAGGTCATAAGTTTACCACTCAGCACCACTGTTCACCAAGTGCAAATGTAGTGTATTTCAAAGCCTCGTATAGTGCTCAAATATTAACGGGAAATCAATGTTTTTTTAATTTTATTTCAGTACTGTAACCTAAGTCGATACTTTTGTCAACCCTATTAGAAGCTGTACAAATATCATGTCTAAAAACACTTGCACCACTTCCTCCAAAAATTTCAGTGCACTCACAAGCTTGAGCTCGTGTAAGCAACCAGCCAACCAGCTGCATTCTCCAAAAAGACATTCAAACCCCATCTGTGTCCCTGAAAACCGTTATACTGAATTGTGTATACAAAGTTGATGACGTGAACTAGATTGATTCTTGTCACATAACGCGTGATGTGTTTGCGGCATTATTAAATGTTGAAATGTTATCCTCTGGAGCACCTGGAAAAATAATGCTTGTCGCACCGCACTAACATGATGATTTTTATTAGATTGCTGCATGTCTACATTTAAAATAACGAATTTGTATGTGCTAAAGACACAATATGTGAAAGGCCACTTAATCTCAAGTCTTTTACACAGAGAAATCTTATGGTTTTGTATAACTGTGCATTCAAAGTTAATGACCAAACGTGTCCTTATAAAACTTTGCAATGTTATCGCAGATGCAATGCAACACATAGAACAATAGATCAATGCTTTTCATCACAGTTGATATTAATCATTCAAGGAACTTTATCTAGGCCTCTCCATTTAACTGTCAGTTATGCTAAGTTTGTAGGTTTTTAAAATGTTTGTTTTTATCCATGTTTGTAGTTCCAGTTAAATTCACATACAATCTGCAATGTCTTGTGGGTAATAGCCCCATGAATATGCATTGATCTGCACTTTGAATTTTACAATTAAATGACAAACCAGCCTGGTAACTTTGCAATACTCTGGATTTTATTTTTTAAATATTAATTAGCAGGGATAGTATCCAAACTGAAATCCAGCATTTGGATATTTTTGAAAAGACTAAATATTTTATATCAATTATACAGTTGAATTCAGAATTATTAGCCCCCTTTGATTTTTTTTCTTTTTAAAATATTTTCCCAAATGATGTTTAGCAGAGCAAGAAAATTTACAGTTTGTCTGATAAATTTTTTTTTTTCTTCTGGAGAAAGTCTTGTTTGTTTTATTTTGGCTAGAATAAAAGCAGTTTTTAATTTTTTAAACATTTTAAGGTCAAAACCTTTAAAGGCCTAGCTCACCTAATAACCTAGTTAAGCCTTTAAATGTCACTTTAATCTGTATAGAAGTGTCTTTTAAAATATCTAGTCAAATATTATTTACTGTCATCATAGAAAACATAAAATAAATCAGTTACTAGAAATGAGGTATCAAAACTATTATGTTTAGAAATGTGTTAAAAAATCTCTCCATTAAACAGAAATTGGGGGAAAAAAAACAGCGGGGCTAATGATTCTGACTTCAACGATGTGTCTCAGACTTTCTTCTTAAAAAGAAATGTATGTCGTACACACACTGATACATCTGCACATATTTATTTATGTATTTATGGTGGCACGGTGGCTCAGTAGTTAGTTGCCTCACAGTAAGCCTCACTGTTGCCTCACAGTAAGAAAATTGCTAGTTTGAGCCCCAGCTTGGTCAGTTTGCATTTCTGTGTGGAGTTTGCATGTTTTCCCGTACAGTCCAAAGATATGCGCTATAAAATAATTGAATAAACTAAATTGGCTGAAGTCTATATGTGTGAATAAGTGTGTGTATGGATGTTTCCCAGTGCTGGGTTGCAGCTGGAAGGGCATCCAGCCTGTAAAACATATGCTGGATGAATAAAGGGACTAAGCCAAAGGGAAATGAATAAATTTATGTGTGTATTTATTTGTGCTTAATAATTATACACAGAACACACACAATTATTATGTAAATTATGTATCATTATGTGAAATAAATATAATTTCATATGATTAGTTGTAATTAATTGGATAATAGCACTATTCCTCTCCATAAAATTATGCAAATAGTCTTGAAATAATTGAGAGCCAAGAATGGTTTTGAGGTATAAACTAAATTTCAATTGCAACTCAAATTGTACAGTTTTAGAAACATTTGAGGAAGTTTCAGTTTAGATTAAATACGGGATGCTTATGGTTGTATTAGCACATCCGAGCGGTTTTAGACATTATTAACATCCACTCTAAGAGTTTGTAGGAGACACCCGTGAGAAAACTGGGAACGAAAGAACAGATCTAATGGGTGTGAAACAATTGATATAATTAAGAAAACCCCATTTGTGACGAATGCAAATCTCTCAGTGTGGATAACGCATTTGGTCATTGTTTAAAACAATGGGTCTTTTTCCTTTCGTTAGGATGCTTATCAAACTCATGTTATCACTCCACGAGGGAAACTCTGTTTGCACAGAGGGTGTGCTGTTTATATTGGCCTAAATTACCCACAATGCACCAGCGGACTTCAGTCTTGAATCTTTAGAATGCACTTTAAAAAATGCAGAGTTCCTCACAATTTATTCATGTTGTCCCAGCTCAATTCGATTAAGTTAACTTAACAGTGAGTTAAACATACATCAATTAAGTTGACCCCAGAAAATCTCAAGGGCTGTGTTGTTTCAGCTGATTTTAAATAAGTAGTTTGAATAAGCATGCAGCATGTTTGAGAGTGTAGTTAGATTGACTCTAAGATCCTGTGTAACACATTGTAAAATTTGATATATTTTTTTATATACTTAAATTACTATAATTACCATGCTGATAGTATTACAAATATCATACCGCATACCGCAAGTCAAACCTCTCTCTCTTTTCCTTTGTTACTCTTCCCTAAACTAAAAGTAGCATGTGTCAGCATCCTGTTATCCTCCTTACAAACCCACCCCACACACACAGTGTCATGGTTACTGCTGTGCTTGCTTAGTCATTTGGCTCAATGGTTTTGTGTTGGCTCTAAATCACACAGAAATTAAATGTTGCCATGCTGTTCTCAAAGAAAAAAAAAAGCTTACTTTTAATTGTGAGAACATTTCACTTACGTTTTTTACTTAATTGTGAGAACATTTCCTAGACTCATCAGCGTTTATGTGCATTTTCGCGTTATTAAGCATAGGAACACTAAGTTCATTTAAGGCAATGGGTTTATTTGGCTTTTTTTTTTTTTTTAATAAACTGATACTAAACTGATGGCTTTTTAAAGTGGTTAAATATGGTCACTTATGAGCATAAGTTATAGCTCATTGGTAAGGCTGTAAATGTGAGTCCTATAACTGTGCAAATTTGTGTTAATGGGCCAGGTGGGTATTGCCAGTCATTTTAAAATGGCCACTTAACTGACTTAGCTTTATATATTAAGCTGTTTATGCTAAATAGTAGCAAAGACATCAATAAACAGCCAAATAAGTATTTTGTTAAGTCTGTTTTTAGTTCCCATTACTGTAAGTGTATTTTTAGGCCGGTCAATTGTATTAAGTTTAATTTGATTCTTTCTTATCAAATAATAATAAATAATAAAAAAAAACTTAAATCAAATAAAACTAAACTAAAAAGCAATTTTCATCCATGCAGTCAGCTTTGTTATGGAAAAGTATCTTGCAAGAAACAAATTCGAGTAGTGTCAAAAATATTGATACATATTAATGCTGTAATATTTAAAATAATACAATCTTGCTTTAGGGTTGGACTTAAGGACTGCTGAGGTACCTGATAGAAGCGTTCTATGATTTAGTCATTTTCCCCCCTTTTTACTTTATTTACATTTAATGTTGTGGAATGTGTTTGAAGTATCAAATATAGATATTTTTTAAGGTATCATGTCAATGTTATAAATTCCAACATTGTGACAATACTAAACGTGAGTTACACTTACATGGAAATCTGGTCATTCCTTCTGTGTGGGATAAAAATAGAAAGAGAGCTGATGAGGGCGAGTGGTGAATGAGGGTATGGAGGGATATTAGATCCCTAAGGGAAAAAAGGGGACAGCGGGGCAGGAGTTAACCTGCTCATTCACTAGAGGTTAGCACCAGTGAACTGTGTCCACACGGTTACTAAGACGCTAAACCCACATGGCCCAAACCTTTAACACACCCACTCTGAGCAGTTCTGCATTTTAAAACCTACAAACATAGCAGAGTCTGTTGTGTACTCAGTGTTTCAATGTCTAGTTTTTGAGTACAATGTGGATGATCAAATGGGTGAAAATACTCTGAGGGTTGCTACGATAAGATATTTTGAATGTCTGAAATAATAAATAATAAAAAGCACAATAAACACTTGCAAGGAAGCGCCTTTCTGTTTTTGACTCAAATATAAATTGCATTCTCAGAACTAACACAAGGGCTGCTATAGTGGCTTAACCATCATTTTATGGTCCTTTATAACTAAGTATAATTTCATTTTTGTCAACTTCAGTGATGTATATTTAGCTTGCTATATACCAATCAAAATTTCTGAATAAAAACGATATGATGGCCAGTGTTGTACTAGATACTTTTCGCAATTAGTAACTGAATTGATAATGTAATTACATCAGTATAAACATAACTGATTACCAGGAAAAATAGCTATCAAGTTACTTTTTAAAAGAAAAAAAAAATGTCAACACTTGGCTGTACCCTATGATTGACTTGTTTTGCTACCATTGATTAGGCTATTTCGGTGCAATATATAACACTTTTTAGCCTATAATTATATAATAACTTTCAAAAAGTAATTAAAGTTACTAGTTACTTTACACAAATAGCAACTGAGTTAGTATTTGAATTACATCATTATAAAAGTAACTAGGTGACGCAGTGGCGCAGTAGGTAGTGCAGTAGGCAGGAAGAAGGTCGCTGGTTCAAGCTGGTTCGAGCCTCGGCTGGGTCAGTTGACGTTTCTGTGAGGAGTTTGCATGTTCTCCCTGTGTTTCCTCCATGTGTTCCGGTTTCCCCCACAGTCCAAAGTAGGGTTGTAACAATATACCGGTATGACGGTCTACCACGATTTGAACGTGCACGATTATCATACCATGAACAATTGCATATCAACGGTTTTAACCCTTAAAGACCGAGACAGCCGCCCGCGGCTAAAAATAAGTATTGCTCTTAAATGTTTAATAACTATTGATCCGCTGATCCGATTCATACAATTCAAAGATTGGCATAAAGAAGAGAATCTCAGCTTTTCAGTGCTGTACATAACATTCACATAACATTCGCGGACATTCAGAGGCTCCGGAATCAGTGCGATTACGTCATCAACATTTGACAACGCTGATTTGACAAAGAAACGCTCGTCACTGTGTCTCCGGACAAACCAGACATGATACATTGATGCATTGTCCCTCCTCCATGCCCAGATTGGTTCAAACTCGCTATATCACAACCAATAAGCATAGGTTTCGCTTTTGTTTGTGGACCAACAATGAGCTTTTTGAACAACACGGAATGAGAGATAGGCATACATTTATGCGCGGCTAAATAAAACGCAAAAAAAAAAAGTTTTGCATGAAATAATTCTCATACTAAGTACTTTTGCATGCACAGCAGCACAGAAACATGACAAAACAGTGACACAGCAAAGACGAATTGCTGCTCTTGCTGTTTTCAAAAGACGCAAATGAAGGTGCAGCTGTTTGTCTGCATTGCAGACAACCATATCCAAATCCATATCCACAGACAACCATATCCATGCTGGCACATAAAACCTAAGGATGTTCCATATTGAATCTAGTTTCGTTATGTAACTATTTATAGTATAGTAAATATTTATATCTATTTTTTTACTGAGGATTTGCACCATGTTTATTTGGACTTTGACACATTATTTATTATTTTCTTATTTTTTTATTTGTTCATTGTACAAGTGGACACATTCTCTCACCTCAGCGGTCAAGATTAAGTCCTGAAAATCTCAACATGTTTACATTTCTTCATCACAACCTAGACTGAAAAAAAACAACGCTTTAAATACATGTTTACAGCCATAAACTTGGTATTGCACTTTTGGTCTCTCATTTATCCTGCTTATAAGGAAGGACAGTTTAAGTTTATTTTTGTCTAATCTTAAAAGACCTTGCTTGTTTATTCCTTCTAATTTAATTTATTAAAATGGGAGATTTTTCAGTTTATTGTTATAAAAGACTTCTATAGTTCTATTAAAATGGTTCTTTCAAAAGTTTGTTGAAATAAAACCTTTGTTCAGTCAGAAAACGTGTTCTTATTCTTTTCAGGGTCTATGCTATGAGAATTACTATTTAATACCGTATACCGCGAAACCGTCAAACCATGGTATTGTTTTAGACGATTATCATACCGTAAAAAAATCATACCGTTACAACCCTAGTCCAAAGACTTGCGGTAAAGGTGAATTGGGTTGGCTAAATTATCCGTAGTGTGTGAATGAGTGTGTGTGGATGTTTCCCAGAGATGAGTTGTGGCTGGAAGGGCATTCGCTGCATAAAAACGTGCTGGATAAGTTGGCGGTTCATTCCACTGTGGCGACCCCCGATTAATAAAAGGACTAAGCCTTAAAGAAAATGAATGAATGAATGAATGAATGAATGAATGAATGAATGAATAAAAAAGTAACTAGTTACAAGAGAAGATAACTTTTTAGTTACTTTTTAAAATAAAAAAATGTCAACATTTGAATGTCTGCGACAATTGAATTGTTTTTTCTACTATTAATTCAGCTATTTCGCAGCATTATACATAAAAAAGTAAATATAATTACTATAGATACTATTCACAATATCCACAAATAGTAACTCAGTTAGTAATGGAATTACATCATTATAAAAGTAACTAAAGTAACTAAAAAGTAACAAGTAACTTTTTTAAACTTTTTAAAGAGAAAAAAAAATATTCAACGCAATCTAGAATATATAGTAATTTTATAATTACTTTAACTGAATTACAAAATTTTTAAAAAGTAACTAATTAGCAGGGAAAGTAACTTTTGAGTTACCCATATAATAATAATAATAAAAAAAATGTCAACACTTACAATATTTGCAGCGCTTGACTAGTTTTGCCACTACATATTTAGGTTGTTTTCAGATAGAGGGCAGGAAGTGATTCTTCTGCATAGAAATTGCTATCAGAACATTAAAACATTTCTGTTTTATGTTGTTTATAATTGTTTAAAATCGGCCAAAATGAGAAATGCTGAACAGCTTTTATAGAACTTCAAAAGGTTTTGCTCATAAAGGGAGGAAAGTTCAAGAAACTGACTGAAAACAGAAGCCAAGGCAGCATGTTACATTTTTTTTAAAATACATTCATGTGTACAAACTCTTTTTGAACTCGATAATTTGTTTTAGAGCACCAATGATTATATACAGGCCTAGCTATATGTATAAATATGTTCATGTGTTGTATAAAAAGCATACCTACACCACCACACTTAAACAAAATCCAGGAAAATATAAGAAAACATGTAATTGCTGCAAAGAAATCTGACTTGCTTTACAATAATCCATGTCTTTACTGGCGTTTCGGCGGATTACACAACTGTAATGTTAACATCTATATGCACAGCATGTAAATATTTGTTTACATTTACATTTATTCATTTAGCAGACGCTTTTATCCAAAGCGACTTACAAATGAAGACAAGGAAGTTGATGGTAATTCATTAAGTTCATTCCCCCTTACAAAAATAATGCAATAATAATATAGACTGTGTGTCCATGCATGCATGGGTAAAAATACTATAGTAATTTATTATAAACATGTTTTTGAACCACATCGTAAAGTGTATAATGTGTACAACTTTGTTAATGAATGCTACAGAACACGAAAGCATAGTAAACTGATAAACTGTAATAATAACATTAGTGTAAACTGTGGTGTTGTGATGGTGTATAATTAAAGTGAAGAAAACTGAAGCCTATTGAATAATTAGTTTTTACTACAGTTGTGTTGTACCACACCAACAATATAATTACTACGACAGTTTAATTTAGGTAATTATCTATAATATGCTTCCAAACACTATAGTATTTACTATAGTATTTTTCATGTAACGTAATAGCCTATACAGTATATACCGCCTTAATGACAAATATATTTTAGTTTAGTAGAAAACTCATCCCTCGTTGATAAAAGTATTCATTTGCAATATATGTGGTTATTTTCTATTTATATCTCCTTTAAAATATGGTTTAAATCGCAAAATACAGACTTTGTGCGTCACCAGAACCACGTGACTAAAACAACCTTTTTGCTTTATTATTTAATGCCAGATTTTATTGTCAGTATGGTAGTGTTGTTGTATTGTGGAAATCAGTAATGTGTTTGATGTCTTGTTACTGAATAAAGTAACTCTGTTAGTGACATCATTTATTCATAACACCGTTATTTATATCACTGATGCTGGCACAATTTTTGTTGTAAACTCTATTGTCTCCTCATGTTTTAAAGTTTGCTCAAAATGCACATAAATGCGCACTTCAGGACTGTGCTCGCAGCGTGTTGATTTGAAGTGTACGTATATAATACCTTTGCGACCTAGTAGTTTACTGATTGTTAAATTTCCTCTTCAAAGTCACCCACCCATGTACCTCCTCATGACTTTTAGTGCCAAGTGTATCGGTTGCAATGTCATTAGATCTCCCTCTCTTTTTCGTTCTCTCTCTCTCTCTCATTTTCTCTCTTGCCATGCCGGTGTTTGGTTACGGACATTGTTAAGCCTGGTTACTGATAAACAGGGTGCTTAGTTACCAGCCCCCGGATGGTTGGCTCTTTTCAAAAGGAGAAAAAAAGCGTTGCCGGGAGAAAGAAGGAACTTGTGTACATTTGAAAAAATCCCAGATGAATTAGGAGGCATTTCCATACCCGTTACGAGCATATAAGTCAGACCCTCAATTTCTTAGTTGCCCTCGGCCCGTTGTGAAAAAAAAACGCCACTCACTGTTTAATGATGTGCTACATCCACAACTGACCGCTTTGTTGGAAGCACTGGAACGCTGCCTTGAATGTTGTGTGTTTCTGGAAAATATGCTTGGAGAATGTTGTGGTTTAGATGTGTTGTATAATTTTTTTT
The DNA here is from genome assembly GCF_052040795.2 of Danio rerio. Taxonomy (NCBI): domain Eukaryota; kingdom Metazoa; phylum Chordata; class Actinopteri; order Cypriniformes; family Danionidae; genus Danio; species Danio rerio. The sequence continues at coordinate 29,894,062 of NC_141024.2, read as the reverse complement.
GTGGTCTATATCCACAAGTTACTTGATATACAGCAAAATATCTCACATTTCTTGCGTAATGTCTGTTGTCTGGTTTGGAAATGATGTAAAACGATAATTATTAGCTCCCCTGAATTATTCACCCCCCTGTTTTATTTTTTTTCCCCAATTTCTGTTTAACGAAGATTTTTTTCAACAGATTTCTAAACATGATAGTTTTAATAACTCATTTCTAATTTTCTAACAACTGATTTATTTTATTTTTGCCATGATGACAGTAAATAATATTTGACTAGATATTTTTCAAGACACTTCTATACAGCTGATACAACAGCATACAAGCGACATTTAAAGGCTTAACTAGTTAATATGGTTAACTAGGCAATTTAGGGTAATTAGTCAAGTTATTGTATAATGATGGTTCGTTTTGTAGACTATCGTAAAAAATGTATAGCTTAAAGGTGCTTATAATTTTGTCCCTAAATAGTTTTTAAAAAATTAAAAACTACTTTTATTCTAGCCAAAATGAAACAAAAAAGACATTCTTCAGAAGAAAAAAATATTATCAGATATACTGTGAAAATGTCCTTGCTCTGTTAAACATTTTTTGGGAAATACTTAAAAGAGAAACAAACAAAAAAAAAAAAAGAAATCAAGGGGGGCTAATAATCCTGACTTCAACATATATATATGCTATTTCTGTGCAAAATTGTGTTAAAAATCTTCCGTTTTATGCAGAACCATTTTGGGAGTATCATAACTAAAGCCCTAATATATGAAATAATAGGTAATTCCTTTTTAACTTTTATTTAATGTGTACAATGCAAATCTAATTAAATCCACTTTATTTGGTAAACAAAGCAGATCTCAAATAATGTTGGAACTAAAAGACCAAAAGTATTACTTTACAAACTGTATTGTAAATAAATAATATGAATATGTTCATATTGGTCAATAATATTACTGTAATTCATTTAAAAACAAAATTAATATAAATTTACACACATTTACACAAGTAAATAAAAAGAATCAATGATGGTCTTTGAATCTGCAAAATTTCCGCGCACAGATTCCATCTGGGCCTAGTTATAGGTGATTGATTAATGGTTAAAAAAATAAAATTGATGAACAAACTGAAATGATGTATTTTAGAAACAGTTGAGTCTACATATATATTTGATGATGGATAAAAAACGTGATTAAAATAATTGAATACAATTGATTGCTTTTTTAGTGACTATAAAAGTAACTAATTACCAGGTAAAGTAACTATTGCCTTACTGTACATATTTTACATATTGGCAAAAAAAGTTACTTATTTGTACAAAGTTTCTGAATTGCAGTCATTCAAAGGAGGACATTTTAGAAAATGTAAATATTCATATGAATTAGCCACTAAATCAAAAAGTTGTCAAGAGAAATGTGTTGGAATCACTCTGAAAGCCTGCAATGTAGTATTACAACAAAGAGAAATGTGCTTTACCACACACACACACAAAGACTTTGCTACAAAACCTATAAAGACCTAAATAAACAAAATGAAGAATGAGGAAGCAATAAAATGTAATATTTAGATTTAATGGTTTGGAGACATCTCTCACTTCCAAATATACACTGTCAAAATACTCTTGCTGTCTTAAATTCAAATTCGTTGAATCAAATGAACTTTTCTATTAATCTCAACTTACATCAATCCTATGACCTAAATATGAAGTTAAACTTTGTATAACTTAAAAGAAAGTTGAAACTTCTTTAATTAATAAAATAAGTTAAAGCAACATAAAAATACTTGTTGCCTTGACTTTTTGTCATCATTTATTTAGTGTATGTATTCTGTACATTTTCATAACGAAGCATCCTTAATAATTCCAAACAGGTCACAGAAACTTTTAATCTTCAACTGAGCTTATACCTATTTGATTGCTCCTTAAGATTTATCACATTTCAGAAGGAAATCCTTGATGAGGTCCTGAAATATTTGTCCTGAGGCTTGTGTTCAGGTTTTGATGTTTTAATTACGTTCTGGCTTGGCCTTTTTCTTTCTTTTTTTTATCTGGTGCTTTACTCCTGTGGTGCACCATAAACCCCAATTCACCATCATGGCAGCAGAAATCCATCTGAGCCCCTCGGTTTCACCACCCCTCAGAGAGAAGAACAAAGGTTTGGAGTGGGGGGATCAGGGTGGATTAAGGCCAAGAAGAGGCAAACCAGGTGCATTTAGTTTTTTTTTTTTTTTTCACCAGACCACAGCAAAAGTGCTCAGGATTCTTCCCTCGTGCACATATTCCTTTCGCTCCTGAGATTTTATTGGACTTGTCAGACTCTTTTACAGGAAGACTAGCTTGTTAATTAGGCTCAGTGGTGACATGTTGGGAATGCTGGAGGGTGATTTCATGGAGAGAGAGAAGAGAGCGAAACCAAAAAGAAAGATCTTAATGGGTTAATGACGCCTTATTATTTGTACTTTCAGTACCCTTTGTTCCTGTTTACACCTGGTGTAATCAGATATGTTTCTGTTAATCCAAACACAAATGGGCATCGCCAAATGTTGCTTGTCCAATTGGAACCACTTCCAGGGCTGCGCAATATGTAATTTCAATGTTAAGTTAGGATGATAGTTGAACAAGCACTACAATTCAAAACCCTTATGTTATTGTAAACAGTGTTAAATTTGTCAGTTAAAATAAGGACAAAAAATGTTAGTTGCCTATAGTCTTGTACACAATTAGACAGTCTTGCGTGTACACTGAAAATAATTATTTAAAGATAATTCCTTGAATTTACTAAATTTTTTTACGTTAAGTGGTTGTAAACCATTTATTTGAGCTAAATTTAAACAAACAAATTAGGTTGAACATTATTAACTTAATTTGTTTGTTTAAATTCAACACAAATAAATTGTTTGCAACAGTTCTGCATGCAACACTTTTTTCAGTGTATCTGCAGTTTTTTTCTAGACATTTTTCCACATTCAAATCCAAATGTTTTTTTTTTAGACGATGAGCAAAGTGAATGCGCACAATCATACCTGATGTTAGGTAAATCAAGAAAGAAAATTGAAACTAAACTCATCATTATATCCTATTTGCTACTCTCCATAATAACTCCCTCCTGTAAACAAATTGTAGTTGCTGTTGTGTTTATTTTACAGCCCTTTGTGTTCAGACACCAGTGAAAAAGCAGCTCCATAATCATCTAACCCTCAGCGCATCTTCACTAAATTAATGTGAATCTGTGCTCACCTAGAGCGTTTTACACTTGAGCAACACCAAGTCGTGTTCACTGTAACTTCAGAAGCTGCAGGCGTTTGAACAATAGTGACATCTTATTGGTGAAGCAGTTTTTGACATGGCACATCCAAAAAGTCTATAAATTTATAACAAAGTTCAGGTGTTTCTTTTTAATAACATTTTTATTTTTGACATTTTACGCAATTGTGTGCATGATCAAATGACAACCTTTGATTAGTTACAAGGCTGTAAATGTCTCAAAAAAGCATGAACGAAAATTGTCCTGGTGTACACCTGCCCTTATAGCTTAAAACAAACAGAATCTTGACAGGTCTTCTGTGCCAGTAAAGTGTTTGATTTGCTCTGGTTTGCTCATCTAATGAATGAACATTGCAATACAGCCAAATGTTGGTTAGTTTGTATATTGTTGTCTATATTTTAGTAATATTTTTGTCAAAGATATTACATGATGATGTAGTCATTCTTAGTATTAGGGTTGTCTAAATATCAAGTTCGAAATATTAAAAACATTTATTTCTCGCTAACATTTGAGCAGCAGTTAGTTAAACACCTCTTATTGGCCAGTGTGTTTACATGCTCAACAGAAATGACTGTGATTGGCCAGACATCGGTTCACCACTTTTCACTGCTGTTCACCAAGTGCAAACAGTTATATGGACACTGAAGCATTTTAAAATCGCTTCAATCAGCTGGTCTGTCAATGAGGTGATATACGTGTGATCAGCTGGTAGATCGACTGATCTTCGTGACTAATCTTAATTATTATAAACATTTTGTTTGCTTTTTCACATTTTTATCAATAACAGACATGGAATAAAAGGTGTAAAACTAGTCATTTTATCTTAAGTTATTTTGAGAAATTGAGTTATTTTGTCTTAAAAGGTAGCAAACACATGGAAGCATCTTATAGCTCTTTTCCCTAAGGGTGCAGCAAAACTGTTCAGCACTGTTGCAGTTTTAATCTAAGTACAAGAATTCAGGTAGTCTCAAAAACATCCGTCAGGAGCTTGCACCATTATTCATTGGTTTATGAGCTTTGTCTGCCTCTCCTTATTGCCTCTGTTGAAGATGAGAGCATTCCATGCACTTCTAATACACTCTGTTCTGCCTTCTCTTTAAACGGCGAATTCCTTGAGCAGGGCTATAAATCACTCAAGCCTTTGGCCCAGAAGACTTTTGCCCTGTCACTTCATAGGAAAGCATTGAAAGACAAAAAAGAGGGGCTTCATCTGAGGTGAATTATTGCATTGTGAAGTGCTCTTGAAGTTGGGCTGTGTTGCCACATGTTGTGTGCTACCTGTGTGTGGAGTTTTTTCAAATGCGAATCAATTGTTTGATGATGCGGGGTGTGAACTAGAACGGCAAGAAATCGGCTTGCAGTTATTGCGGTTGTCACCGCCAGCTCTTTTCTTTACCGGTTAAAGATTTACAGTGTACACAAAAAACTCCCCTCGTTTAATAAAGGAGTGTCTTTGGCAGATGAATTTTCAATTTTGTAGGATACTATTCATGTCAAACTGAAACAGAGTTACTGGACTTTTTTTGTTGAAGCCAAAAACCAAAAATGACAATTAAATTAAATTAAATTAAATTAAATTAAATTAAATTAAATTAAATTAAATTAAATTAAATTAAATTAAATTAAATTAAATTAAATTAAATTAAATGTAAAACAATACTTAATAAATAAATATAAAACAAAATGAAATAATGAAGTTAAATAAAAAATTAATTAAACAAATAAAAAATTTATATTTATTAAGATCATTAATATCGATCTTCAGATTTGAATGACTCTTTATTCAGACAGTTTTTCACTTCACCTGACACATGGGTTGTCATCTGTTACCTGTCCAGTGATCTCGCAGGAACAAAGGAGGGTGTTCATGTCCTCTGCAGACAGAGCCAGAGCCCTGTCAGTGTCTGAGCACTCGACTGCAGACGGACGCTCAGATAAACATAAGTTCCTGGCTGCTAAATTACCTTTAGATATGACAATCCCCCATATCCCTTACGGATGCGAGTGTTTTTCATCTATAATCACATGGAGAAAAAAATAAAGTCAATTACTGGCTTACAAATTAAATTTGGGAAGTATTAAGAAGTTATTAAAGTTACTAAAAAGTAATGTATATATTACGACTATATTTTATACTCATTTATTTATTATTTTTCATTTTCATGATCATCATAATTGTTTTTATTTTATATTTTAACTAATCTAATTTGAAAATAAATAGATAAATAAGTGAAATATACAATAATACTTAGAAATCTCATTATGAAATATTTGATCTGAATTGAACTTCTTCAAATTCTTTTTAAATTCTTTATGATTGTTTTCATCTTGACATTACTTGTTTTAATCAATATCATTATATATAAATATAATTTATTATTTAACAATATTAATAATTCGGCCCTTCAAGTTTTGCCTTAAAGTTTTGTTATAATAATAATAATAATAATAATAATAATAATAATAATAATAATAATTATTATTATTATTATTATTATTATTATTATAACAATCTACAAACTAGTCACAGTCAGCATAAACAAGTGTAAAAGTTTTGTTTTAAATGTGCATTTTATTTTATTTGCTCCTTTTGGCAATATTTTATCACTGTATGCACAGCAGGATAATATTTGCAGATCTCCTCTTGTCATCTCTCATCACTTGATTTAGTCGCTTATCCTAAATCTTGCCTCCACAAAGCACATTTCCTTCATCGAAATGCTGATAGGCCTCACTGCTCACTCTTTTATGTTGACATACGTGTGGCTTTGTTATGATTCAGTCTGGTGCTTTTTTACCTCACTGTCACATCGATGAGTTTATTGCCTGAGGGCATGTTTGTATCACTGCATGCCACACTACTGTATCACCTGCTGAGCGTTTCAACAGGCCAGCTGTTGATGTGATTATTATTTTTTTGACTGTATATCTGATTCCTAAATCACAGCCAGCATTCCAGTAATCTGGAATTAGCAGCAGCAGTTCATTCATGCTAGGTGACTATGTTGGTATGAAATGAAGATAACGATTTACTGGTAAAAATGAGTCAAGCCGATGCTTAGGTCTGATGCTTTTTTATAAATAGGCTCATTTTACTATTGACTTTTACCATTTTTTTAATCCATTTAGCTGATCTGGTGGGAGCATTTTTAGCTTAGCTTAGCATAGATCAGGGGTGTCCAAACTCGGTCCTGGAGGGCCAGTGTCCTGCAGATTTTAGCTCCAACTTGCCTCAACACACCTGCACAGATGTTTCTAGAAAGCCAAGTAAGAGCTAGATTAGCTAGCCCAGGTGTTTCTGATTGGAGTTGGAACTAAACTTTGCAGGAATTGGGACAGAGTTTGGGAATCCCTGTCATAGCTCTTTGACTCAGAATAGATCATTAGCATCTCCTCACAATTTTTTAAAACCAGATTCAACTCCGATTCTATTTAAAGTTTGACTCTTCTGTGGTTACATTGTGTACTAAGGCCAGCGGAAAATGAAAATTAGCAATTTGTATGCCAATATGGCTAGGAAACTACAGGTTACTCTCATTCTGGCATAATAATCAATGAACTTTGCTGCCTTACTCTGGTTGCTGTAAGTGCAATGACATTCCGCAGTACCTGAAAATAGACCCCAGCTGACATTTTTAATAAGATGTTAATGATCTAATCTGATTCAATGATCTATGCTAAGCTAAGCTAAAAGATGACCTGAAAGGGTTAAAAAATGGTAACATCCAACTATTTAACTATGGGGATTTGTACGATGTGAATGATCAGAATCTAAATCCAATTAATTAAAATCATTAAACCTTTTTAATATAACATTTTATGAAGAATGGAAGAAAATAGTTTTAGTGAAGTCCATAAAATTTGTTCTTTCTCAAAATCCTCTCGAATCTATCTTGCTATCTCCAAATTTGCATTTAGAAGATTTAAACATCCAAAGCTTGCAGTTTGTCTTGTTTTTGACATCACCTCATACTTCAGTTTCTCATTAAATCTTCTGACCAATCAAACTCTCTCTAGTATCTGAGATGCCCCGCCCCCTTAATGAAGCTTGTCATTTGTTTTTTCATATGTTGCGCTTGAGCTCAACCACACTCACTGGCACATAAAAACAAAACGATTTGCTGTTTTTTGCTTATAAAGGGGAGGGGCTACTATATGCCCCACCCTGTCTTCATATTTCAGTAGAGATTGTCAAACATCTAATAAAATGCACATTTCAAAGCACTTCACAGGTCCTTCAAGCGTTGTTCAACCAAACATTTTTAAGAAATGTGTTTCATTATTAAATCATCAAATGTTTTAATAACCAGCCCTGTTTATACATTTCTTTCTCCATTCACCATCTAATATAAGTAAAATAAAAAAATCAAAAACAAAAATAATTATCTTAAAAAATCACTGATTGTCCGAAATCATATAGTTTGTTACTATTACTACTACCAGCAAGATTCTAAAGTGTACATTTAATGGACACGTTACTGTCTCATTATGACATCATAGAAAATATATGAATCAGAATCGAGGGATGCAACTGATGTGGTTTGGGTATGTGGTAGTATGTCTGAATTCGGTTCACAATATATTAACATTCATATGCTATAGAACACCTTTCAAGTGGTTGTGACGTAAATTGAAATTCAAATACAATACATGCTTGAGTTGTATGGGATTTTGGATGCAGCTTCAGACTTATGACACATATGACACAAGTTGTTAGTTCGATTTAGACTGTTTCTCACCTCTTTTGAGATCAAATTTGGATTAATTTAACTGAAAATGAACCCAATGCTCTGTTAACTCAATAAAGATGGCATTTTCCACTCCCAGTTCGCTTAAACCTTCCACTGATGCACAAAGAGCTGCACTGTGTTCCTCTATCTTGATGGGATCTACTGTCCTTGAGGAACAGCTCAGTAAGCACAGTTTGTCAACAGTGAAGATGATGAATCTAGAGGCAATCAGACTATTAGCACTTTAAATAGAGCCATTACACATTGTCAGTTAGTTCAACAGTACTGTTGCTGTTTTAATGGTGTACTGACCCATTCAGACATTCAGGAACCTGACTTCACTTTAGCAAAAAAAGAAAAAAGAAAAAAAAATGGTGAAAGCGGTTATTTGTGGTAGGAAAAGGGAAATGGAAAGTGAATGTAAAAATTAAAGTAATAGTACTCCGTGAGAAATAATTATCCAAAGATTTTTTTTTTTTTATGTTGTCATAACACGTTGAACACGTTGAAAACAAACAGGCAACTTAAGAACAGGTTGGTGCAGTGTACCAGAAGGATAATGGGCCTGTTTTAAAGACAGGCCAGCTACTGAAAATCTAATCCATTTAAGTAGTCTATTGACTAAATTTGCTACTGAAAAATCATTTGATTCGGTCTAAATCATTTGAGAATTTTAAATGCTTAATGAACTACTGAATCAAATTCAGTAGACTAAAAGCATAATAAAAGATACATTTATTTTAGTTGTCTAAACATCAAACCAACTACTGAACATCCAATTTAGATGTTTGATTGATAGTTTAGATTTTTTTTTTTTTTATCCAGTTGTCTGAAAACAAAATATGCATTTCAGTAGTTTAACCTCTTGCTTAAAATGGACTTACAAAAATGTATATGCAGAATACCAGAGTAAATTAACACCAATATTCTGGACTCACAAATGAGAATCCAGCAAAGCTGAACCCTGCCTACTGAAAATTTATTTCTGAACACTAAATTATTTAATGAATTTCAGCTTTCTAAAAACAAAACTAACTACGGAAGTTGAAATATTTGAGAAACTGCAAAAAAATAATTTATGAACAACAGACATAGTTCAAATTTATTTGAGTTTAACAGCTATACTGACTACAAAATTTGACTTTCAGTATATTAAAACCACATTTAATTTAGTTGGGTTACCCCAAATGTCAGTAATGTGAAAACTATATTGTACACTGAGTCAGTTTAAACATTATGAAGATGTGGCTGCTACATTTTCTTTCAGTAGTCTGACCACTAGCACCTCCAAATCTATTTCAGTAGTCTCAATGGCAGTAGTGGAAAATTGACATTTTAAACTGAATCAGTTTCAGTAGTTTGAAGACATAACGATTAAATTAATTTCAGTAGTCTCAATATCTGTTGTGTAAAATTGATATTTTATACAGAATAAGTTTTAGTTATTTGAACATGTATCTAACTATTATAATTGTTTGAATATCCATTTCAGTAGTCTTATTTTCTGTAGTGTAAAATTGACATTTTATACTTAATCACTATCAGTACTTTGAAGACACAACAATCAAACATCTGAAAATTTATTTCAGTAGTCTCAGTGTCTGAAGTGTAAAATTGACATTTTTTTGGAATAGGTTTCAGTAGTTTGAACATGTATTTAACTATTTGAATGAATTGAAAATTCATTTCAGTTGTCTCATTCTTAGTAGTGTTAAATTAAAAATTTATACTGAATCTGTTTCATTCATGCTAGTACGTAACTGTCAAACATCTGAAAGTTCATTTCAGTAGTCTTAATGTCAGTAGTGTAAAATTGATAGTTGATACTGAATCAGTATCAGTAGTTTGAAGACATAACAATCAAACATCTGAAAGTCCATTACAGTAGTCTCAATGTCAGTAGTGTAAAATTGATAGTTGATACTGAATCAGTATCAGTAGTTTGAAGACATAACAATCAAACATCTGAAAGTCCATTTCGGTAGTCTCAATGGCAGTAGTTTAAAATTTATATTTTATACAGAATAAGTTTCAGTACTTTGAACATGTATCTAACCATTAGAAGTGATTGAAAATCCATTTAAGTAGTCTCATTAATAGTGTAAAATTTACAGTTTATACTGAATCAGTTTCATTCATTTAAATACGTAACTATCAAACATGTGAAAGTCCATTTTTGTAGTCTTAATGGCAGTAGTATAAAATTGACATTTTATACTGAATCAGTTTCAGTAGCTTGAAGACATAACAATTTATTTCAGTAGTCTCATTGTCAAAAGTGTAAAATCAACATTTTATACTAAATCAGTTTCCGTAGTTTGATCATGCAACTATTAGAATTGATTGAAAATCCATTTGAGTTGTCTAAACATTAATAGTGCAAAAATGACATTTTACACTAAATAATTATCAGTAGTTTGAACATGTAACTATCAAAGAACTAAAAATCCATTTCAGTAGTCTCAGTGTCAGTAGTGTAAAATTGACATCTTATACTAAATCAGTTTTAGTAGTTTGAACATATGTCTATATTAGAGTTGATTTCAGCAACTTGAACACACAATAAACTACTGAAAATCTATTTCAGTAGTCTGAACATAGGTTAGCCATTGAAAATCTTCTTCCGTCATCTGGCAAGTCTAGATTAACTGCTGAATCTATTTTTTCACTAGCTTGTAAACTAGTCTAACCTGCACAAACTCATTTTACTTCTTTTTATATTTTACATAAGTCTGACAAAAAACTAACCATCCAGTTTAGTCAAAAAATGCTTTATTGGTCCTAAAACTTTTCAGTATATTTGGTAATTTTTCAGTATACTGCTTTGATGTCAACCCACCCCAGCACTCCAGCACTGATCCCACTATAGCCAGGTCTGCATTGTAATCCCACCTGTTACAGGCTGGAGAGATGTACCCGCCTCCTCCCTCTTCCCCGGCCTGAATAAAGTCTTTTGTGTGCATGCGGTCCTTCTCTAAAGTGTGTCCATGTGAGAGCCCACTAATCCCGCCAAGCCAAGCAGAGGCATGCACCGCTTTCAGCGGACCTCAGAACAGGAAAAGACACCATGACTCCAGCTGCACTCCCTGTGTAGAAGATATCAAGTTGGACAAAGCAATGTGCTCCTACTGTCACCCGCTCTCGATATACAAACACAAGAGTCTTCAAAGTCAACATCAAGCACTCTCTCCAAACTCAAGTGCTCGCTTTTGGAACAGAGCCGGCTTGTGAATACTGTAGGCGCCTGCGATTTCATTCTGCCTCATCATCTCTTTTCTACACTATCAGTCTCTCATCCCTCTCTCCTTTAAGCTGTCATAGCAGACATCTACACCCTCTTATTGCTGCTGGATTACCCTGATTTGGTAGCTGCCTAAGGTTCTTTAGTGTTTCGGGAGACTGACACTAATAGATTTTAGTTACATGAAATATGGCTTAACTTGATGGACTAGGGATGCTCAAAATAATCGATTGATCATGAACTGAAAGGGTGCGTTTTTAACCAATTATTGGGATTAGTTAAGTGATTAAAAATAATATTTAATATGTTTTTAAAGTTTGGCTGCATAAGGGGCAGTGTAAACACTGCAGGTGCGTGAAGATGCTTTGTTGTTATGTCCTGTCATTAATATGTTTGTATGTTAAAATAAATCAGTGTTTTAAAATGCAATTTTTAATGTGTCAGACACAAAGTAAAAACGTCAATTTTTATTTAATTAAATAATAATTTTATATTAATCTGACCAGTTCATGTTTAATATTCGATTAATGAGCAGCAGTTGTTGGTTGGCAAAATTAACCGAAATGAGCAAAGTAAAATTAATATTCTACAGCATATTAGATTCCAATCATGCAACAAAACCTGCACCATTTTTTTGGAAATCATGTGTAAAAAAACATTTTTTACAGAAACTGATTGTAGGTGGGAAAATATAAATGAGGCCAAATTTCTTTTAATGTTCGGGAATTAAAAAAATATATCACTTCAACTTTTTTTATTCACAACTAATTTATGTATAAATCAATTGCAAAACTACGGAATGCAGAATTGATATCTGTGTTAGAAGACCAATTAGTTTTGTAATGATCAGTTTTTGCATTTTGTTTTCAAACTAAATGCAGAGTACACTATGAATTTGTGGGTATATTGTTTGCAGATTCTTGTGTAATACTGGAGAACAAATTGTTCACAAAACAATTATTTTTATATAATTATTGATTATAAATAAATGCTAAACTATTCATACTATATATATATATATATATATATATATATATATATATATATATATATATATATATAATTTATTATATATAATGTATAATAAATTATTACAATTTTTTCATTATTTTATTGTTTTCAGTTTCAATAAGTGCAAAAAACATAAATAATAAAATAAAATATGAATGAGTGAATGAATACATTTTTTATTTTCCAATTAAAAGAAATGTCATAAATAGTTTGCAGAACAGATAAAAAAACCTCTCTTTTAAATTCTAAAAAGATGCGTTTAAATCCAAAAAACAGACAGTTTTTTAAAGTGATCTCAATGTCTCTTTTGTTCTTTTGTTGTTGATTGCTCAATAAGCTAAACTTGTTTCATGCACAGCTTCATTTTTGTCATTTATATTATATAAAATCTGTCATCCACTTCTACAGTTGCCTGCAGAATGTTTCAAAGGAATATTTCCAGATGCACCTCCACCACCAATCAATAGCCTCTCCATAACTCTGTGCATTACTGAATAAACGCTCGTCCTCCCCTTTCCTCCATCTGTCGGTTTAGAAGCTAGAGTAGGTGGTGATGATGATGTCAACGAGTTGTAATCTCATTCTACCCATTCATTAAACGCCTGGTCCCATCTGGTCGATGAAAACATGGGGCACATCTGACAATGTCTCACCCTCATATTCCCTGCAGTGAGAGCCAGAGGGGTTCAGAGATGGGCTAAGGTGTGAAATTGGAGGTTTTGTTTGTATGTGTGTATGTGTGTGTAAAAGTGAGTGTGAGTTAGAAGGAACCACCCAAACACAACAACCACAAACATGTCTGAGCATGGCTCTCAAAACCTTGCATAAAGAGACCTCATATGTCTAACCCTTTGTCAACAAAAAACTCGGCAATGACAAGTGAAGTCCTTATCGCAAAAAAACGATTAATTTCTCTTGACAAAGAAGATTATAGAAGGCCAAGCTTGTTTTATCCCCTCTCCCAGTCTCATTCTTTGAGTTAATGAGTGACACTGAGGTGTGTTTTCATTTAAAATACATTCGGTGCTGTGCAAAGTACCAACAGAAAAAAAACACATTGCTGCTTTATACCCTTTGACTCCTATTACGCCTAGCAACAGCTAGTCTCAACTGTGCGTCTCTGTAGGAAGCATACACCAAGTAGGCTTCTTGGATGTTCGTTTAAAGGTGTGCTAATCTGTTTATGCCAAGCAATGTTGTTATTTGAAAGTATCAAAATAGACACACCTATTACCTAACAGTACCCTTTTTGATATCATTGCTATTGCTACTAGACATGCCCCTTACTGCTGATTGGCTTATTAGTCTAAAAGCTTTTTTTTTTTAAACGCTTAGCTTACTTTTAACGGAAATGTGTACTTGTGGAATCTTGCTGATACCTTGTTACTTATGTATTTGTTAATTTTATCAGCTCCCTCTGCATTAATGCCCTTGTTTCACTTGTTTAACTCCAGTGCTGGAGATCGAATGTTTTAAATTTAATTAGAGATGCAGCAATTAAATGATTTCACTGTTAACCACACTTTAATTCACCATGGTTAATAAATCGTAAAGGCCCTGCAACACTGCGTTTCAGTTGCACAAAACAAAATCTTGTTGTCTATTTAAGTTTTAAGAACAACAAACAATAACTTGACTTCTAGCTGATCATTTGTGATCAGAAGTGGCTTATATGAAAGGCAAAGGTGTCTAGATCACACTTATTTTACCTAAATAAAATATGATCATACCTTAATTATTTAATAAGGACAGTAAGGTCTGGTTTGCTTAGACAAAAGTCTTGTCACTTAATAGAAATGATGTAGAGTTTAGAATATAAAGTCATGGTGCAGTGGAAAAATAATTAATATTGCGTATGACTCCCATGAACTTGGAGGACTGCATCCAAACATCTGCAATGACTCAAATAATTTTCATCTTAAATCTTCTGTTTCATCTTACCCCAGACATGCTCAATAATGTTCATGTCTGGTGACTGGGCTAGCCAATTCTGGAGCATCTTGACCTTCTTACTCTGCCACTTTTTTAAATGATCAATTGAAGTTATTTGTTTTTATTTGTTGCTCTTACAACTGGGATCGACTATAAGACTTTTGTCAGGTAGTGTGTATAGTGCGCCTTTTAGTTCTCATTCGAAAGTAGGGAGCGCCATTGCAACATACTTGAGTTTTGCAGGTACATCTACACCCCAGAGAGTTAAAAACATCTCAACTTTTTTATAATGCCGCAAGCACATGTGACAAGAACCAACCAATAAGCTTCATACTTTAGTAGTAGAGGACTTCATCTTTGTTAAGTTATTTTGACACAATCTACACTGTAAAAAAAGCTATGTAATTGAATGTGTGGAGAACAAAGCATCCCCTGACTTAAAGCAGAGATTGCCTCCATGAGGTGAATTTAAAATTATTTAATGCGGCAAGCTGCTGATTATTCAACTTATTCCATAGCCATTGAACATTTGAAACTGGCAATGCTCTTCACGGCATGATCTTTAATTGAATTTTCATCAGTGATGACTTATTAGATCTCCTAATCCTCACTTTGAACCATGTCATTGACACAGGCATATCTGACAGCTCACAGTAACCCATGTTAGCTACCTCTTTGCAAATAATGTTGAGTATATTGGTGGATTTGTTGATCAACATTTGGTTGGGATTAACTCCTTGGTGGAGCACACATCAATGTCCTTGAGATCATACAGTGTAGTGAAGGCTGAAGAAACTGAAGTTTGAGATGGCGTGAAAAAAAAAATGTTGATCCACTTAGGCGGAAGTGACAAACTGAAAGCTTGTTTATATCAGTTTTATATCTTCTAAACACAAAGTTTCAAGAACATCACTGTTTTGTAGCACACTAATTTATAGATATTCTTTAAACTAACATACTTATACTAAAATAATAAAAAAAAACATAATTTTAATTTGACGGGACCTTTAACAATTTTATTGCACACGATCCAGCCAATTTAAATAAAAAAATTTCAACACACCATGAAAAATAAAGATTTATTAATGAGTAACTAAAAACTTGATCAGTGTTAAGCAGATTTCACAGAGCACAGTTCCAGCAATGCATGAAGAAACAGAGGCATGTGTTTAAATGAAACCCGTATGGAGAGTGTTTCACCTTTTCACACCTGCATCTAGACTGATCTTACATACCATTTATCAACTCACCCAATAACATTATTGCTTATATTAGTATCCGCAGTGTTTCAGTGTAATGGTTTTGGGATATGTTTAAGAATTTAAGAACGATGCTAAATACAAGTGTAAACGGGGTATAAAAGTCTTTAGGCACGCTTAACTGCTTCAAGAATTAGAAGAATGCATTAAACCAAGCTGCTTTCAATGTGTATACACTCATATGGTTGAATATATTTAATCATAAATAAAATGTACTCTTCACATACTGACCAATATGAATTTGTCATGAGAAAACACACACAAAATAAGATGTTTGTGCGTTTGCTCATTCTGTAATAGCCAGAAATGATGTAGAGCATGAATAAAAAAAAACATCTATGATAAAAAATATCAACATATGGATTTAAAAAAAAAATCAATATACAATTATGCAGTTTCTAGACCATTATACAAGAATATGCAAAATATTCAATAGACTTAAATCAACCAATTACACAATAAAATAACCTACACTAGGGCTGTGCCCTCAATTTCTAATTTCTAATTTCTTTTTTTTCTGTTTTTTTTTTTTTGACAGATATTGCGATTAATTTTATAGTCAAGCTTCAGCTCAATAATCTGTATTTTAGCTAAAATGCTAAAATGGAACTGGAAAGTGGAACTGAAAAGATATCAGCTTATATTAGCAAACTCTGAAATAGTACTTTGCTTGCTACTAGATTGAGTGTCACTGGCAATACTTTTAATTGACTTTTTAGCAGAACGCTCCTCATATAGCTATATGTGGTGTTTTTTTAGGTGCTGGTTATTGTATTTCCACATGCTGTGGCAACAATTCTGCTACAGCTCTTACAAATTACCTGGTTTTGTTTGGTGTGTGACTTTGAAACCAAGATATTCCCATTTTACTGTCTTACTGTTTTTCTTTAATATTAATTAATTTATTAATGCTTCTAAAGCAGCAGACACCATCATCCCAAGTTCCGCATAGTTCAATTACGCAATTCTGATTGGGCAGAATGAAATTGTAGGCTAGTAAGAATGTCACACACAGATGCTCAGGATGGGGAAGTTAAACAATATATATTTCATATCGCAGCCTCTTGCATGTAGCTAATCGCAATGTTTCAAATCGAGATTTCGATTGGATTTTGATTAATCGCACAGCCCTAAACCACAGTACAAATCAAAGAAAAAAATATATAAATATTTATAATAAAAATAAAACAATTACCATGAATTTATTTTTAATATTTTATTGTAATTTAGGTATGGGAACAGTGTAAAAAACAATAATAATCCAAATGTACAATTAATATACCAGACATAAATAAATAAGCATTTCAACAATTTTAGAACCTCATGGACAAATCATGTGTTGTTTTCCTGATGTGTGAATCACTTTTGATACACGTTTATATGTGAATGTTGGTAAATCTCTGCAGATGCATTAGCAGAAAAATCAGGATGACTTCCCATTTAAAAAGTTTGCACATTGTGTTACATGAAAAATCACATTAACATCGGTGCACAAGCACATGATAAAAATAAGAATTGCGATTTCATACTTCGGGATTCTAAGCAGTAGTCTGTGTGTGTCTATTTATTAGAGGAAGACAATAGGAAGTCACATGGATTTTTAACTCACCATATCTAAAGCAGGTCATTGAGTTGTAGAGATGGGAGGGGCTCATGGACGGCTTCCTCAAGTGTTATTGGCTCAGTCCTTTGCTTCCTTTGTTATGATTCAAACATTTGAACTCGAGGGAGGGCCATAAAATGCTGACGGTCACAGAAACCGGTTCACATTGGCTCCTCAACACCTACAAGTGCCACTTGTATAATGATAAGTTTGTAGCATTGTTGCTGAGTGCATCATCACCATAATGAAAGGCTGTTCTGTTTACTTGTACGTCTAATTTTAGACGACAACATAATGCCATTGATTTTAAGCGATTTATACACAAATAACATTCTGGATAAGCAACTGTGCTCGTCTCGTCTGGCGTATTAGTTGTTTTTTCATCCGCTGCCAATAAGAGGAAAACTCATTTCATGCTAATACACGCACCAGACTGCCTCTCAGTCCTGTTTGCGTCAGCTCGCTTGCTCTTTGACCGTTTGGATAATGACAGGGAGCGCTAATGGCAGAGTTTGTTATCCCATGTTCTCCTCATAATTACATTAGTTAGCTTGAGTTACGTTCGAGAGGAAAAAACTGCTGTTAATGATGGACGTGTCGGGATTTCCGTCTCTTTTATGCAGGGCTTCTGATAAGATAGCGTGAGGCATATCACACTGTTAACAACTTCAAGTTAAACATCAACAAATAAAATGATTTTATTTTTGTGTTAATGCATGTGAGTGTTATCGGTTTGTTGTGCAGCTTCATGAAGTCAATACAGTTCATAAACCATTCATATTTATGTTATCTTGATTAATGAGACTGTGATTTAGTTCTTGATGTAATGAAGTAATCATGACGGCTGTTGATAGAATTAATAAAATAATTGATAGAGCACTATATTTGTGTTCACTACAGTCAGCATGATAACTTATGAACAAGAAGTGTGTGTATGCACTGAATGCTGAATGAAATCCATTCAATAAAAGGCCACTTATTTGTGAATTTTAAAAAGATAGTAATATCGTGCTGCATGAGAAAACTAACAGATCCGTTAGATTGATCGTTCATCTTAAACCATGATAAATGTGTTTTGTTAGGCTGTGTGCCAGCACACTTTTCTGCAGAATCATTTACTCTTGATAAAATGCAGTCATTGCCTACAGCGAGTGTGTTCAGTTGTCTTGAATGTGTACTTAAGGAATAAAAAGAGAGATTGAGAAAAAGGCAGTAAGGATTTCCATTCTTTCTTGTCTTCAAATGTGCTCAATTTGTCAGCTATTAAACGGAACTCGCAAGCAATTCAATAGCGAGCACTGAAAAATGAATGTACATTAGAAATGACTTGGTGAACACATTGTATCAGGTTCTTTTTACATTTGAAGTCAATACAATGTGCTTTTGTCATCCTATGGTGAGCACAGTGCACCTCACACCAGACTGAGTTGGGAATGTAAGCCATTTACTGGGAATGATGACTGTCCCACACTCTCTTGTCTTGTGATTTATGGCTGTGATATAATTCAGAGACACATAACTCAACGGCGAAGACACATGACACCCTCATATTTGAAAGGTCTTAGCCACTTTGTTTTGCCGGGGGTATTAATTGGATATACCACCTGTTCAGCAGTTGTTCTCTTAGCAAAACAGAACAGCCAGTGGAGAACTTGTGGGAGCGTCCTGCCAAATCCATCTTGTACATACTGTAGGAAAATATCAGGATTCAGATGTATGTAATTTAATATTGTTTTAATCAGACTTGAACCGAGTTAAATGGTTTCCATCCCCATGTGTTAATGTTTTGAAGTATCAGACATAAAACTAATTACGAAAATGCCAAATTTGGAATAGAAAATCCATTAATTTGCATAAAAAGTGATTACATTTTCTTGAGGTGGATTTGGAACTGTCAATAAAATGGTTAATGCAAATAACATGAAATGGAAAACCTTTTGCAGAAGAAACGCACACATTATACTATATACCATATCTCCATTATGCCTGCCTTTGTCTACTGTTGGTTACTAGGTTACCAATACTATTCTAAATCAACACATCTAATTAACTCTTTTTGCGTACAGTGTTACAACTCCTTTCCCGTCTCCTGCTTTAGGACTTTTATGGCCCGTTTTCACTGAGTGGTACAGTATGGTATTGTTCAGTATGCTTTTAAAGCCATTTTCACTTTCAAAAGGTACCAAAAAAAGCTAACCGCAACATACCACTTTTTGGGAACCTTTTCCAAACATGACAAAAGGGTAGCAAAAGGTGGAGCTAGATGCACAGCAGAATGATATCAGTTTACAGTGAAACGCCACTAGCACATACACAAGCCAGGAGAATGAAAACAAAGAAACCGGCATTTTTAAAAACACAGCCGAGATATTAGACCGTAATAATATATACATATAATAATGAGCCATGGTCAACCCAAGCTCAAACAAACCTTGTCATCGTCTTGATGAACAGACACAAAGCCAAGAAGAACAAAATCTGCCATATCCTGTTGTTGTTTTACGAGGGTAAAAGTGCAGTTTCACTTTCTCCAGAGAGCTCGCCGCATGCCTATATTTGAAATAATGAACTTCTTGAACTGAAGATGTTAATGTGCGCGTATTTATTGAAGTGCTTCTTACATGTGATCCTTTCAGAAATGGACAAACGCGAGAGTGTTGTGCAAAAACACAAAAGAGAAGCCAGAAAAAAAAAAAAACAAAGGAGCAAATTATTCTTTCAGCGACCTAAAACAAACTGCCATGTTTAACTATTATCATCACCTTTTAGACCATTGTGAACTTGGAATGACAGAATTACTTTCCAACAAGAGGTTACATGTAGGCTACATGTTGCGTGTTGTTTTTGAACCCAAATAAGGACTAAATGTATGTTGTGTATGGTTTTTCTGTAATTGGTAACATATCGGAGACTTTAAGGGTCTGTGTGTGTTCATATATGTTGCATTTATTTATTTATTTTATATGATCGCAGACGTTACAGTGTGCTATTTCCCATTGTCATTGATCTGCAGTTATAACCAAACTATGTTCACAGAAAAGCTAGTAATGAATAATTTACACGTATTTATGTTTAAAAAGCATCTGTTTGTGTTAAGGGCTTATCATATGATATATGAATGACCCGTACAGCTTTTCTTTGACATATCCTCAAGCGAGAATGACGTTGACTGAAACTTTCTGTCATACACCATGCCCACCAAAAGGGTACCATTTTCCCTTTTGGCAGTGGAAACTAGAGCCTGATAAAGGTAACTCGTACTGACCCATAACGTATTGTACCAGTCAGTGGAAACGACCCATTATTTTAAGTATGTCATGTTCACTTTTTGTCCTTCGGATCTGATTTCATTTATTGGACTCTTTTGTTCCTTGTTAGTCAATATAGTTAACTTTTTTATTATCACAATAATAAATTAACCACACCCCTTCACTTGTTCGTATCATGGTAACTCTTACATACTTTGTTCCATTATGTTTAAATAGCTCCTATGTTTTCCCAGTAATAAGTTGCAGCTGGAAGGGCATCCACTATGTAAAACATATGATGGAATAATTGGCAGTTCATTCCGCTGTGATGACCCCTGGTAAATAATGGATTAAGCTGAAGAAAAATAAATGAATGAATGAATGAATGAATGAGCTTGTATGCTTTCTTGCACTTTTGCTGATTGATTGTATCTTGTGTTTTCTGTTTTGCTTGATATTTCAGTTCCATGTTGTTCCTCTGGTCTTTCTAGTTTTCATGCTTTTATTTAATATTCTACAATTAGTTCTGCAACTATTTTGTTCCCACATATGTTTAATATATACAGTACTTCAGGCAATGCTGTCATTTAGTTCAGTAGTCTGTGTTTAATCTATAATTCAACAAAGAAATACTAAACAGTTAAAACTTTCTTTCAAATATATATATATGTGTGTGTGCTTCACAAAAGAAAATCACAGAGGTGTAGAATAGTTGAGCAGATTATAATTAAAATAATTAGGTAAGCTATGCCTTAGTTCTTAGAACTTATGGTTCCAGTAGGTATGTCCAGTATAGCACAAGGAATTGTTGTCTGTTGCC
Organism: Danio rerio; assembly: GCF_052040795.2. Lineage (NCBI taxonomy): Eukaryota > Metazoa > Chordata > Actinopteri > Cypriniformes > Danionidae > Danio > Danio rerio. Next base: position 29,872,969 of record NC_141024.2, on the reverse strand, counting down.
ATGCAATGCAATGAAATTAGCAACTGTCGGATCTTGAAAGCGCCTGCATGGTATACATTGGCAATAAGCATGTGAAACACTGTAGTCATGCAAGGTCATGCACAATCCCATAACAAGCATTTCAATCCTCTTTGTACTTTTGTGTCAGAAAGCATTTACTGTGTTTTACGGTTGTCAAGTCTCCATTGCTGAGTTTTTAATACCATTAGTTTCAACAGGGAAGACAAGTGTGTGTCCTGAAGCAAGAAACCAAGTGATCTATGTAATTGTGGTGCAACTGTGTAGTAATCCTATCTGTTAACATGCTTTCTTCTCCAAACCAAAACAGCATTCCGTCTTTCTCAGTGTAAAAAGTGTGAATCTTACAGAAGCTACCTGAAACAATCAAGTGCTTTAATAATAAGGTTGTGTTTTCATGACGTTTTTAACAGTAAGTTGTTTCTATATTTTTCAGATGGGATCCACCAAGTCACTGCCTTCTGTACTCTCCGTGTCACCATCATCACTGATGAGATGCTAACAAACAGCATCACAGTCCGTCTGGAGAACATGTCCCAGGAACGCTTCCTATCCCCACTACTCTCCCTGTTCGTCAAAGGTGTAGCAGCAGTCCTCTCAACTAGTCGCGAAGGAGTTTTCATCTTCAATGTCCAGAACGACACGGACGTCAGTGGAAACATCCTCAATGTCACCTTCTCCGCCTTGCTCCCAGGAGGAGTTCCGGATCGCTACTTTCCTTCAGAGGAGCTTCAGGAGCAGATCTACCTGAACCGTACTCTGTTACAGGAAATCTCCAGCCAAAACGTCCTACCATTCGATGACAACATCTGCCTAAGGGAACCTTGCGAGAACTACATGAAATGCGTCTCTGTATTAAAGTTCGACAGCTCTCCACCTTTCATAGCTTCTGATACTGTTCTCTTCAGACCAATACATCCTATTAATGGTCTTCGCTGCCGTTGTCCGGCCGGCTTCACTGGAGACTACTGTGAGACAGAGATTGACCTGTGTTACTCAGGGCCATGCCGCAACAATGGTCGCTGCCGCAGTCGAGAAGGAGGGTACACCTGCGAGTGCCTAGAAGACTTCACAGGTGAGTTTGCTAAATGTTTTGTGTCACACAGCATTTGTGTTTCTGGTCTGTGGTAGAGTGGTTTGTGGTTTGGGAGAAATGTTTTGTCGGGAGATCAAAGAATGCTACCCTGGAGAACCTAAGCATTGAACTGTCAGTCATTTGGGGTAAACCACAAATAGAAACTACTAGAGTCACTGCCTTCAGCCAGGATGTCCTGATCACAGGTGGACAAACAAGAAGAATGATGTGTTTGCTTTTCCACCTGTGAGTGACATACTGAATCTTGAGCCAAGTTCTCATAGATTATGTCAAATAAGACATTTATGTCCTAAAGGTGCAATATGCGATTGTCTTCAGAAGCATTTTTTTTTGTTCAGTTCAGCTGGTTAAGGATCTCTTCACACATCTAAGGTAGATGATTCATAAGATTCATATATCTACATACGTGCACTCTGTGAGAGATGTCATTAGTGCAGTCACATGCAGTGTGCTGACCTGGTACAGACAGACATATTGACAATGGCAGGCAAACAACATCAACCTGACTTTCTTTTCTAAAAAAACAATGAAGTAGCCTTCTAATATACACAATTCAATATCAGAGTTGCTTTTCTACGCTGAAGTCAACTACAAAGGATCTGAATGATTTCTATATCATTGCAGTATTTCTTAAATGTTTTAAAACAATTTTCAGTCACACAGAAGCAGGTAACTACAGCAAAAGGTCCACTTTTCCACTATCTTGCCGGACAGTTCTGTTTGCCTAATTGTTATAAAAAAGGAAACAATGGTGCTGATAACGGAACTCTTTGAAATGTAATAGAAATGTGTCAGTCATTTATTTGGTAACGCAACTACAATTGTTTAATGTTAACAGTGATATGGGCAACAATCAAATACTTCTATTATGGCACTGAGTGGTACAGTAAGATTCGGCTTTTATGGCCGTTTTCACTATCCAAAGGTACCAAAAGGCAAACCCTACTGTACCACTTTTTGGGTACCCTTTGCAAAGGGTACTTAGCACAACAAAAAGATACCAAAAGGCAGAGCTAGATGCAAAGCTGAATGCTATCGGTTTACAGAGATACGTCACTAGTGAACAAAAGCAGGAGAATAAAAACAAGGAAACCGCCATTTTTAAATAGTCAAGACATTAAATCGTAGTACTATATACATATAATATCAAGCCATGGTCGACCTGAGGTTAAACAAACCTAATCGCCATCTTGATAGACAGCCAAAAAGCTAAAAAGAACAAAATCTGCCATGTTCTGTTTTTGTTTTACGAGCCCGTCTAAAAGTGCGAGAGGTTTCACTTTTTCCAGAAAGCTCGCATACACTCACTGCTCGTCTGTATTTGAAATAACAAACTTCTTGAGCTTATGATAATAATGTGTGTGTGTGTGTGATTATTGAAGTGCTTCTGACATCTGATTCTTTCAGAAATGGATAAAATGCAAGAGTAAAGCGCAAAAAAACAAACAAAGGAGAAGCCTGACAAAACAAATAAGAAAATGATTCTTTCAGCAACCTAAAACATGAACAAACTGCCATGTTTTACTATTATCATCACCATTGGTACCCTTTTGGCAGTGGAAACGCAAGCCTGAAAAGTGACCCGTACCGAACCATACCATATCATACTGTACCACTCAGTGGAAACAGGCCAATAGCTCTGCCTTTTTTGACATTTACTTAGTTGAATAACAGAACAGTGCTCTTCTGCTGTAGAGAAATACGTTCGGATACCTTGCATCCCAGTGTCAACTATGCACACATTTATATAGACATCAGCACAGCCAAGCACACTATAATGTGTAAATCCATGAATGCAAGAAATATTATTACACACTGACTACCAAAAATGTGCTATACATAATTTCACTTTATAATGTTCATAACATTAGATGGCATGTCATTGGACGGCTGTGTGAATGCATTTTCAATGCTATCAGGCTAAAATTAAGACTTTTCCCAGACCTTCTACGGCTCCTTTAATATATAAATGTAACATGAAGGACTTGCAAAGTGATGACTACATCTGATCATTTTCCAATTTGGAGGCTCCTCTGTCATTCCTGGCCACCTCCTCTTTTTAACAAGGCCAATTACCCCTCTAATCACCTCCTTCAGTGCTTTGAAGGTCACAGTTCAAGTCCAGATATTTTGAATCCATTATGATAGTGATGACAGTCTTCCTCTCAACATCTATCCCTTTCTGGCTTTCTCACATTAGAGGGAAACAGATCTGTCTCTTTTGCTCCAAGAGAAAGATTATCCCAAGGAAATCAGGGGTCATTACAGGCAAAGGGGACTGCCATCCTGTCCCCCCGCCACATATAAACACCCCTTTGTCCAGATCTTGTCTGGATAATGGCTGATATATAACACTGCATGAGTTGTGCGTCCATCTTCGGTAAGGGAATTGGTGGTGCCATAGAGGAACTTTTGGATTGTCAAGTGCTTCCGTGTGGAAAGCTGAGACTAAATCAACCCTCAAACTTTGATTTAAAGCCAGTATAGCAGTGCTCTTGAATTCCACTCCAGCAAGGCCAGCGACCTGCAAAATATATGCAAGGAATACATCCTATGGTTATTCATCTTTTAATAATTCAACAGCCTGGAGTCATATAGTTACCACAACTGAAGATACTATTCGGATGTTACATTTTTAGATATTTGTCCGCTTTTGTCCTCAAACAGCTTTGTGTGTAGTACCAATTTCTTAATCTCATATACATTTTAACAACTTTTAAAAATCCTTCAGCATATTGATATCTAGCTGTAATGAGGTGAAGGAATGTCTGGAGCTACTTCAGCTTAGGGCTGGGCGGTAAGATGGTATATGTCATTACCGTGGAATAAATTGTCAATTGTAATAGATTTTTTTAGTCTGTGTATACCATGACATGTAAATAAGTTGGCTGGGCTAACTCGCATGTAGTGTACCTTACTAAGTTAACGGTCATAAAAGTGAAGGAAGTGCTGATGTAAACTTTTACCTGTGAGTACAGAATAACTTAGTGAACAATGTCTCTTAGTAAGTGAAACAGTAACTCATTTAGCTCTACAGCCTCTGCCAACAGGTCCTAATGCCCACCTTATTACATGACTAATTAATTTAAGGTCTCTATAAACATTAGTGATGTGATAAAATGGTAGTCATATACAGTGCTCAGCATAATTGAGTACACCCAATTTTAAAATTGAATATTTTTATCCATTTATGAGTGAATATAGGCAATGTATTTTGGTGCATTTAAACAGATTTATTAAACATATATATTTATTAAAATAATGTTTTAATCACCAAACATATTTAGGAATTGAAAGATAAAATTAATTAAATTCAAGCAAAATAATGCAAAAAAAATTATATATATATATGACAACACACAAAATGTCAACTAAATGTTTAAATTTGTTGCTTCTGTTGATTTTTTCTCTTTCTTAAATTTGTATTTAACAGTTTTCTATAATATACAAATTTGGGTGTACTAGTTTTTGGATCGTTATCGTAAGTTGTTTTGTTAGATAAGCTTCCAATTACTAACTCTAATCTAATTTATCTGAACTGTTGTATAGGTTCCTATTAAAAATATACATTTTATCAGATTTGTGAGGGGAGTACTTATATATGCTGAGGACTATATATATATATATATATATATATATATATATATATATATATATATATATATATATATATATATATATATATATATTGACTTTGCCACTGATTTTACAGTGATATCTCTTAATTTAGTGTCTACTCTATTAATCCCCCTTTTGTTTTTGTTTTTGTTTTTTACAATTTTGCTTACAAGCATTCGCCTGCTGGGTTATAGTGCCCGTCCCATGAAAAATGTTATTATGGTCATAAAATTGTGAAAAGCTAACTCTTCTGAAGATATTAACTGTAGATTAACTTGTAAACACATAAAAATTTTTTTTTTAAAAGGCACTAGCATCAGCTAAGCCAAATGGAATATCAGTAAATCATCAGTAAAATGTAATATTGTGCATTCCTGCTATATTTAACATGGTTCATCAGCCAGTTTTTCTTCAGCTTAGATTGCACTCACGCTATGCTGTTCGAGCTCATGCCCAGGTACGTTTCCCGGTTCATTTGACAAGTGTGAGTGCTCCAAATTGGGCCCAGGTGAGTTTCAATTGGCCGGCCTTGGACTGGTTGGAAGAGGTGTGCTAAAGCATGGTTCGGTTGGGTTGAAGAATGACGTGACGTGACGTGACGTCACTTTTAAAGAACTGTTTCATATGTATTTAGTAATAATTCCTACTTTTCCATGAACGGATACTGTCGTAGTTTTTTGAAGACACAAACCCCACCTTGTGCAGCACGAGCACATTTATGATGAGCATCAAAAGTTGTGGATCTGTTCAGCAAAATATTTGACTCTGTGACAATGCATCCCAAATGACTAAAACGATAATCGAAGAAATCTCCACTGTGCTGAGCGAGAGGGGAGAGGGGAGAGGGGAGGGTGGACAATCGTGCTTTGACAAGGTTCAAGGCAACTGTACCTAGTGTGAGTACACCCTTAGACCTTGCCACAGCAGATTGAATCGCCAACTATTCTGGCATATGTTTTATGCAGCAGATGCCCTTCCAGCCACAACCCAGTACTGGGAAATTAACAAGGTCCAAGTAAAAGAGATGTCCTTTTTAATTTTGAAGTATTTAGGTTTATTATAACACTTTTTGTGATTTTATGCAAAATAACTTCCTATTTAAATAAAATATATGAAATATATGATTAATGTGAAATAAACTGACTCAAAGGCAGCAAGGTGGCGCAGTGGGTAGCACAATCACCTCACATCAAGAAGGACGCTGGTTTGAGCCTTGGCTGGGTCAGTTGGCATTTCTGTGTGGAGTTTGCAGGTTCTCCCCATGTTGGCATGGGTTTTTTTCCAGGTACAATGGTTTCCCCTACAAGTCCAAAGACATGCACTATAGGTAAATTGGGTAGGCTAAACTGTCTGAAGTGCATGTGTGTGAATAAGTGTGTTTCCTAGTGATGGGTTGCAGCTGGAAGGGCATCCGCTGTGTAAAACATATGTTGAATAAGTTGGCAGTTCATTACGCTGCGGCGACTCCAGATTAAAAAAGAAACTAAGCCAAAAATAAAATGAATGAATGAAAATGACTCATACCACCTACCGCTAATTCAGCTGTGTGCTTATGATAAAATAATTGCACACCTTACAATGTTAATCAGCCAATCAGAATCAACCATTTAACAGCCGCTTAGTAGCCAATTTAATCCTTCCGTCTGTAATTTAGAACACATTGATTAGGTTCTATAACTACATAAAGTTTTGTGATACTTTTAGTAATCTTTTTCAATCAACAAATGTATTTGAACTCTTGATCCTCCCCTACAGGTGAGAACTGTGAAGTAGACAGCCGCTCTGGTCGTTGTGTTCCCGGGGTGTGTAAAAACGGAGGCGAGTGTGTCAACCTGCTAGTCGGCGGCTTCACATGCAACTGCCCTTCAGGAGAGTACGAGAAACCCTTCTGTGAGATGACGACCCGCAGCTTTCCCGGACAGTCCTTCATCACTTTCCGAGGCCTAAGACAGAGATTCCACTTCACAGTCTCCTTCATGTAAGTGCTGGTCTGTGTTTGACAAGAAAATAGTGTGTACGTATGACCTCAGAGTAATGCCCCTGTTTTCCTTCTTGTTACGCTGACACGTCTGGCCTAAGCTTTGCACGCTGTAAAAAGTGTAATTTGTTGAAGAGGTTGCATAAGGAGCCCTTGAGCTCTGTCTGGCTGTGTGACAAGCCTGGACAGATCTTTTACTCATTCTGGGTCATACATAGATAATCATGATGTAAAGCTCAAATTGGTTCTGCCATATATATTATTTTTAGTTTTGCTTGTTAGATGTTGAGTCTCTAATCATTAGTTTTAAGTTGTAAAAATGAACCTTTATCTGATGCGTTGAGCAACAAATGTTGAGACAGGGTCACTAGAGAAATATTTGGGCTCCTGTGCTGCGTAAAAACAGGAAGGGCTACGTGTTGAGAGAGCGCTATCAGTGTTTTTCTTTATTTGTATCTTCTTCCTGTACAGCAGCTGGTCTCTGACTCCTCTTCCCTCCGTGCCGTAGCCAGGCAGAGAAACTACTTCCTGTTTCTTGAGCACTAGCCTTACATTTTACGTCTTTTCTTTTCCTTCCTTGATTAATAGATGTTATTTCTCCTGTCTGGTCTGGAAGTTTCTTCAAAGTCTTCAAGTCAAGATTATCTTCAATACTGCTACTGTGCTACATGTAAAGACATACAGAGAATTGCAATTACGCTACTGTCAGACTCTTGGTGCATATGGATAACTCAAAAACACTACAAGAGGAATATAAAATTAAATACAAATAATACAGAATACAAAACCGCCCAAAAATACTACATATAGGGGCATATAGCAGGTAGAGTGCAAACAAGTGAAGACTCTGGCTGTTAAAGTGCCTAAATTATTTTCAGTTCAGCTTCTTGTAGTTTAGTTGATGAATTGTAAAATGCTATGGAAAGAAATGCAGTTACCTTGCTAGAGTTGAAGATTTATGAGGGCTAGAGTAGACACCCAATAAAACCTGTAGTTCTGGTTGTTCTGATCCATGTTTTTTTCTGTCCAGGTTTGCTACGAGAGAGAGAAACGCCCTTCTGCTCTACAATGGTCGCTTCAATGAGAAACACGACTTCATAGCTGTGGAGATCATCGAGGAGCAAATTCAACTCACCTTCTCAGCAGGTACCAAATGCCTAGGCTAAGATTAGTTAGCGGCTAAATTTAAGCATGCACAAATACATAATAAAAATTTGCCACTATGTATGCAGTATTTACAAATGGTATTTAATAATTAAATGTTTTACAGATAAGCATTATCTTATGTTTCATTAATTTCTTTTCAAAACATTATCTAATCAAGATTGTGAACAGAAAGTATTTTAGCTATGCAAGGCTGATTGTTCATGTCATTGCATGTTAGACTGCAATTCATAATGCGATAGGAGGATGCATTATTTTAGATGTCTTCATTTATGATTGTTTTGATCTTTCATGCCAGCTTCATGTCTGGAAAAAATTAGAATTTTGCAGAACATTTTAGCTACCAGTTTTAATTTTGTTAATGAATAATTTTCATCAAATTAAAGGTACTTTATGTAAGTTTTTGACTCCTCTAAAGCATAAAAATAACATAATATGTGTGCAGATATTTAAGAAACATAAGTAAACATATCAGTTTATCTGAAAAACAATGCTAAAGTCAGACATTCTGCTTTGAAAATGTTTGTTACGTGCCAGAAAGTCTGTCTTTGTTTTTGGTCATTTAACCCACCCACTGCCAGTTTAGCCAACTATATTTAAGCAACCCGGGTTGCCTTGGTGGAAAACCGCATATTTCATTCATTCAGTCATAAAGGCTCTCAAAGTATGCATCTGCCACAAAAATGTGACCTCCAGTGGACAGTAGCAGACTTCAAAATAAGACGCAGATATAGAGTTTCACATAAGGTGGTTATTAATTAGAAAATAGTAAAAATATTACGAACATAATCAGGTAAGTAGCATGCTATGTGACAAGATTTGCAGTGATAAACAATTTGACTGTTAGCAATAGACAAGACACAACAGAAATTTAAATGCAGCCATTCAGAAGCACAGAATAGTGCACTCACTGCACTCCAATGAAATGGTAAGGTTAAAATGTAATTACAACATATTAAACCTCTTTAACATTATTAAATGTACATGCTGAATCACTGATATGTGTAGGCTTGCATTGAAGTTCCATTTCAAATGGTTTATTTTATTTTTAAGATCTGAGGGGAACTATCTGCTGTTGCTTTCAGTAGTTTCAGCACTGAATAAAGCACGAGGTGTACCTGAGATTATCATTGTCATAGTTTTTTGTAGTTGAGCTGCAAGAAATTGAAGCTGTTTCTATAATATAAGTTTCAGGTGTTCATAAGAACAAAAACACTTTTTAATATGGAAAATATTCCTTCTATTGCGTGCCTTGCCTTTTATTTAGAACACAGTTTAAATCAGCCTTTAGGCTTGACAGTCAGGCACACTGCTGTCGGTGTTGTCAATCTGGCAACCTGCGATTGCATGTGTTTTGAACCAGGGGTGCAATACCTAGTTCAACCACTGGGTGTCAAAAGTACATACTGCACCTTTAAATCTATATTCTTTATTTTGTCATGTTCTAAAAAGTAAAGGTCCCATGAAGTGCTTTGCATTGTTGTTTCTACAACATTTCTGTTGGGTTAAGTATAGGAAGGGAACATTTAGCTAAAGTTATCTACCAGTGTTAATTTTGTTGACAAATAATTTTATCAAATTATTCATCAGCAACATTTATACAGACGGAAACTAGATCAAAACTGAATAAAGATCAGTTTTAACTGACAAAATGTACTGACATATTTGTAAAAAAATAAAACTGAAATTAAAATATTTAAGGAGGGAACATTTAGCTAAAGTTAGCTATTAGTGTTAATTTTGTTGACAGATAATTTTCGTCATGTAATACAACATATCTTCGCTGACAGAAACTAGATAAAAAATTGTTTTAAATGACAAAATGTACTTACATATTTGTTAACAAATAAAAATGATATTCTATTAAAATAGAACATAGAGTTAAAGTTAGATACCAGTGCTAAATTCATTCACGAAAGTTTTTCTTAATATTTTATTCAAATAAAAACAACCAAAAACGTTTAGGGAGGTACAATTTGTTAAAAGATACAGAAGGAAACAATCATTTAATGCAATCCTAATTAAACATCTAAAAATGATAGTATGTGGGAGATTTTTATTTTATTTTTTTTTAGTAGAGACTAAAACTAAATAGCATTTTAGCCAAATGACTTCAGATTTTTAGACTTAAGATAAAAACTAAATTAAAATTTGATGTCCAAATTAACACTTTTAATTACATCTTAATTGTACAAATAGCAAACCAAATAATTACCTAACCAGCTAGCTCAAACATTTGAAGGCAAGTTTATTAACTCTGTTGAGGTTTGAGGTTCATTGCAATAATAGTTAAAAGTATGTATACTGTATAAAGTATGTCTTTGTCATGTGTTTAAAACACACTCGTGGGACAGCAGACAGAAACAATAACAGTATACTGACTACGAGGTAGCATCAAGCTACATTACACAGCTTGTTAGCTTGTTTGTGCAGTCATGTGTTACTTAGAGAGAGAACAGCTCTAGGTGGAAATGTTTACAACAAAGGATTCATAGTCATAAATTGTCCAAAGCTTAATTAGAGTATGCTGCTGCTGTGACCCCCACGTGGTCTTTAAAAGGTCCCCATGCATGTTCACACACACGCACACTCACACATACACACAGGTAGTTATAAATAACACAAGCAGAGCAGCTCTATAATGGGACTGTTGATCTTATAGCACACATAAATCTTTCGCAGACAAAGAGAACAATGCAGTGTCATGCTGTGGAGCCTGTTTTACACGCTGTAACCAATGACATTTGTACTAAAACTGTGACCAGCTCAAAGGGTTGGTGGACCATTCTTATTAGTTAGTGATCAAAGGGTGCAAGGATGTCCAACATTTCATTATCACAGATAGTAGGTTAAATACCTCAATTAATGCATTGTGTCAACAATGTTGCAATTTTTTTTAAAAATAACAAAGCAACAATGCTTGGTTGTTCTTTAGGCATTCTTTGTGAATACCAGTAAGGGGGTCCTGCCTTGGGTAAATATTCCTCTAAACCCAATGTACATTTCTGCTCCCCTGCCCTTTGAATGAACTCCATTGATGAGAGGGAATATCTGAACATGATTAATAGCTGTTATGTTAGCCACTTTGTACTTTAGCCGCTGACGTGACATTATATATACAAGAAACACCATTTTGTCATGCCAATACACACTCTTTTTAGCTTTGTCTGCAACATTTGCAGTAATGTAGAGTAATTTGTAAGTTTTTACCAACTTTTGCATCTTTCAGTTGACTGACGTTGGAGTGTTGGAGAAAAGCTAGCTTAGAGGACATTTACACAACCAAAATGAGAAACATTTGATGTTTTGCCTGTTCATTAACATGACCATGTTATTTTTAGGACTGAAAATGAATAGATTTGAAAGTTATTGAAAGGGTCGCTATTGTTGTGTCCCTGTAAACACCTGAAAACTAGTGCATTCACACTGACAATTTTAAAAATAGAATAAGGGCACTTAAAATTTTAAACTGGATGATCTATTTATTAATCCTATAAACAGAAGTGTGGAATATTGAACACTTCATGCACTCAGTGCTTGCATATTGCTTGTGTAGCAGAAGGGGAGGATCTATCAGGTGATGAGGTTAGAAAATTTATTTTGGATTATGGAAGCAAAACTCTCCTATGCAAGTGATTTTGCTGCCTCCTTATGCTGCCTTCCTGACACAATGGGAATCTCAGCAATGAAATGTCTTACAGCGTCTAGTCAATTGTGCATCACAGTCGAATTTTTATCGTGTGAAATGTAAAAATTTCATAATATTTTATGTTATTGTGCCAAATATGGCTAAAACAAAAATAATAGAAATGTTAACTTTGAATACAGCTGCCGAAAAACAAAACAAAACAACTTTATCGCACTATAAAGCTTTTATTATCTCAGAAATATCGTGTATTAATAATGTTCCCACTCATTTTTGTGCTACAAACACACTTGAGATTGTATTTTTGTATTTTGTATAAGGTAGCTCTGCTCTAATCTCACTGAAGCGTCTTTACTAGAGTTCGCATAAGTTCATTGTTTCCAATGGAGGTGTGTGACTTGTGCGCCAGCCCGCTCTCGCGCCTTTGAGACTCATGCAGTCGGATGAGTTCCGAGAGTGCACAGTGAGTCACGTGACAAGAATTGACCGCTCAGCTTCAGCTTGTAAGGAATATACACATTACGGTAGACTAATTATCTCAGAAAAACACAGGACACCCAAACACTGCAGTGCTTTGTAGTTTTTTTCTATAAATAAAACTTGTATCAGAGTGACAGCAAGGTTTTGCCAGCTTGTCATCCTCTGAGAAAACAGTTGATGGTTACCTAGCACCGAGACCCCCAGCCACCCTGGTCCGCAGTAAAATTGCCAAGCATTGACCGGTCCATGGTCATAGAAAGGTTGAAGACCACTTTTCTAGACTTTATTTCCAAGTAGGAAGTAGGAAATCTCCTAATTTCATGTTATCAAGTTAACATGTGATCTCTTCCCTTTCGGTACTGTTTAGTATCAAATTGACTGCACCAAATACTGGCCTGGCATATTAAATATGGCATTTTTTGCCATTGTTGCAGATATGTGTAAACATGTTTTTGTTTTTTTTTGTAAAAGTTGCTGTTAACGTTTTTTCAAATATTACAAATCATTTACAATTTTGGCAACCTCATTGTAATGAAAATGAATGCGTAATTCATTCTAACTACTCAAAATTGAAAGTTGCTTACACAATGTTAGCCGATAAGTGACTTTCTTCCTTCTTTATAAATATGTTTTTTTCTTGTACTTGTTTCTTAGGGGAGTCTAAAACAACCGTTGCACCTTTTGTACCTGGTGGAGTTAGCGATGGCCAGTGGCATTCAGTTCAGCTTCACTACTACAATAAGGTAAGACATATAAGTCATGTTCACTTTTAATAGTACCTGGAGATTCTTAATTGTCCTGGAAAACCAAAACTTTTCAGATGTTTGTTAGCTCCCACGATGGTTTCCTTACTTCCCACTTGCATCTGACCCGAGGAAAACAGATTATTTAATAGCATTTATCGGATTGGATGTGTTTGACTTGCATTGCATTTCACTCAACTGGAGTTTGTTTTCAAATGCTTCCACACCCAAAGGCAACAGCGTGTTAGCACGAGATTGCATAATTAAATCTAAATGCACTTACTAGCATGTTTATGCACGCATCGCTTACCCTTCTGCAAGAAGATTACAACTAGTTTATCTGCCGTTACGCTCTCTATGTGACCATCCCAGAAAGCCAATCTATTCTAACTGGAGGCCACAGGATTTGCGTAAAGCTTCCAAAAAACTCATGCTTTTTGGTAACAAAATACATAGTCGTCTTTATTTCTGTCCTGTGATTCACAAGTCTTCCAGGAGCAGAACATTAGAAACTGAATATGCCATTGTGATGTGCCAAGAGCCTTCCTGCTTGTAAGAGACTCCAACTTGAGTTTCATAAACCCGCTTTAAAGATTGTTTTCTGCGTGCTCTTCAAGCGTATCCTTCTCCTCGAATAAAGTGAGAAGTAGTTGGCGAAGTAAACAATGAGGAGCTCTCGGATTTCAAGGGAGTTTACGAGTGCTTTGCAAAGAGCTTAATGCAGTTTTCTGTAATGATATTTACTGATAAAGAGTCCTTAGATTAGATATTGTTTAATCTTTCTTAAGATAGAAAAAAAAAACTTGGATAATTGGATTTATTTCTTTTTTCAAGCAGGCATTTGAACAAAACAAGAATTAAATGATTTGTATTTGTGATACAAGTATGAATAGCATAAACCAGTGTTGTTATTAAAGCAGAGATGCTATTTGTCTACAGAATGTCTGGATGTAGACTTTTAACTACATTTTAGACTTTAAAAGAATTGAAACATTTGAGGATGGGTTATTTTGAACAATTTTGAACCTTTAAGCACTTAAAAAATATAGTCTAGTAGTGTAAATTGTTCCCTATGTAGTATGCAATCCTACACTGTAAAACCCAAAAAGCTATGGTAACTTAAACCATTTGAGGAAACCAATTGCAACAAATCATTTAAGTTCAAAAACTAACCCTAATGAGTACTGCGAACTTAATTCACTTGAGTAAAGCAATTTGAACAAAGTAAAACCCAATGAATAAAGAGAACTCAAAACCTCTGAGTACTGTAAAACCCAATAAGTTAAGGTAACTCAAACCGTCTGAGGAAACCGATTACATCAAACCATTTGAGTACAAGCATGAATAGCATAAACCAGTGTTGTTATTAAAGCAGAGATGCTATTTATCCACAGAATGTCTGGATGTAGACTTTTAACTACATTTTAGACTTTAAAAGAATTGGAACATTTGAGGATGGGTTATTTTGAACAATTTTGAACAACCTTTAAGCACTTAAAAAATATAGTCTAGTAGTGTAAATTGTTCCCTATGTAGTATGCAATCCTACACTGTAAAACCCAAAAAGCTATGGTAACTTAAACCATTTGAGGAAACCAATTGCAACAAATCATTTAAGTTCAAAAACTAACCCTAATGAGTACTGCGAACTTAATTCACTTGAGTAAAGCAATTTGAACAAAGTAAAACCCAATGAATGAAGAGAACTCAAAACCTCTGAGTACTGTAAAACCCAATAAGTTAAGGTAACTCAAACCGTCTGAGGAAACCGATTACATCAAACCATTTGAGTAAAAAAAAAAAAAAATCTATATGAGTACTGTAAACTTGCTCCATGTAATGAGGTATTTAATTAATTAAGAGTTTAAAACTCTTTTCAAGTGAGTAAAATTAACTTTTAGTAAATTTTGAGGTAACTACACCCATTTCATTTGATAAAGCTGACTCTTGGATTTTACAGTGTATGTATACTAATACAGTGTCTGCTGTGTTGTGATTGAGCACATGTTTTGAATGTGACAAAAGTCTGACATGGTATTGGTGGAACACACACACACACACACACACACACGTTTACAAGGCACTAAATAAACACAACTCATAGTGAGTCCCGGGAAGGTGTTAGACCACCAGCCAAGTGGGAGTCCTCACACATGGCTGCGTCAAAAATACTCCACCTGCCTACAACACACACACACACACACACAGTTAAAAGTAACAAGGAGGCCAGAGATGCAGCAAGTGTGTGACAGCCTGCAGCTGTTGTCGAGTACACACATGGATTTACCACAGTAAATTGCTCAAACACAGACAATGACAATATCCAACAGCAGGGTCACACTCGCTAGGGTTGGAGGTGAAACTGTGTCAAACGACTTCTCGTAAAGTGGAATAACTGTCAAGAGCAGGTATACTGTCCAGATCTGAAGACATTCTTCCACAATCAGTTAAAGCTTCCCCTGATTATCACCCACACAGCGCCACAGAAAGGTTTGGGATTTTAGAGGGTTTCACATGGAATCTGCTCATACTTTCTTGACCTTTTAAGGTACTTAAAAGGAACTTAGAGAAAGACGAAGTGCCTTAATCGTATGAAATGCCCAGTGCTTAATTTATGGGTTCAGAGGGTGAACATATAATATGTGGGTGCTTGCACTTGAATGGTTAGGCTGCATCCAGATGGCAACTATGAGTTTTTTCTTTTGCGGATTCTGAAAGATTTGCATTCATTGTTGCATACTTGTATCTTTTCAAGAAATGTCCATATGTACATAGAAAAAACTAGGTTAAAAAGATGATGGCACTGTAACCGCAGGAAACAATAAAATCACAGAAGAATGCAGTGAGCTTGCACATGAAGTTCTTTTTCAGCATGCTGAGTGCAGACATAAACATAAAAAATAATGGTAAACACATGCATATTTAAACATTTCTGATGCCTTTTACTGTTAATGCATCTCCGCTGGTCATCTAGTTCAGTGGTTTGTACTGTCCTGCTCTTTTTGTATGTCTCTCTAATTTAATGCAAAAGTATCAGTTCATGTATCTCTCTTTTAACGAGCTGATGATCTGAATCCAAGTAAGGTAGACATACAAAGTGTGCAGGGCGGGGGTCCCGAGGACTGGAATTGGGAACCACTGGTTCAGGGGTCTCCAACCTTATTCATAGCACATGGTGTTTGTATTGATTATTTTGTCATGGGGGAGGGAGGGGGTAAAGTATTTACAATTTAGAACATGAATTTGATTCATGTTAATTTACATCTCACAAATGCATGCAACAACAAACTAAAACAACATCATTCAACTCATCATATTTGATGTTAACAATATAAGAAACTTCTGAGAGATGTTTGTCTCCCACTCATGCTGCACTTAAAAGAAATATATATGTTTATTGCTTGTTCAAACTACTTATTCAAAATGAGCCGTGTAGCAATTCTTTGGTTTTTAAAGAGGAAACTCACAATAAAGTGGGATCACATATATTGTAATTTTGAAATCTTGTGACCTGGTAGCAACTCTTTCATGACACAGAACTGGACCGCTGTTCTGACGACCTGTGCTACCTCCTCAAGCTGGATTTATACTTTGCAGCTCACAAAACGGACGAGGCTTTTATACTTGCTGCGTTCGCCATTGTGATATTATTTAAAATGACAGGGGGCGGTCAAATTAAACTGACCGTAAAATCAGACAGATAAACACAGAAGTAGAAAGTTTCCGAAACTACGTCATATCATTAATATCATTCAATATTTTTAAACAAATTATTTTTATTGTTTTTATAAATTATTTTAATAATTATAAGGATTTTTAAAACCATTCAAAATTTGTTTTAATCAAACTCTGTTGCTTCACTTGCTTTTGTTCATATCTCGGACAGTTTTGCCTCTTAAAATCTATTAAAATATTAATGACAACAGAACATAGTTGCGCTACATTTTTTTTTATATTGTATTTTATTTATTTTTTATAAATTTTTTATTATAGCAATTAAAGCAAAAAAAAGAAAAAAAAGGTACACTTAATAAAAAATACAGATGTTTTGTTTTAAGGTTTAGCCCGCTCCACAATACACACATTATTGTCTGGCTAGTTTCTGTCCTGTACTTTTGCTAAAAAGGCAATAATTGTCCAACATTCCTGACCAATATCACAAATAAAGCCTAGAAAAACAGGTAAAAATCAGTATTTTGCAAACCGATTCAAATATGTCTTTCCAGTTATCAAAGAAATAAGTTTTCCTTATTTATAGTTTTGCCACTGTTATTTTGTTTTAAATTCAAAATGGTAAAATATTCATCAGTGTAAAACCTAAAAATGGTGGAATAACTATTTCTGTAATTGTGCACCTAGGTCTCCACTTTCGCCATGTCCTCTTTTGGCTTTAACAAACTTATCCCTCAGGTATTTCCAAACCTTTTTAATAAAACGTTCCTTCTTTCCCAGGAAAGTTCCTTAGAATTATTGATCATCTGGTTATCTCTATGATCATAAAAATATCTGTATAGGTGTATCTGTTTCAGACAAAATTTCTTCAAAGTGTTTCATATTCAACTCAAATCAAACGCTACACTGCGCGCACTGTTTGCTTAAGTCTAAAAAAAGTCATGCACTCCGTCGAAATCATGCCAAAATCATGTCGCGCGCACCAAAAGCGAACCCCCGCAAACACCGTGATGACATCACATTTACCGCGTGCACTCAAGCTAACTAGCAGACGCTTCCAGTATAAACCAGGCTTCAGAATCTGCTACCAGTAGCTTAATATGTTCAAATCAGGGCTTCAAATGTTAATCGTAATGACCTACCACTCTAATAAACAAATTAAAAATAAAACTAATGAAATTAAAAAAAATAATGAAAGCAGTAGTTTACTCTGATAGATATTTGAAGCTGCTACGCCTTTTCTACATTTTTTAGTAGAGTAGTAGTAAATTTCGATAGATATTTGAAGCTCACAATATGTGCTACCCCTGTTTTTACATCCTTTGTTAATGTGGTGATTCATTCTGATAAACATTTGAAGCTGACAAGATATGCTAACCCTGTTTTAGTAGATAAAACTTGACATATTAAGCTACCGTGTGGAGGTAGCACAGATCATCACCTAACCGGTACCTCGGGTTAGGGACCACTACATTACAAGATTTTGTTGTATTAGTGCTGATAAACAGCAGCATCTGTAGCACAAACACAGCTCTGTAATCTGCCATTGTTGTAGTTGTTATCAGTTATGTGAGGTGTTCTTCATTCTACTTCTGGTCAAATGGTATTGTGACATCGTTGTTTCCAAAAAAAGTGGCATGGGATGGGACAATTGCCTTTAAAGTGTTGCATTGCCATGCTAGTAGTTGACATGGAAGGAACCAATGAAGCTGCTTCGACACAATATACATTGTAAAAGTAGAATTGAACAAATAATCACAAAAGGCAACACTTTATGCTAATGCATGATATAGTGCCCCTTGTGGCTATGTTATAAATTTGGTTCAGGCATACACTTTTTTTTTTTTTTTTGCTTCTAACAGATGGGAGAGGTAAAAGTGTGTTATGCTAACATGATGTTGTGACAATAAACGTGAAAAAGGCAGTCTGATGCTGTTCATTATTGGATTTTTATTCCAGAAATTTCCTTTTGAGTTAATGGGACTGAAGAGCGGGATGTTTTTATCTCTACATTTTCAAAGCATTTTAAACATGTTTTACCGTTAAACCTTATCTAGACTGAATATTGAGACTAGATCATATATTTTAGCAGCCTTTATTGCTTCATTGCCATTAGTGAGCATAAGAAACTTATATTGTTATATAAACTGCTGATATTTTTAAACGGTAGTGTAAATTTTAACATGATTTAAAGATTAATATATAGATTAAAGATTTAAAGAGTGGTGGAGCAACGTCAGACTTTAGGAATCTGTGTCTGAGACTTTGTGTGCTGCTGTATTTACATTGCAGTTTGCACAGTTAATTTCAGGCCCTTCAATTTTCCTACAGCTTAGAACTGGATTTCAGCTCAGTGCTCATTACATGCAGGAACTATAGCACAGACACTAATCTAAATTCCCAGACATCACCATATGTAACTGCCAATGTGACTTAGTTTTATTTGTTTTTAGCTCACTCTTTTAAAATTTTACTTCATGAAGGAAATATATTATGTTGTAAAAGCAAACATAAACCAATTTTAGGTGTGTATGAATCAAGAAAAGTGTGTTATTATGTACCAAATATAACAGTCCAAATTGAACTCGTATTGTTTTTTGTTTGCTTTTTTTTTCTAGTATCTTTATATGGGTATATCTTTTTTATTAAGAGTACAAAACATACAACACACAGTAAACACAACAGCAGAAGCAACATACAACAGAACAATTGAAATAAAAGAAAAAAAGGAATGTATACAAACATATACGACAACTAGAGAAATATTGGTAGAATTTAAATAGTGCTTTGCATTAATATTATTAATTGTAATAATAAAATTAATAATAGTAATAGTTAGTGATAATTAAATTAATATTCTGTGATGACGGCAACAGTTATATCATTAATAATGAACGTAATACCAGTAATTATCATAGTGACATATAGCCAGAAAATCTATTGTGTCAATGATCATGTTTTTTTTTATCTCATATTATAAAGTTCAACTTGAGTTCTGGATCACTTTTGAGAATGAGATCAAAGCTCTGTGGATTACAACAGCTTAACAGGGTGGCAGTACTATTACACTCACACTGAGCAAACAGATCCCTGTTTAAAAAAGCCTTGAGTGAGGAATGAGCTCTTTTTTTATTTTTTTGTCTGGCATGCTAAACAGCTAACCCCAAAACAGTCTGTCATTGTCTAGTTCACCTAATAAAGATGATTCCAGAATATTTGTAATGAAGTGAATGGATTTAGGGTCTAAAGGCATGCAAGCAGCAAGCAGGTCGATGTAAAGGGCGCCAGCTCATATTTAATTTAGCCTACTGATGGGCGTGACGGAAGCAGGCAGGTTTACTGGGAGGTCATGAAGTTTAGATGCTGGAAAATGTGCAGTTTGTGGAATTTACCCTCCGCACTCAACCAAGCAGTTGTAGTCTGTTAATCGAGTCATGTGGTTGACTGTTGTCAGATTTTGCTGAAAATTTCCTTGAAAGAGCATTGATTGATTTCAGATGTCTAGGTGAAATCTGTTTTCCCCTTTTCTCTCATGGAAACCTAAACAAACTAAATTTAATTCAGAGATTGATTTATTGGTTGTTCACACTGGGCGCACTATTAAATCTAGTAAATCATGATATTCATCAGTAATAAGAAGCTTAAACACTTTAGTTTAGTTGTGCTTCATTTGCGTGTGAAATTCACCACACAACAGATACAAAATTGCTCCCGTTTTGTTGCAAAATGGCTGACATGGATTTTGTTAAAAGGGTAGCTGTGATTTATGTGCTGTGGAAGGTGGGAAAGTAGACTCGTTTGGCACCTTGTATGTTTCAAAAACTTTTAAAGGAGTTGCGCCTGAATGACAGCCGCTACTTGAGCAAGCTTAATGTTGTGCAAAATTTCTGCAAAGGTTATAATTATAACTCAAGCAATTCATACAAATCATGTTTTGCATGTCAAATGCCCAATACGTTAAATTTTCACGGTGTCATTTGCTCCAGTCGCGTCATTCACACCGTATTTCGCTCCGCAGGTTGTCTATTGCTTTAATAAAGCTTTTTCGTAGAATGTGTGCATACATATTTTTGCAATGTTCGTCCAGATCTCACAATTGTTAATAATAATTAGAGATTATAATGATTTAAAACTGATTTTTACGTTACTCATACATTATTCACAGAAGACTGGACATTTAGTTTTAACTGAAATTTAATTTGTTTCAGTTCAAATTTAATAATTGTTTTGAAACGTTTAAACAAAAATTGGCTAGGCCAACATTTCGTAAATGTTTCCAAAAGATCAAACGGAAGTTTCCTTATGTTTTTCCTAATGTTTACATAACCAAGACGTTTAGTTTTTTTATAATAATAAAAAAAAGTATTATTTTAATGTTCGTTGAATAAAAAGTTTTATTTTGTTTTGTCACTTTGTTTTGTTTTGTCTTACTTGATTTTGCTTCATTTCGTTTCGTTTTACTTAGTTTCGCATCGTTTCCCTTCGTTTTGCTTTGTTTCGTTATCATTTGTTTCATAGCATATCGAGTAAAGGGTGGAGTTTTATTTGAACTCCTTCTCTCCATCTTTCACTAGCAGCAAATAGTCTGAGAGAATTGGTTAATATACTGAATAGGCATGTTTTTATTTATTTATTTTTTCAGTGGATTAATTTGCAGTTATAAATCATTCACTTTAGAAAAAGCTATGAAAAGCAAAGAAAATCTAACAAAGTAAATGTAGTCCATTTTTAATTGTATACGGGAACGTTAGCAAAGCATTCTTAAAACATATTTGTGTTAGCTGATTATTGATCACAATGACTCAAAAGTACAACACAAAAGATGGAAGAACTGAGCAATAAAACCAAGTCCTTGGTTGTTGTAATTTGCCAGTTTTCAAAGACATCCCTGTTAAATGTAAACAGTTTTGAGGCAGTTTTTACAAGCGTCTGCTGCTACTTTAAAAGGGCTTTCTACATCAGTGGGGTTGAAGGGCTTCATCTTACCTTCTAATGGCCGCTTTCTCTCCCGTGGTTTACGCAGGACAGCCTGCACCTGCTGGACTCCAGTGGGGTGCTGAGCGTCCACCTCTATACCGCCTGGCTGGAGCTCACTCATAAGGAGGTACTGTATCCAGTGACCTATAGCGTAGCTCTGCGGTGGCGGTTAATCCTATCTTTACGGCCTCCAGGTCCACATTTACAAAGCGTCTCAGAATCCCCAGGACTGCTTCCGGGTCAGTCCTGTGCTCCAGTAGATTAAAATAGAACTGTGCAGCATTGGCAAAGTGCAAAAAAAAAAAAATGAGCTCAAAGTTTGAGAAGCTTTGTGAATACTGGTCCAGATCTTCTTTTCTGACTGTGTCTGTTCGCTAGTTTACTTGTGGGTATGACAATTGCTCATAGGCTTGTTTTACTTTAGATGCTTTAAAATACTTTTTTTTTTAAAATTCAATATATGACCTAAAATCAACTGAAATCTGAAGACAGAGCGGGGCCTTTTGTAACATATTGTTGAGTGGTTGAGCTCAAGCGCATCAAATGATAGCATGTCTGATACAAGAGAGCATTTAATTGGCCAGAAAATCTGATGCGAAACTGGAGTATGAGGGGATGTCAATAATTGGTTATTGGTTTACTCTCACTGGCAGAGCTGGGATAAAAACAGAATGGTATTGGCAGTTTTTTTTTTTTAAAGGGGAGGGGCTACTTTACGCCTCACCCTTTCCCCATGTTTCTATTGCGATTATACCAAACATCGATAAAAAGCACACATGTGAATAAACCTTTCCTGTACATTTGTAATATTTTTAGCATACTGGCTATTCGATAAATCATTAGTAACATTTGTAGTGAAAAGTTAACGTGGAGTTAATTTATTGCCTGTGTTCTATGAATACGAGAGACGTACAGGAAGGCATGAAGGTTTGCTCGCAGCAGGAGTATATATTTAGTTCAGTCACTCCAGCCCAAATGTGATTGACGTATTATGCAGTTATTTTATACATTTTTTTTATCATAATAGGTCAGCTTAGGTGACCTCAGGAACGAGGTTTAGGTTATGTGCTGGAATATTGTGAAAGTTTTCCCATATGGAAACCCAGCATGGGCTCAGCCACATGGAAAGGTGTTGGGATAGCCGGAATGATTCAAAGCCAGAAACAAGACAGGAGAGAGGATGAGACTTGCACACACACACACACACACACACACACACACACACACACACACACACACACACACACACACACACAGAGAGAGAGAGAGACGTCACACCCTGTATAGGAAGGAAGAATGACATCATCACTCTCAATGTAGTCTGCAGCTTCTTCTTTTTTTTTTTTTTAAGCTTTTTTGGTCTTTCTAGTCCAAATATCTGCACATCCTTATATCAAGAAGCATTTTTCTAATAGATAATCTGTAGCGTTTTTATTTCTTTAGTACACTGAAAAGTTATTAGTTGACTATATTAGTTATTTAATAAAGTCAGTCAAATTTGCATAATTATTAAATTTAAGTCAACTTAACAGTTCCAAGTTGCAATGGGTTTACTTACATTATTTTTTTACATTACATTATTTGTCTGAAAGAATAAATTCTATGACAATTAATATTCATAGAACAAAATCTGTAACAGACAGAGTACTGGTGGTTTATTATCAGGCTTTTGTACTGTATTTTACAACCTTTATGACTATAAAAAATGTTAAATAAAGTAAATATTTTCATCAAAAAGTTGTCATAGCAAAGATCAATGGCCCATGATGACAGTAAATAATATTTTACTTGATATTTTTCAAGACACTTCTATAATGGCTCTAAACTAGGTTAATTAGGTGAACTAGGCAGGTTAGGGTATAGGGTAAGTTATTGTATAACAATGGTTTGTTCTGTAGACAATCAAAAAAATATATAGCTTAAAGGGGCTAATACTTTTGACCTAAAATGGTGTTTAAAAATTTAAAAACAGCTTTTATTCTTGCCAAAATAAAACAAATAAGACTTTTTCCAGAAGAAAAAAATGTTCAGACATACTGTGAAAATTTCCTTGCTCTGTTAAACATAATTTGGGAAATATAAAAAAAAATCAAAGGGGGCTAATAATTCTGACCTAAACTGTACATATGAACACTGTTCACGTAAATCCTCCAATCACTCACACTTAAACTCACGGTTTAAGTTGTAGTCCTCCAATGCTGTCTCAATTGTTCACGCAAAGCTTTTTTGTCATTTACCTTCAGTTACTAGTGATTATTAGTGCAGTGTATGAGGAGATTAGTAGTAAGTAAGTGTAAAGATGATGACATTCATGTCAAAGGATTTTTATTAAGAATGACTGCTAATTTCTATGGTTCGTAGGTCTTTTTCCGCCTGCTATTCAGCTGTCATTCACTCTAGAAAGCTCTCGGCGGAGGAATGCACTCCGGCTGAATGTACGCTCGGGCCTGTTTTACTTCAGAACGGACCGTTATGACCCGCTCGTTCTTTTAATTGTTGCGTGGGTCAGACTCTGTGAAAATCTGGCTGCTTTTGGAACATCAATCAATGACTGTACTCATGAGAGTCCATGTTTTATGCATTCCTTTCTGTTTTCTGTTATTTCCGTTATTATTCATTCATTCATTCATTCATTCATTCATTCATTCATTCATTTATTCAATCATTCATTCAGTCATTCAGTCATTCAGTCATTTATTTATTTATTTATTTATTTATTCCTTTTCTTTCTTTCTTTCTTTCTTTCTTTCTCCATTCCATTTCTGTATTTATTTATATACTTATTTATAAATTTTTTTTCCACATTCTTCCAACAGAACATTTAAATTTGTAAACTTGAATCCTACATTTTATTTCACATAGCTTCACATTTCTAACAGTCATTACATTAAAGTTGGGTAATTTATTTGCCTCTAACATCACCAAACCATGTTTATTATAGTTAATTTAAACTATAAATCATAAATGTTGACTAAACTGTTAACTAACTTATTTTGATTAAATTAATTTGACATAATTTCATTGCTATATAGTTTAAATGAACATACCAAGATAAAAGTGCACCACACAGACATATTTAGGAAAAATAATATTAATAAAACGCTACAATTACAATAAAAAAAATATAACCTCTGCAAAATATAATAATAATAATAATAATAATAATAATAATAATAATAATAATAAAAACAATAAAAATTTTGAAAAATATTTTAATACATTTAATTAAAAAAATTCTTACAAAATTAATTTACATTAGTTATAAAATAGTAAACAATTATTTAAATAAAATTAAATATGGGGTAAAATGAAAATATTTTAACAATTATTCACTTTAAAGCAGCTTTCTTTATTGGCCAAAATCACTACAGTTCAGTTTTAATGTTTATTTATATTTTTAATATTTTACAGATTTTTTAATGCTTCAACTTTTAAATGAACTCTATCTGTACATTCAGAAAACATCTCACTTTTATTGTGTTACACATCAGGGGTTTAATATAACCCAGACTACTGTAAAGATATTTCTTTTCTTCAAATGACACAAATGTCTTCAGCAACCTGTTTGGTGAGAAGAAGTGGACAGCACCTGAAACAAGAGCCGTCTTTGTACCCGCTCACTTTTTTCCTCCTTAAAGGCGAGTTTGTTGGATTACGCACAGAACAAGGGACAAAAGCACACGTCCATCCCATACAGTCTGGAGCACGGCCCAGCATTGATAAATGAGACGTGTTATTGAGACACATGGCTTTAAAAGTGGTCCCCATGTCCCGTAGGCCAGCCGACAACACTGTGATATGTGTATGTCCTCAGGCTGAGTGTGTGTGTGTGTGTGAGTGTGTGTGTCAGTTCTCTTGAATTATTCACAGCTCTAGGTTTACACAGCTAGAGGGTGAGTGAGGTAATGCTGTTTGATAGCGAGGGAGATCAGTGTGTGACAAAGACCTGTAGCACATTCACCATGAATGTACCATGACACCTGCTGCAGACTCTACGAGAGCAGCGATGTGTTTATATGTCAGCTAATAATAGTGAGTGTAACAAATAATAAATGGGTTAAACTCAATTCCTTCATGTTGTCCCAACACAGTTTGATTAAGTTAACTTCATTGTTTTGACACATTTAAGTAGAGTGAACATAAAACATTTAAGTTGTCTTCCCCAAAAAATAGTAAAAATTGTGTTGATACAGATCATTTCAAATAAGTAGTTTAAACAAGTAGAAAAAAATAATTTTTTGAGAGCAAGCTAGACTTATTGTATTATAAAAGTTGACATTGTGGGCTTTGTTTTTCCTAAGCACTGCTATGATGTGAAAAAAAAAATTAGCTAAAGCAACACAATTTTAGATTTTTTGGGACAACTTAATTGTTTTACGTTCAATCTACTTAAATTAGTGACTTTAAGATAATGGATTTGTGTTGGGACAACAGGAATAAATTGTGTGCAACCCTGCATTTGTTTTACAGTATACTTTCTATAGGATGATCTACAAAATGATATTTGTGGATATACATTAGATTGATCAATATCAAAATGTTAGCAAAATATATTACAATAAATTGAATAACAAGGTAAATAATGAAGAGAACCATAAACAATATTACAGTTACATTTTGTAGTTTGTATTTTTTGAATTTTTTGAGTTTGTACCTAATTTGAATTTAAATGCATTCTATTTATATTTTCTAAAGATGCTGTTTGATCACACTAGTATTTTAATACATATAAACCAAAATACATTGCCTATATTTCCTGAGAAATAGAAAATGACCGTAATATGTATTGTTTGTTAAAAATAGTGTTTAAAATAGTAAATACCCAGTCAAATTTTTACAAAAAGTAAATGAATTACAGTGATATTCTTCATATCTAAAGTTTAAAATATTTTATATTTGGTCTTATTTTCTATAACTTTAACTGTAAAAGCTAGCTATTTCTAGATCTACATTTTGTCTGTGTTTTTACTTCTTTTTCCTTCATTTTCTTGTCGGCTTAGTCCCTTTATTATTCTGGGGTCCCCACAACGGAATGAAGCACCAACTTATCCAGCTAATGTTTTACACAGCGGATGCCCTTCCAGCCGCAACCCAACACTGGGAAACACCCATACACACTCTTTCTTACACTATGGGCAATTTAGCTTAGTCAATTTACCTATACCACATGTCTTTGGACTTGTGGGGGAAACCGGAGCACCCAGAGAAAACACAAGTGAACATTGGGAGAACATTGACTAACTACACACAGAAATGCAAACTGACCCAGCCAGGACTCAAACCAGCGACCTTCTTGCTGTGAGGCGATTGAAAAAAAGTAATTACAGTAATATTTATAGCAAATATAATTACACAAAATGGATATTTACTTGTATGTTTTTTAAATATATAAATTAAATATCATATTATAAATTATAAATCAGCACAATATAACAGTACATTTACAATTCTGAAGAAGTCATTAATTTCTAAAGAACTAATTATTAATGAGATGATATACTGAACCTTTTGAACTGAAAGATTTTCATCACTGAAAAGGAATATTTAGATATTTACATTAAAATACCTTTATTTATTTATATATTTATGTTGCATATTTCGATATTAAAGGAGATATATTAAATGATGTGACACAAACAAAATGTTAAAAAATACATTATTTACATTTATTAATTTATTTACTAAAATCTTTAATTCATGAATAATCACAACCATCTGCTTTGGATACAAACTGGATCATCGATAATGTGAACCTCAGAATAAAGAAAAACTGACAGGCTAACACATGTGTAAATAAATAGCTTTCAATTTAGAATGTTATTTTAGAAAGTGTTCAGATATTTGAATCAATCATTTCATGCCTATTTACTTATATTACAATAAACACTTAATATTGCATACATTGGATATGTTCAAAGTATCGCCCAGTCCTTTTGACCTCATGCTCACACTCACACCTCAGAGAAAGTTGTCAGACCTTAAAATATTTCACAGCTAATGGTGTAAGGTGTAAGATGACTCTGTCATCAGCTCTTTCGTGTTGTTTTCATAGTTTTGAGCGTAACCCAATCCGTTGATTGACATTTTGCTCTAATCCCTCATAACACATTTGTCTTCTCGTTTAACTGACAGGTCAGTGGCAGCAATGCTGGGTTTATCTGGAAGCTGAGAACTTTTAGCCGAGCCGCGCAACCGCTACTGTCAAACCTGAGCTCTGTTAGCCCCTCGGGGGAAAACACGAGCCATTTAGTGCCGTTTACAGCCGTGTTCTCCTGTACTGACTTGTGTTAGCATTAGCAGTCCATGTTTTGGAGGTAGACCCGAGGCGTGCTCGCGTATCTGTGATGGATTCCTACTGTTGTGCTTGTAGTACACTGAATGGGCTGAACGGTACATGTCCAGAATGTGAAACTCTAGATTCCTCCTTAGAGCACAAATACTGATGTTACTCTTGAGATCCCTGTAAATGAGCTATCAAATGCCCAAACATTTCAAGACTAAGTTTCTCAATATTAATTATAACTTTTATTGATATTGCTTATGGGTTAGGGATCAAAACAAAGCTTCAGTAACCTCATTCTGTAGACTTTGACGAGATGTGGTTTATTCATGTTTTAAGCAATAAATACTTTCCTTTTTGTTTAGTTTAGTCTGTCATTTTATTTTCAGGTACAGATCTAGCTATTAATAAACCATTAACTGAGACTTTTAGTTTATTAAACTCATAATCCACTGCTTGTTAATAGTTATTAGTTGGGTATAGGTATTAGAAAGCATAAGGGATGTAGAAAAAAGATCAAGCAGAATATGTACTTTATAAGTACTAATAAACAGTCAAAAGGTAATAAATAGGCCCACATGGAATCTGCACACACAGAAATTTGCAGATTTTTAGCCCATCAATGTATCTATTTATTAAGTTGTGTAAATGTGTGTAAATTTATTTTTATTCAGTTTTTTAAATTAATTTCGGTAATACTATTGACTGGTATAAAAGTGTTCATTTGATTTATTTACAGTACAGTTTGTAAAGTTATATTTTCTGTCCTTTTATAGATATATTATATGGTAAACTTGCTTTGTTTACAAAATAATTGTTAATATTAAATAAAAGATAAAAATCTATTATTTTTTTACATTATAAGTTAAATTTTTATTTATGATACTCCCAAAATAATTCAGATTTTTTTTACAAATTTCTCCGCAGAAAAAAAAAAAAAGTGCACAGATTCTGTCGGGCCCTAGTAATAAGTTACAAAATAATATAAAAAATTGGTCCTTAAACTAAAGTTTTACAAAAGCATTATCTCTAAACTAGAATAGCATGGAGACATGGGAGTAAGAAGCCACCTTGCAACTATCAAATGGGGATAGTTCCTTCAGAAAATGGCCTTTTTATTTATTTATTTATTTTTTTTAAATGTACCATGTTTTACCCTAGACTTGAACTGAATGTTTTTCATTCTACTGCACCTTTAATGCTAGGTTCACACTAAATGCAAATTGAAAAAGTTACTACAAATGCACAACACGAAGCAACTTTCCATCTGGTGATGCAGATGATGGGGAATGCGCAATGCCTTTTGCATTCAGCAATGCTTCATGTCTGTTGTGAACAAAGCATAGTGCTTTAATATTTAAATAACTTTTATTGTAATAATAATAATAATAATAATAATAATAATGGTAATAGGCGGTTCATTCCACTGTGGCAACCCCTGATAAATCAGGGATCTAGCGGAAGGAAATTGAATTATTTATTCATTCATTTTCTTTTTGGCTTAGTCCCTTTATTAATCAGGGGTTACCACAGAGGAATGAACCGCCAACTTATCCAGCATATGTTTTACGCAGTCGATGCCCTTTAAGCCAAGGTTTGCAACCCATCACTGGGAAACACCCATACACACTCGTTCACACTCATACTCTATGGCCAATTTAGCTTACTCAATTCAGATCCAGAGAGGAGCTTTACCTATGTCTAAATCATCTTGATTATTTCAGAAGAAAATTAAAACATCCAATTTTTTGAGCAACTCTTATAGATTCTCAATAGTGAACTAAAGATTTGAGCGTGTCTTTCTGTCTGACCTCATCCTCTGTTGGGAACTGTTGGGATCAAGTGTGTTGCCATGGCTGCAGCAAACCCTCTCTGTCCCTAGAGATCAGTGTGCAGAGGTGATGGGAGTTTTCAACACTCCAGAGGGAAAACCCAAGCCAGAGGCCTCTTTTTAAAGCACCAGCGCACTACAAATGAAAAATTAGATGTTAATTATTCACCCTTGTGCTGTTCCTTTTCCATGACGTAAGAATGAGGCTTTTTCAAAAACAAAAAACTGATCAGTTCAATAAAAATGCAGTCTCCTTTTCACTCATAATACTTTGATAACTGATGAAACTGGATGATAAAGGGTGTGTTATAAGAAAGTCTTTTTAATTAGTTTTTAAAGATATTTTGTGTACAGAGATTAATATCGGTCCTGGTTGACAAATTAAGTCTTGTAGTTCACCACATTTTTTTTAGTAAGCCATGCTTACCAGATCTGTTCAGTTTATTTCCTGATAGTGATGTCAACATGCTCATTTGCATATCTAGCTCTGAGCATGTCATTTGTTTGTCAGATGTCATGTGAAATAAATCATTTAAAAAACAAAGAAGACTTCTGCAATGTGCGTGGGAAACTTACACCGCAAATTTTATCCTCTTGTGCAGTTACTGATTAAGCATTTTGACTGTAGCTTTTCTGCTGTAAGAGACGAAAACATATTTATCATTCCTTGGGTCAAGAAAGCATCTGCGTTTGTGGTATATTTTCTCCTTCCTTACTGCTAAATGGTTGCTCTGTCAGGATGCACTTCAAAAAGCAGGTTCATTCATTTACATGCTGGTACACAATTTGTGTAAGTGGCAAAAATCTGTCATGATCATGTGCTTAAGCTATTCCTGACCTATTTTTGATAAAGGAAATGGTTTATTGGTCTTTATGTGTGCATGAATGCACTCAAAATATGTTGTTTTTGCAGTTTACAAAGATAATTGAAAAGATGCTACTAAAGGGATTGGTTTTAGATGAGAGAACATTACAAATGGAACCGCTTCTAAAAGTCGTTTGGAGTTTTTTTCAATTTTGACCTGAGGATGCAATGGTTTCCCCCACAAGTCCAAAGGCATGTGGTATAGGTAAATTGGGTAGGCTAAATTGTTTGTAGTGTATGAGTTTGTATGGATGTCACCCAGTGATTGGGTGCAGCTGGAAGGACATCGCTGAGTAAAACATATGCTGGATAAGTTGGCGGTTCATTCTGCTGTGACGACAACTGATTATTAAAGCGACTAAGCCGAAAAAACAATGAATGAATGAATAAAAACATATTTGGATTATACATCAAATGTTTAGGTCAGCCAAAGTCTAGCTAAGTAAAGGTAAGGTAAAGGTAAAGGTAAAACTGACCTCACTATATTATTACCTAGAAATGAGAAGGTGCTGCTTTGATATACGAATATACACCAAATACTATGAAGAGCCAGTCCACCAAAGTGTTTTTTTTTTTGTGCTGTGCTTTTTCAACTGTCAGAGATTTAAAAACGCAGAGGGATCAACACCATGCATAAAATGCATGCCCCACATCTTGCTATAATGTTGGTGTTTTTTTTAATTCTGCGTTTTATTGACAACAACAGAAAAAAAGAACAGTGCTTGTATTTCTACAATGCAAAAACACAATTCACTTTTTTATGCAAATCTAGTTATGGTGCAAACACACCCACAGGTCATTTGTGTCCAATAGACATAATTATTGCCAGACATAAAGACATAGTATTCACATTTTGTGATTCATCATTTGCACAGTATTCAGTGAAAGAAAAATCCCCAAAAATTGTGCATGGTTGTCACATATAATAATGAGCCATATTTTTATTGGATTATTATTGCTGATTTATTGGTTTATTAAGTGCTTTATTAGTGCTCTATTGTCCGATTTAAAAATACTTTTCAACCAAAAATTCCTGGCACTGTTTACTTAACGTTTACCTGTTTCAGACCTTTAATAGTTTCTTTCTTCTGTCAAACACAAAATAAGATATTTTGAAAAACATTGGAAACTCATTGACTTCCATAGCACTTGTTCTTACTATTGATGTCAATGGTTAGAGGTTTTAAACATTTTTCAAAACATCTTTTGTGTTTGACAGAAGAAAGAAATTCATAAAGGTTTGGAACCACTTGAGAGTATATAATAAGTACATTTTCATTTCTGGGTGAACAATTCCTTTAAATTACCTATAATGTATATATAAATGCATTTAGCATTTGATTGAGTTTTAGGATACTTTTGCTACTTGTTTAATTATTATACTATTCACAGAGGTCTCATGAAGAAATTGTACTGATCAGAACAAAAGGATAGTACTGAAATCAGATTCCTATCCATATTAATTTACTGTTAGATCTGTGTGAAACCCACATTTTAACATCCGGGCTGATTCACCAGATTCTCTGCCAAGAAGCAGATCCCTCATCTACTCTGCTGGGAGTAAATCACCTGCATTAGCTGATTTAGATCAAGATAGATAGATAGAAGAAAGCTGTGGGTGAACATCAATGCAAGGAAAAAACCTCACTTAAAACACTCTCGATTCATAGTGAAACCTGCACGCAGTGTTTTAAATCACAGATGGATGTTGAGGAAGCAGCCTGAGGTGGAAAACAAACACAAGTAGACACCTGCCTCTGTCAGAAGCTGCAGGACGTGTGGTATGCAGCCAGACGCTCAGAATATTAAGATATCTATATATTGAGATAGCTAATATGTTTTTTTTTCTGAAGCAGTTTGACGGGAAACCGTACTGTTATCTGTGTGTGAGGTGGATGTTTCTGATTTGCCAGGAAGCCAAAACCTCCAGATCTGGAACTACAACCAACAAATGCTTTGCTGGTGTGTTTACCTTTTCAGAAAGAAAAGAGCAAAAGTCGATTATCAAGTTCAAAGCAAGATTAGTAATATTTAGGTTAATAGGGTTTCATCATCAAATAGTATGCGTCAGCTGTTTGAATTTCAAGGTTTTGTTTTATAATATGTTATTAATTGTGTTGAACTATTTATTTTTTTGATTATTTTAAATGCTTTATTAAAGAAAGTCTTTGAAAATGTTGTTGTTTACCGGTCTGGGATATACAGTAGTGAAACTTTAGGGATTCTGAGTAATGGCGTCATGTGTCAACACAGAAGCCTTTGTTTAGGTCTGTCGGTCATTTTACACCACGCAAAAGAGCAAACCAGGCTAATCTGACTCAAATTGCACCCAGGCACACTATGAGTTTAACACTCAAACAGACCCATAGGAAAGAACCTGAAGTGAGCAATGAGACTTAATTTATTTCTTCCCTCACAAAGTCATGACAATGCATGTGTTTTAGGTTACTTTATCTTGAGTTAGAAAGTTAATCAGGTTTCAACTTCTTTTTTAAGTTAAACAAGTTTTAACTTGATGTTTTAAATCAGCTTAATTGACGTTCAAATGACTGTAAGTTTAGTTTTAAAAATGTAAGTAAGCAACTCATTTTTACAGTGCTCACTTATGCCCCTTTTAGGTGTAGTAAATTGTGCTCAGTTATGTCAAGGTGCCAAAGTCTATTGTCAAACGTCAGAATAATTTTTTGTTTTCTTAATACATATCTTCTTACAAAACATTTACACATTTGTTAGCTATGTATAATAAAGTCAGCATGAACATATAAATAATAAAGCCTGACAGGTTTCTGAGAAGAAAAAATGGCAAGCAGTTTTTATTTTAAAAATATTTTATTATATATTATTATTTGCTCTATAGTCTGAAGTTTATTAATGCCTTTTCAAAATAGTACCAGAATGAATGTTTGCTATGGGTCGTTGACACTAATTTGTTTTGTTCCATTATGCCTGGTGTCTGCGCTACTCGTTTTAGTTTGGAAGTGCTGCTGTTCTGTTTTAGTACACCGTAAAACCCAACAGTCAGCTTTATTAAATGAAATGAGTGTAGTTAACTCAAAATTTACTAAAAGTTATTTTTTCTCATTTGAAAAGAGTTTCGAACTCAGTGTTGATGGTGAGGAGTTCAAATGAGTTACTTCAAATGGAGTAAGTTCACAGTACTCATATAGATTAGTGTTTGAACTCAAATGTTTTGTAGCATTTCGTTTCCGTAAACGATTTGAGTTACCTTTACTTATTAGGTTTTACATTACTCAGTTGGTTTGAGTTCTCTTCATTTATTGGGTTTTACTGTGCTCAAATAGCTTCTTTTACTCAAATAGATTAAGTTTGCAGTACTCATTAGGATTAGATTTTTTAAACTTAAATAGTTTGTTGTAATCGGTTTCCTCAAACGGTTTGAGTTACCTTAACTTTTTGAGTTTTACAGTAAATAGACTGAAACATGCGCTGTTTCTCAGTAGGCGTTCTTAAGTGTTCTTGCATCTTTGTGTTCTTGCATCCTTGTTCAGCAAAGTTCAGATCTAAAACTCAAGACTGCAAAAATGAAGAACGCATGAAAGATCCTGCATGTGTTCTTAATATCAAGTATCCAGGGCAAGGTGTTATGGGCCATGCATATTTAGTAGATTCATGCATTGGGAAACAAAATAACCTCCCCAATCAATGCTAATATTGGCTAAGGGGATGGAGGGTGGTGGGGTGCTTTAAACACTAGCCTAAAGAAAGAAAGAAATATGCTAAGATTCGAAGATTGTTATTAATAAATAATTTGAAAAATGTTGTTAATAAAGCTGTCAAGACCCAAATCGCATAAGTGCTACTCTTCTACAAGTCAAAAACCCAGGTTAAACCTACATAATTCATTCATGTCGTCACAACACAAAACAAGCAAGTCAGTTTAATCTTACAAATGTAAGTGGAGTGAAAATAAAACAAATGAATTGTTCAATAAAACAACAAGAGTTGTTAAACAAGTAATTTGAGCAAGCAAACTTCTTTTAAGTGTAGTATGGATGGATATATATATTTTTTACAACAATTGAAATAAAAAAGTTTTGTTTTAAAACAAAAATAACAGCACCTAAATCAAGCTTTAAGCAGCCATTGGAAAATTTGTGAGTGTTATCTAATATTTGCATGGTTCTGATGATGTCAGCAAAAAAAAAAAATAATAATTTTAATGGGAAAAAATATATTTTTGGAATATGAAGCAAATTTAAAATGAACTAAGAGATGCATTCCCAAATTAGAAGTCATGTTTATTTTGAAGTCATGTTTCAGGTGTTCGGTCTCATTCAACAAATCGTGAACTGTGTCTTATCGCTGCTTCTTGTGATTTTTCGGATCGTGGCTTAAAACAAAAACTGTGTTTTCCAGCAGCTTCTGGCAGCTGGAGTGTTTTTATTCTACTCCACTGATTGAGAAGTCAGATGAATGGGTTGCTGAAATCAAGCAGCGTGAAGCTCAGCTCCTAAATCAAAGGAAACATGGAGAAATAAATTTTTGACCTGGTCTGTTGTTGACCGTGTTTGTGCTGAACAGTACAAGGCATGGATATTGTGCTTGAAGTCAGGTGATACTAGATTGTTGTTAACTCTTTACTAAATATAGTGGCTTTTAATATTTTCAAACCAGTGCATAGTTTAAAACAGACTGGCTGCATGAAAAATAGACATGTCTTTGTTTTGGTTTTATATTTCATGAATAAAAATAAAGTTTATAAATATTTATTTATTTATTTATTTATTTATACAACAGTTCTGTCTGGTTCTCAAATCTGATTGGCTGATAGCCGTGCAATATTCTGCAATATCAGAACTCCTACAGCCTCTTTACCCTTTTCATACCCTTTCACATACAGCCAGCAAAAAGCAGACACTACAGATCTAAAGTTTAAAAGATGCACGCTAAACTGTTTAACTTTCAGCTTATGAAGCTTATAAATTTTGAATCCGGAAAAAAGTTGTTCCTCATACAAAAGGGTTTTTGAGACTCTCCATGTTTGATTTTGTTTTTATATACACAATTATGCCATCAAACTGTTGTATAAATGCAATATCACACTTGTAGCAGTGTGATATGGCTGGATATCGGCACTGGTGGGAGCACTAAGGCACTCGGCCTGCGGCCTTGTGCCAACGCACGCCTCCCACCAGTGCCGATATACAGCCATATCGCATTGCTACTCGTGTGATATTGCTCATATATATATATATATATATATATATATATATATATATATATATATATATATATATATATATATATATATATATATGATATTAATGTATAATTCTAAATGTAACATTTAAATATATATTATTTACAGAAAAAAAAAAAACAATTGAAGAGTGCAAATAGTAAAGCCTCTAAGTCACGTCTGAATTTTCTTTTAAAATAATACTTTTTTTTTCTTAGGCTCTTGTGTGTAAGTTTAGTAATTTAACTTTTTTGGCAATTAATAAGTTCTTTTTGTTGCCTTTAAAATAAAACAACAGAACGTAAAAATAGAACTTAGAAAATTAGAAAAAAATAGAAAATTACCAATTTTAGAAATAAAAGTCAGAAGGCACCTACAGACTTTTGCATCTGAACTCTTCAATTATAGTAAGTGAGCTTGTTCAAGTGACCCGCATGAGCTGAGATATCTATCTGAATAATAGCACACACCCTCATATCCTGCTGGAAACAGGCCAAATGAAAGCAAAATACACCTAACCAGTGTCTTTTTTTGCCAGTCTAGTCTTTTTTTTTTTTTTTTTTTTGCTGTTGCTTTGAAGCTGTTTTTATCTACTCTGGTCATCTGTTGGGGTTTGTGTCTGAGATCTCACCTTTTCATAGTTACTATTCTATTTATCCATCGCAGTTCCATGAGAAACTGAGGAGAGATAGACAGATGGTAGATGGAGACAAATCAAATGGGAAAGGAGTTTTGTTTATGTATAAATATTGTTGTGTATAAGTACATGCATTTAATCTATTGGTCCATGATTAGAAGTTTATTTAATCTGTCTACTAATGATTGCTTGCAAATAGTATGTCACAATGTTACACCACTATTGTGTCATATTTTTTCGAGGTTGACATGATCTATGACATATATATTTTGAAAATCTACAATGAATGCTTTGTTTTGCTAAATGTACTCTAGTTAGAATTGTATTAATTTAAAATGTAATATAATAATAAATATATAGTAATAATAATTAAAAATATATCAAATTGTTTATAATTTGACAAAAATGGTTGGAAATGAACCTAAACAAAACTGTTCTTTTCGAAATTGAAATTTATATATTTTTTTAAACTATAATTTAGTTTTCATATTTAATCCTTTGTTGCTGGTTCAAGTTCCGACTGGGTCAGTTGGCATTTCTGTGTAGTTAGCATGTTCTCTCCGTATTGGTGTGGGTCCTCCTGTTTCCCCCACAGTCCAAAGACATGTGCAATAAGTGAACTGACTAAACTAAATTGGCTGTAGTGTATGTGTGGGTGTGAATGCAAGAGTGTATGGGTGTTTACCAGAACTGGTTGCAGCTGGAAGGATATCCACTGCGTATAACTATGCTGGATAAGTTGGCGGTTTATTCCACTCTGGCAACCCTGATTAATAAAGGGACTGAGTTGAAAAGAAAATTAATTATTGAATAAATGTGAATATAATGATGCATAAATAGTAATAATATTTTAATGATATAACGTTTTCTTGCTTTTTATATTTTGACAAATACAATTTTTCTCTTTTTAATTTTCTCTTACTATAAATCAGTCCAAATTGTGCCATTGTTTAGACAGCACCTAATGGAAAGTAGGAAATAGTAATTTCTGCAGGAGTGGCAGTGTTAGTTTAGATAGCGCCGATGTGCAGTGGAAAGTGTGTCATTCTGGGAGTGAACTCTTACACACGACGCTGGCTTTTCTTTCCTACTGTCACTTTCTTGTTCTGCATTTCAGTCAGACAGGTGGGCCAGGTGTTCAAAGCCCGGACACACTTTACAGATATATCTCCTGTAAACATCTCTTATATCTCAGCCTATACGCTACAGTCATGCATGTCTGAACTGCATTCTGGAAACATCCGCACAAAAAAAATCATCTTTACATTTAGAACATATACTTATGACAGCCAAATTAATATACACTCAAAAAACATTTTGCTGCTTGTTTAAGCTACTTTTTTAAAATGAGTTGAAACAACAAAATTCTTAAGTTTTTTTAAGGGACAGCTTAATTATTTTAGGTTCAATCCACCTAAATTGGAAAAAAATCTATAATTTAAACCGATTTGGGTTGGGACAACATGAAGAAGTGGTGTGAAACCCAGCATTTTTTGTGTGATTAACACAAGTGTTTCATGCTCTCAAACTTAACTGTCATAATCAGAAATGGATGCATGATTCGATGGAATTTACAGTACTTCTGAGTAGCTTTGCTCTCTTTGAAATGTATAAACTCCTCCTAGATCATTCCTCTTTATTTATGTTCTCTGCAACTCTATTAGCCTCCATGCAAACTTAAGTTTATTGGAGAAAGAGCTTTTTTGTTCAAAGCCCCCAAATTATGGGGCACACTTTGTTTTAGCATCCGAAATGCACCAAATTTGGATCACTTCACATTAAAAAAAAAAAAAAAAAAGTCACTCAATTGTTTTTTAAAAAGTTAACTTAATCCATTTATGTTTGAACAACATAAAGGAATTTTGTGGAAGCCAGAGTTTTTTATTTTAATGTTAAAAGTTGACTAAGACAGATTTATATATTAAAGGTGATCTGTAGGTGATCTGTCAAAATGCTAACTGGTTAGCAGAATATCTTTGAAACAAAGTCCCTCGCCTGCCGTCCAAAGCCATGCCTCCTGAAACACAAACACGCATACTAGATAGAAATAACACTAGTTCATGTCATTCACCGGCTAGAGATTTAGTTAGTGGTTGGCCGGCGGCTTGCAGGAATTACACTTATTACTAAGCCATACTTACATGCTGTTTCAGACCGAATATTCAAAGTAAAGGTTGTCATTGTTCAAAAATGAACCAATGTGATATGAATATAAAACTAACTTGACCTCAGTAAAGCAGGCTAGGCTGAACAGCGCTTTTTACTGATGTTTTGTTGTTAAACAAAATAAAAATTTACATTGTCGATGCTGTAAAAGGCACCTCATGAAATTGGTCACATCAATCTTTCACCGGGACATTTGAGTGGCTGAAAAACACTTCTGTGCATATTAGCCATTCATAATACACCATAATCTATATCAGCGTTGCGTGACTCAAATAGTTTGAAAACAGAACATTACCTGTCTATAAGAAATACTTCTGCCATGGTGTCGTCCTTCCTCTAGCATGTAAAACTAACCTCAATATTGATTCAGGATTTGAAAAAGTTTTGATTCAGCATTTGATTTTACCGCGATGCTACGCTAACTTTTAAATGCACATATGCTATGATTGTGACGTGTGCACATGAATGTGCAGCAAGCACAGAAATGGCAGATATGCGTGAAGAGATGCGCAGTTTTACTTTTGCAAATTTACTTTTGTTGACAGACAGTTTGGGCTACTTATCAGAATTCTGGGAAATGTCAGACCAATTATCTTTAATTGGATGACCAGATTTTATTTTTTTTGCCTCACCTAGAATATAAAGATGCAGATAGATAGGGTTCGATCATTTACTTTAATCATAACTATTGGAATGTGAAGAGACTTTCAACCAGCACAACAAAAATGTGTCTGAATCACCTACTGAACTTTTAAGCTTGCTTTATATAGTATTTAAAATTATATAGTATTTTAATATATGTATTTAATGTAAATAGCACTTCTTCTGTATTGCCTTTCTTGTTGAATCACTGAATGCCTCCTCAAGTGTAAGTTGCTTTGAACAAATACATTTGCTAAATGACTAAATGTATTTATTTATTTATTTTTTGCATGAAAAAAAATCTTAAATGTTACTTTCAGGATCTTAAGCACATTACAAATACACTTTCATTAAAGTAAAGTCCACATATTTTTTGAAAAAGAGAATGTAAAATAAATATGTTTTAAAACTCAGTTTACATGATATAGATGTTTGTTGATTTGTAATCTATTTTCTCATTTCTCCTCTTTCCAGCCCAAGATCAGTCATTTGGGGTTGCCTCAAGGTCCGTCAGGTGAAAAGGTGGCAGTGGTTGCTGTAGATGACTGTGACATTGCCATGGCAGTGCGCTTTGGCACTCAGATCGGCAATTACTCATGTGCTGCCCAGGGCACCCAAACCGGCCAGAAGAAGTGAGTTATCTTCATCTTTTTCTGTATAAACCAAACAAGAGCTCATCATCCTCTTGAAAATTAGTCTTCTGCAATTATTTGTAATTACACTTCACATTCCCTCAGGACATACATCCACATATAGCTCATTTGTGAAAGATCTACTCATCCTTTAGATGGAAATTGAAGCGTCAGATAATGTTGCGTGCTGGAACAGAGCTTCGCATTAAAACACATCAAAGAAAAAAAAACAGTAGATAAATGTGAAGGTTTAACCCGTCGCTCCAGTTTGATAAGCACAGACCTGTTTTATATACCGCATGGCAACATTCCAGTCGCTATTGCTCTGTTGTCATGGAGATTGTAGACAGTGATTGACAGGTTGGCTGGGGAAGGTCACGCCCCCTTTCACCCGTCTGGTTTCTCTATTAGAAAACATTTGGTCACTCAGATTAATCATTGAATTTTGCCTCAGCGCTCCTAATTTGCTGCTTATTAATAGTTATTTAGGTAGTAGTTGAGTTTAGGTATTAGGGATGTAGATCATGCAGAAGATGTACTTTATAAGTATTAATAAACAGCCAAAATTTTAAAGCCACTTTCCACTTTTTTTAAATAGGCAAATTTTAAAGTCACCTAGTGTTGAATTCATTCTTTAATTCATTCAGACTAGCTAAAGTTCTGTCAGGAGCACTTTTAGCTTAGCTTAGCAAAGGTTATTGAATCAGATCAGACCAAGTGTGCCGCAAGCCTACGTTTGAGTGAAGGTTTCGGCCGTTAGATCGCCCCCTGGGGGCTGGCTGCAGTACAAGTCATAAAGCCCGCCTCCTCCGTGTTAATGAAGGAGACTTGAGCCCAAATAAAAAAAAAAATTACACTTGCAATAAAATGTCCCGAAAGATAGTTCTGGTCGATTAAGGCACTGGTTATTGTGCTGAAATAGGTGCAGATCTTCATTTTTGTAAACAGTTTGTTTTTAGCAGTAATTTAATGCTGGGCGTGTCATCGTGGTTGACAGCTGTGATTGACAGTTTCTCAAAGCGCGGCGTCTGAGCTTCGGCAGGAGACTGAAGTAGACTGAAATGTTATTATTCGATTTCTGTGTTATTTTACCATGACAAAATGAGTTCAGCAGTAAACTATAGTGTCTGACATACATGATCCTGGTGGAACACTGTTTATTCGCTAAGTTCAGGGCTTTTTTCGGGCTTTATTAGTTTGCTGATACACGCCTAGCCACCCAGATAGCAAAACACAGTTCCGGCTAGATCCTCGCCTGCCGGAGACTTATCTCTTAGAGCT
Source organism: Danio rerio (assembly GCF_052040795.2). Lineage (NCBI taxonomy): Eukaryota > Metazoa > Chordata > Actinopteri > Cypriniformes > Danionidae > Danio > Danio rerio. The sequence goes on along the minus strand of NC_141024.2, from coordinate 29,832,043 downwards.
CAGACTGACTAATGTTACCTCTGCTGGACCTACTCCGGATGCCTGGACTCACTGCCCGATTCCAGTCCGAGTCAATCGAGCCAGATGCGGCGGCCGAGCGAGCCGGTGCTGCCGCATGCGAGCCGGAATCAGCCCGCGACGCCGCGAGTAAGTTATGCGCTGCGGCCTGGAGCTGGCGCGATTGAATATATAAAACCCTCATATTTGTTAACGTTATTACATCCATTTGTGTTGATATGACAGCAAACGCATGCTGAGAAGTTCGGGGGGCGTAGTTGATTTTACATAAAGCGTTTGATTGGAAGCTCGACTCTGCTCATTTTCGCGGCTCCTCCTCTGGCTCCATTAAACAATCCTTCTGCGCATGTCTGGCTCCAATTTCAGCAGTCTTTTGCGACAGTTTGTGCCCGTCAAGCAGGCGTTTTGCCCTCAAGGCGTTCAATGGGAAAAAGGGCTGTCGCGTCGTCCATATTTTTTACAGTCATTGGATCAGACCAATAGCATCTTACTCAAAAAAATTGACCTAGCAACTTTTCATTTTCCTTTGATCTTTTTTTTTTTTTTTTTTTTTTGTTTTTTTGAGTGAAATGCTCACGGTCTAATCCTAATGAGCCTATTTCCGAAAAGGTGGAGTGTTCCCTTAATAATTGGCATAATTAATAGTGAGACCTGGTAATTAAATTAAAGTGTTTGCAATCTTTTCTTTGGCATAAAATGGTGTCATGACCAAATTCTAATAATCATTTGCAGGATCTTTTAATAGACAATACTGTTTAAAACTTATATATACACTACCAGTCAAACGTTTTGGGTCAATAGGTCTTTTAAATGTTTTAAAATAAGCTTATCCTTCTCACCAAGGCTGCATTTATTTAATCAAAAATACAGTTCAAATTGTGAATGTTATTGCAATATAAGTTTTAGAGTAATTTATAATTTAATTTAATCTTTTATTCCAGTGATTTTAAATATTAAATTAAAATTAATTATTATTTTCATTATTAATATTATTAATGTAATAGCAATAAAAGCATTAATGACTGGAGTAATAATTTCATTTAAATCTACAATAAGAAAGCAGTTATTTGAAAATTGAATAAATATTTAGCAATTTAACATTTACGTGTTTGTATATATATATATATATATATATATATATATATATATATATATATATATATATATATATATATATATATATATATATATATATATATATATATATATATTAAACTTAATGTCATATATAAGTAGAAAGTATTGGAAATACATGTTGTTGGTGAAATAAATATCACTAACCATTGAAACACACAATTAAAACATTTGCTGTTGAAGGATTTTTTATAAAAAAAGTATTATTTAATTGTCAATTTAATTTAATTGTCATAACGTACAATAAACTTATTAACAATGCTACTATTTCAATACATGCTAATGGTCAGTATATTGTAATGATTTCAGAAGGAAGGATCATTTGACATTGAATACTGGCTTGCCATTTCAAAAATAAATATTGTGTATAAATGAATGAATAAACAAGCTAACAAAACAAGAAACCATCAGATGAAAAAATGCAATAATATTTAAAATATTGGATATTTATTGTATGGAGATTAGGTTTGTAATCGCATAAATACCATTAAGATGTATATTAAGATATTTTAAAAATTATATTATTCATATATCACATATTTGCTGTTTTCAAAAGTAAAAAATGTTGCACACTGTGATTACTCTAATAGATGTGCACTGTAAAAAAGTATCCATTAATAAATTATTTTGTAAACCACTGGTGTCTTTCAGATATTAATGTAATCAATTGCATTACGGGTCTTTGATCTCTTCTCTATTGGGTTTTAATGTTGAAAATCCAACTCTGCAGTTTAACAAAGTTTTTTATTTTCTTTTATATTTTAGCAGTTTGAAACAGCAGTGAGAAATAAGATATTGAAATTTAAGTATGCAAAATAAGAGAATTAAGTAGTTGCGTCATTTACAACACCAACCCAGATAATATATCACTTCAAACTATAATAAACTTATAATTTTTTTCAATCTTTTCAACGTCCAAAATTGTTAGAGGAAAGATCAAGGTCCTAATGCAATTATAATGCAAGCTGACCAAAGGCATGAATCACAAAATACAGAAAACTGTTCATTTACTCATATGTTTCTACAGTATGTAAAAACTGTGTACCTGTTTATAATTTATTTGTACTGCAAAAACTTTAAGAAATGACCTGTTTTATTATATAATATATCAATAAATCACCCAATGAGGTAAACAAAATAATCATATGTCAAAAGAAAAAACAATTATAATTTTGCTTACCCAATTGGTTGATTATTTTGTTTGTTTTAAGGAAAAACTCTCCTAATTGTGGCATATTATTTTTTAAAGACAAGACAATATTTTTGCTTGTCTAAAAACACTTCTTGATTTAAGAACTTGTAGAAATTGGGACTACAAAAAAGACAAAAAGTAAGAAAAGCTTTTTTTTTTGCAGTGTACTATGGTGGATATTTAAGTGTTTCATCTCTCTTCAGGTCTTTGGATCTCACTGGACCACTTTTACTTGGCGGTGTTCCAAATCTTCCGGAGGATTTCCCCATACGGAACCGGGACTTCGTGGGTTGCATGAGAAACCTGACAATTGACAGTAAATCAGTTGACATGGCCAGTTACATTGCCAACAATGGCACTACCGAAGGTTAGCCACAAATCATTACATTGCTTGCTGATCAACTTTCGAATAGTTGTAATTCCTTAACTCTTGTATTCTGATTTTGAGGCTTTGGCCACAGCTTTCACAGTGTTTCAGCAAATAGACTAATTGTTTATGACACAGATTTTGTGAAAATGCTTTGGAATTTTTAAAAACTCAACAATACACTCAGGGTAAATTGTATTCTAGTGGTTGTTTTTGCTCTTTTTACTTTCATTATAATGACTTTTTTTTTCAAAGCAGTGACACTATATAGTCGTGCATTCTTGATTGTTGGTGGTTTGGAGGTACACTTTATCATTTTACTGTTGATCAGCAGTTACAGTGCTAAATAAAGCGTATTTTCTGGGTTTTATAAGCATTATAGTGTGAGTGTAAGAGAGTGTAAGAGTGCACACCTACCTTGAAATGTTTGAGAAAATCAAAAATAAGCAACTCTTAGAACATGGTAAACATAGTAACTGTATTTATGCACTGTTTTACTCCTGAGAACCCTTTTGCACATGACTATCTACAGGGTAATGGTGCCAACTGCTGATCAACAGTAAACATGACAAATGCTGCCTCCTCCTAACAGGGAAAACCAACAACAATTTCGAAGGCATGATTATTTGGTATGATGGTGTCCCAGTCAATAAATGTGGTTATAATGGAAGTCCATATAATGCAAAAAGAGCCCCGAACATAATGAAAAGATAGTCAATTTTACAAATTCACTAGGTTTCATGTATATATGATGTATTTTCAGGCTGTCCTGCAAAAAAGAACTTCTGCTACGAGGGTTTGTGTCAGCACGGAGCTCAGTGTGAGAATAAGTGGAACACGCACTTCTGCGAGTGTCCCGAAGGTCGAGGCGGCAAGAACTGTGATCAGGGTGAGTGTTTGGCATTGTATGTGCGCATGAATGTGTATGCATTTGTTATTTTGAACTGGCTGTTGATTGCTCGTGAGCTTCAAGGAAGCAGGCGGTGGTGTTAATGCGGCCGCGTTTCCTGAAAGTGAAATGTCTACACACGATAAGCGCAGGTCAGGATCTGATTTTCTGCTCTTTATTGACCTTACGGATATGCTCTCCACAGACTTTCAGCAGTGTGCTAGCAAAGTTGGCAGTAGTTTGGGTGTAATTAGTTATAAAGTAACTAGATTACTTTTCTGCTGAAAAAAAAAAGGAATGGATTACTATTTATTTTTATGTAGGTCATTTAATTGCTGTTACTTTTAATATACTTGCCTAAAATGCTGTAGTTTTTTATACGTTTATAAATGTATTTTCAGCTACTTGAGGGTACATTTATCAAGCTAACTGCACATGCATATATATATATATATATATATATATATATATATATATATATATATATATATATATATATATATATATATATATATATATATATATATATATGTGGTATTACTTTATTTATTATTGATCTAAATAATGCTTGATCCCACCCTGAAGAACATCAAAACATGATATATCGGGGGGTCAGCCCTTAAATAGTTGACAAATAGTTTGCTCTGATCTGTATCTTTAATAATACTAATTAAAGTTATAAATAACGTAAAAATATATTATATATTTGACCACCCCTATATTGGTTCATACCATTGTGAATGCATGTTTGCAGCAAAAATATTCATTTAACTGGCAAATCCATACAGCTTAAGTGGTCACAAAACACGTTTGTTACACTCGCTTGCACATGGAAGTTAAACAGTAAAATATAAAATTATTGTATTAAAATAAAAAAATTTTTAATACTTATTTTTTATTTATTTAAATTTTTGTATTAAAATAAAAAAGTGATTTAATTAAAAATAATTAAGGGCCATATTTGACTCAAATTAAAAGTTTCATTGTCTATACGTTGATATTTATTTTGAGATTTTTTTGTAATATTGTGTCAAGTAATTCAATTACATATTGAGTATTTGAATTACTTTTTAGACAGTGATTAAAAAAAAGTAATTTGTTTTTTAAAGTAACTTAGCCAACACTTATTATAATATTACATTTTTGCTTAATGCCTCATGACTGTACAATAATGCAAAAAGTTTAGAAGATCAATAATATCTTCTGGTTTTTTTTTTTTTTTTTTTTTTTTTTTTGCGATAAATGAGACCAGAAGTTTAGATTTAGGTTCAGATTATACAAGCGACAAACCCTCAGATGGCAATTTTGCTCATTCTCTACTTCCTATATATCATTCACCTTCAAAGGCAGCATCCTAACCAGAGTGTAAACTAATAAGTGACTGATATGAAACTGTGTGTAGGCAGCAGTTTCACACCCTGCACAAAACCCTGCTTTTATATTAGTCAAACAGTTTTAATATTAATACTTCTCTTTATGAAATGTAAATATATTTACATACTTATCAGCATTTTTGCTCACCTCATTTTGCACTAGCATGATGCTAAGCTAACATAACAAAACAAAACATTTATTACACACAAATACTGTTTGAAATGGTCCAGTTTTTAAAATATATTGGTATTGGATTATGTTTGGGGTGTCTGACAACCATAACAAAATAACATTGACATCAAGTTATTGTTGCATAGAGAAAGCTTTTAATAAACAAATAAGAGATAACTCCAGCATAAGAAACAAATTAATATATAGTAAAGAATGTCAGGGAAATGAACAGTTCATACTGTGAATGTTAATGACTGCTTTTTCCCAACATTTTTCAGAATATCTTGTTTTGAGTTCAAAAGAAGAAAGATATTCATAAAAAATATACAACCACTTTAGGGAGAGGTTATGGGGAGGAAATTATCATTTTTGGGTGATCTGTCCTCTTGAAACAACTTTTCAACTTTCTGGGACTTTTATGAGTTTCTTTATTCTGTTTAACACTAAAGAAGATAGTTTGAAGAAAAAGGAATAAAAAACACATACTATGGAAGTCAATGGTTATACTTATTCAACAGTCTTCAAAATATCTTCTTTTCCGTTTACAGAAGTCAAACAGGTTGTAAATAATGCTTAGTAAATAATTACAAAAATTCAGTTTTGCGTGAACTGTCTCTTTAAGCTATACTACTTTCTTAAGAGACTTTTTTTGGAAAAAGCCTTCATATCAAACCCTGAGACACCTGAAAATGATCTAGATAGACAACTCATTAGGTTTTTGCAAGTTTAATTGTCAGGTTTAAAGTACTTGTCAGTCTAGATTACTGTAAAGTGTTGCCAGGTTTACTCAACCATTACAGGAAGCACAGCATTTTCCGTTCTTACTTCAATGTTTGGTGCGTTTAAAGCGATAGCTCAAAAATTAAAATGTACTATTTACTCTCCCTCAAGAGTTCCAAACCTTTATGAATTTCTTTCTTTTGTCAAACACAAAAGGAGAAAACCTGTAACCATTGACTTCCATAGTAGGAAAATCAATGAAAGTCAATGTTTACAGATTTCCACCATTTTTCAAAGTATCTTCTTATGTTATTTAGCAAAATACAGATTTATATACAAATAACGGGTGAGTAAATCATGACAGACTTTTCATTTTGGGCTGAACTACCTCTTTATAAAACCAGTACTCTTGCAGAACGGAAACATATGTTTGTCACAGTTTACAGGCCAATAAAATTAGCCATTTCTGTCAGTCAATATACTGATACAGCCTTAACAGGACTTTACATATGATAAATTGAGGGTGTGATTGCATGTGTTTGAACAACCCAAATGATAGTGTGTCTCACATCCCCAGTGGCTGTTTTTTGGTGACGATCGGACCTTCTGTAATGGAGATAGTGTGAATCACATTGGTCACAGGCCTGTCGGGGCAGCGCTTCATTATAAAGCTGGGATGTTCAAGTCATGTCATCATCCAACAGACAAGCGTGTTGACTGAAACAACCTTCTCTAGTTTTATATTCTGGCAGAGACACATGCCTGCCAGGAAAAGGGTGTTATTTTTATTAAACGGATGCCTGGAGTAGCCCTGTTTTGGAGGCTTTCATGTTCTTCGTTACAGGATACTAGCGCTGTTTTAGAGCTAATGGCTTGATTCCAGAGCGAGCAAAAGCATCATTTAGATATTATCACCTTTACACTTGTGCCACAGCACAGATAGAGTGTCCATCGCTAGTAAAGCACGTAATTCAGTCTGCGATGGCTGGCAGTTCCTTGGCGAAAAACTCAAATTTCAGTCTGTGTCATCGGGACTTATGCGCACGAGTTCATTACGCATCTTCAAAATTCTGGAATGTGACATTTATTTAATAGAGATTATATATTTTTGGTGCTTGTTCAAACTACCTATTTAAAATGAGCTAAAGCAACATAATTCTTCGGTTTTTTGGGGGACAACTTAATTGTTTTATTGGTTTTTATTGGTTAACCTTAATTTTGGAAAAAACAATTAAGTTAACTTAATTTTTGTTTGGACAACATAAAGGAATTGTGCGGATTTACAGTGTGTAAAAATGCTGGTTTCCACACAATTCCTTCATGTTATTCTAACTTTATTGATTTTACAACTTTAGGTGGATTGAACATAAAACAATTAAGTAAAAATAATAAATTAAGAATTGAATTGTTTTAGCTGATTTTAAATAATTAGTTTGTAAAGGGTTCAACAATGTTTTTTGGAGTGTATATTTCGTGTTATATTTTTATTAATTTGTAAAATGTGAAAATGTTAGACCCTCTAGTCAGTACCTCCAGGATTTTACACGATAAAATAAATCAATAACACGTGATTTTCTGCAACTAAAATGACAAACATTTGCAGCAGAAATAAAGTGTTAACATCTCAATAAAAACTGCTTTAACATATTTGATACTAAGTGATTAAAAATAAAGAAAACTGTGAAAACATTCTCCTCAACAATAGCATTAGATTAATCTTGCTGAAATACATTACATATGGCATATTTACTTGTGTAATGGGTTTGGTAGGCCTTGATGCATTCTACTCTTTTGACCACCTTAATTAAAACTACGCAACATTTGTTCATTATAATAATTAAGCATTTGAATCCCGTTATGATATACTACTATGGATATATAATTCCTTTACATTCATTAGGCGTATAGGACGATAAGCGGTTTCAAGGTTTACCGCAGTTTGAAAAAGTCAAGGTTTTAAAACCGCCAAAGTTTTCTGTCATACTGTTCCTATGGTATATGTATGATTTTTTGTTTGTTTCTTTCTTTCTTTTTTAACAACTGCTTAATTCAGTTTTTTGCCTTCTAACCGCACATCATCAAGTGATGCACAGACACAAATTGAGTTTTATTTACTTATTATATTTATTTATTTTTATTAATTAAACCAAGAGTATAAAGTATTTTTAAAAACATAAGTTCATTTCAACACATTTTGTAGCTGCCAGTTTCTTGCTTCTGTGCCATCTTACTCAAAGCAGAAAAATCCCTTTTTATTGATTGGTCATGTTTTGCGCTAATTTTTTTTTACCGTATTTTGAATTTACAGCAAATTAAAAATACTTTATTTCAATGGCGCATGTTTACTGTTCCAAAATATTTAAACTGTTTCTTAAACTAAAACATATTCTGTTCTATAGGAGAAAAAACTGTTGTTTTTACCCAGACAATTAAAAAAAAGAACATATTTTAGAGCAGTAATCACAATACCGTGATAATGTATCTTAGGTTATTATACCGTCAGAATGTCATATCGGCCCATGCCTAATATGCATATTAGCTAAAGTTTTGAACAACCAAGTTAAACTGAGCTGCTTTTTGTTCTATCAACAACAAATCTGATGGCCAATAAACGTCTGATGTTTCAAGTAGCCTTAAATATTAAATAATCAGAAGACACCGTATTTGGTTTTAGTCAATTTTCAATCTTACAGTATGTTTGAAAATAAATGCTAAGTCTTATGTATATATAGAAAAGACGTATGTTTGTAACACCAGATGGATAAATGCAATTTATATTTAGAAGTTTAACAGATTACACACAGGATGAGAATCTATGACTAGCGGCACACATTCTATATGCGTATTCTATAATGTTATAATGTAAAACTATGCAGATGTGGCTCTGTGGCATGATGGGAATTTAAACATGGTCCTGGCTGACCAAAATATGCTGGAAATCTAAATTGAAAAAAAATAAATAAATTACAAGCTCCACAAAACTGTGACTTTTTTTTTTTTTTTAGCAACAGTCACAGAATTGTGAAATCTGAGTCTGCCTAATTATACCATAAAATAATAGTGTAGTCACCTTAGGATAAAAAAAAAAAAAAAACATTTAAATGCAAAATTTCCAATTTCCAGAGTTTCCAAAAAAATAAATAAATTACTAAACTAAACTAAACTAAACTAAAATAAACTAAACTAAACTAAACTAAACTAAACTAAACTAAACTAAACTAAATGTATTATTTTCCATAAACTTGATTATTCCTGTTTATAAGAAATATTTTACATTTTTGTCTTCACAAATTAATTGGGGTGTACCTCAAGTTGGTAAACCTTAAGTTATTTAGTTAAATTATTTATATATTTATTTAATTGGAAAAATCTTTTTTTTTTTAAACATGTCAAGTCTCGCTTGTTGTTAAGTCTTGAACGTAATTCTATCGCTTCTCTCTAGTCTCAGAAGTATAATAATCCTAATTATGCTTGTGTGGGGATTCTTCACACTCTTTCTGACATCTCGAGACCTCACTTGACTCCGAGACTCTACTGTAAATCTTCCATGTGATCAGGCTTCTGCTGCAATCAAACGATAGAAGGGAGAACAGCACTGATGAATCTCAACTTGTTCAGGGCTTTTACACTCCATTAACTGTTATAGGTGTTATGACATACAGTACTTGTCAAAATACTGATGAAACCACTTTTGACCAATGACTTGCCTGATTAGGCTTAAGTTGCCTAGTTTACTTAATAAACCTATAGCTAATTCTTTAAACTGATTACTAGTATCAAAACAACTAGTAAAATATCCTGTACTGTCATCATGGCAAAGACAAAAGATATTACTAATTAGAAATTAGTTAATACAGTGACACACTTCACTCCATTCGCTTTCATTCGATTTTTTTGTTTATAGGTAACAGGTAATTTACCAATTAAAATGCCTCAAAATTAAGATAACATTACATCAAATAGAATTCGTTTTAAAACAATAATCTATCATTAAACTATACATGAAATTGTCAAAAAAAAAATTGTGCATCCGATCCACTTCTGTTATTCTGGCTTACTGCCGTTTTATTTTCCCTGTCTTCTATTTTCCATTCAGATTAAGGAATTAAACAAAAACAATTGACCAAAAAGTATTGTTATTAAAATGCACTTTTAAAAATGAGTAAAATATATTGTTTAAAATGTGTTTGGAAAAATACCTTTGCTTTGTTACAAATATTTGAAAAAATTATAAAAATTTCACAATAAGGTTAGGGTTAGGACTATGGTTAGGCTAATCATTTTGTCTACACAGTACATTTAAATGGAGGCCAGATATTATGCCAAAGGACGTGCTAGTGGAAAAAAAACTAAAAAGTCAAGAGTCAAGAGCAGTGTTTTTCATATGTTAATATTATTTATAGGAGGATATACAGGAAGATCAGGTTGGGTGGGAGCTTTTAGTTTGCATTGCAGTTGCAATTTATGACTTTCTGCTTGTTATTGCTATTTATTTATAATTAGAGATAGGCAATCCTGATTCTAAAGAGCATTTTAAAAGGATTTTAAGATTCTTAAGATCCGATATTAATATGAAATAAATGTGTTATACCTTTAAAATCAAATATTATGGTTGAAATAGCATCATGTCGATGGCCACAAGTAAACCAAAAAAAAAAAAAAAAAAAACAGAGTAATCCACCATTATCATCACAGATATTCTAACAAAACGATTACTATTTCACAATATATATATATATATATATATATATATATATATATATATATATATATATATATATATATATATATATATATATATATATATATATATATATATATATTTTTTTTATTATATATATATATATATATATATATATATATATATATATATATATATATATATATATATTTTTTTTTTTTTTTTTTTTTTTTTTTTTCATAAAACACACTCAATTTAATATATTTGGACATTTACAAACCATTTCTTTCTTGCAGACATGCCTTCACGGCAGCATTTTGACGGTCACGCCATGATGTTATGGAATGATCCTGACATGACCATTGCTGTGCCCTGGTACATTGCTCTGATGTTTCGCACCAGACAAACAAGCCAAACAGCAACCCTGATGCAGGTCAATGCCGGTGACACGTCCCAAATCAACCTTCTGGTGAGTGAAACAATTGGCAGAAAAAATATTCTTAATTGACATGAATTTGGATACATGTACAGTAGGTAATTTTGGACACTAGATGGCTCGTATTCACAACAAACAAAGGAATATTTTGATAGCGGTATGACTAAATGTGAAGTTATGGGAGTGGTAGATTTCATTACCTCCTACGGGACTTGATTTTGGGAGTGCAGAAATCAAATTGATGGATAAGTAAAGCATTCAACACTTATCATGGTAGTTTGAAGCTATGTAAGACTGAAAACAGTGAAGTGAAACAAGATGTTGAAGCAATTAATGAAAAGAGACAAGCATGACGGCGCATGAAAGCAGCAGAACCTTTATTATGCCATAGTCCACTACTTCCAGTTTTAAACATTTGGGATAATTGTATTGTGTTACGATTTAATAAGGTGTCTAGGCGAGAAAATGCAACATTTAGAAAATTATATTATTGCTGGATAAAAGGGGTGAGTAGAAATGAACAAAAAGATGACATTCATTTAATCCAATTGTCAGACTAGTAAAGCCAACAAACAGCAGCCGTGTATCAGCTATTAACTATGCAAAAATAAATAAATAAAAGAGTAAAATGAAAATAAAAAATAGCTTAATAGTGGGGGAAAGGAACAAGAGTGGAATCAAAAAGCTTACCTTCTTAAGCTTACCATCAAAAAATCTAAATCAAATCTTTGTAATATATGACACTATTAAATACACTACTTTATTAATAAACACGCAAAAAAGGCAGCACTCATCTTCTTCCCTATCTAAATACTTATTCAGCTACTGGCAGACTGTATGTTACATGACCTGGTTACCTGTTCCCCCCTCAAAACTAATTGTAAACTCTTTTTAAAATGTGTTGAGTTTAGACCTGTTTGTGATAAGTTTAGATTACACCATAACTGAAAATATTAAAGAAATAAAAATCAGTAGTGCACAACACAATCAAAACAAAAGAGCGCAAACACTAGGGGATGCCAATCGAAGTTAAAATCTACAGAACTGCACTGGATTGGTCCAGGAGGGAAGATTAACAGGCTCGGGATTCATTCAGCTGAGGGACCTAAGAGGGAAAGAAAACTGTGTTTTTTTTGGCTCATTTTACGAGCCACGAAGAGTTAAAGACTACTAAAGTTTTACTAAATTTGAATCCATTAAATCATTTTAGTTTACCTTAGCACCAGTTATTGAATTGGGTTAGATCGTTAGCATCTTGATCAAAACATTAAAAAAGAGTTTTGATAATTCTGTCATTTTTAAAGAGTTAAGCTTTACATAGGTAATTTATCAATTAAATATACATATTGTGCCTTTAAAGAAACTCTACTCCTTTGGAAATCTCATTTGGGGCCCCTGGAGTAAAACATTTCAGTTTAACCATGTACGAATCCATTCAGTCCTTTTAGCTTAGCTTAGATCATTAAATCATTAAATCGGATTAGACCATTAGCATCTCGCTCAAAAAAGTAAAATAATTCATTATTTTGATAAATTGATAATTTTAAAGGGACAGTCATAAAAAAAATATATATATATATATATATATATATATATATATATATATATATTTTTTTTTTTTTTTTTTTTTTTTTTGATAATTTTTTAGATAGTTTTTTTATTTTAAGCAAGATGCTGATGGGCTAATTTGATTCAATGGTTTATGCTAAGGTAAGCTAAAATTGCTCCGGCCAGACCTGGAGACTGGCTGAATGTATAAAAAAAAAATGTAAATCTTTTGTTAGTTTCTTTTTGGAGTAAGATGCTAATAGTGTAATCTGATTCAATGATCTATGCTAGGATAAGATAAAAGGGCTCCCGTCAGACCTGGGATTGGCTGAATGGGTTAAAAAAATGTAAATGTAAAAAGGGAGTGTTTCTTTAATGCAATGTTTTGGTTTTTAAACTATATGTTTATATACCATGATTTTTTTTTTAGATAAGAGACAAGTATGTGCAGTTTGAAGTGCTTCTCGGAGAGCAGAAGGTGGCCGTGCTGGATTTCACAGATGTCCGAGTGAATGACGGGGAATGGCATCACCTGCTCGTGGAGCTGAGGAGCAGCAAAGATGGGAAGGACACAAAGTACATGGCACAGGTGCTTCTGGACTACGACATGTTCAAGGTCAGTTCTGCAGCACACCGGCTCAACAAATCAAAGCAGTTCTTGTATAAAACCTGCTTAATATGGTGCTTTTGTGTGTTTTACAGAAGTCAGTAGAGATAGGAAATGAGCTTCCTGGACTCAAACTGAAGAGTTTTTTCATTGGTGGACTTCAGGGCCAGCGTGACATTGTCCAGCAGGGGTTTAAGGGATGCATGCAGGTGAGGCCAAAATATTTAGTAGCAGTTGTGAATTAAATTTAAAGTGTAATAAGCTGATTTTTGATGATTTTTGAAGTTCGTTAAATACATGTTTTGTTTTGATATGTAATAAAAAAAAGGACTGGGAAATGTATCTGTAATACTTAGTGTATTTATTATTATTATTATTATTATTATTATTATTATTATTATTATTATTATTATTATTATTATTATTATTATTATTATTTTTATTATTAACAATAATAATAATAAACAGAATTTAAAAAAATCAATAATTATTTTAAATTATTATAAACTTAAATTATAAATATAAATTATTTTAAAATAATGATTAAAGACAAGCAAAAATATTATTTATAATAATAATAATAATAATAATAATAATAATAATAATACACAAAATAATAATAAGAAGAATAATAATAATAATAATAAGAAGAAGAAGAAGAATGAAAGTATTCATTTATATTTAATTCATAAGCATTTCAGTATGTTCCACATTAGTCAAATACATAAACATACATCAGATGTGTTATAAATATTGATAGATTCAGATTAATTCATTTTTTGTGCCCAGAAAAAAGAAACTTATTTCCTTAACACACAAGCAATGCAAAAATAATATTTCTTTTTCATTGAAATGATTTTATTCTAATGTTTAAAATTATATTAATTCTTGTAATCTTGTAATTTGTCATGTCTTCAGAAATTATTATAATATGGTAACTTTGTGCTTGGGAATTATTATTAATAATGATCATAATAATTTCCTATGAAAGGTTAAGACAATAATTTAAATTTTATAAAAACAAATAAAATTTGTCTGAACAGTTTACAATCAAAATCTTACCATATTCTATGATGATAATGCACTCTATGAATAACCATGAAGCAAATAGCTGAGAAAAAAAGTAATAAATCCTCAAGTCTACATGTAAGCTGATTTGCTATTTGTACACATGTCACAGGGTCTCAGGATGGGGGAAACGGCCACCAGTACAGCTAACATCAACATGCACCATGCACAAAAGATCCGCGTGGAGGATGGCTGTGACATGAGCGAAAACTGCGATGCCATCAACTGTCCTGAGAACAGCCAATGCACAGACGAACACACCTGCACCTGTGATCCCGGTACAACAACTGCAATATAAAGACGCACTGATTGGAGATTATATACACATGCTCATACAGTGCCTTCTTTCTCTCTCTCTCTGTCTTTATGTCACACACATACGCAGGTTTCTTCGGCAGAGACTGCGTTGATGCCTGTCATCTTAACCCGTGCGAGCATTTGTCCACATGTGTTCGTAAACCGAGCTCTTCTCACGGATACACATGCGAGTGCAGTCAGGACTACTATGGACAGTACTGTGAGAACAAGTAAGTAGCATTTGGGATAAGCTACCAACTGCAGAGCTGATAACTTGTGGCTTTAGCTTGGAGTGAGAAATTATGCCCCGCCCTTATGCCAACAAGCCCCGCCCACACCAAACCACACCCCCATTTATTTGTAAATCTATAAAAATTATATATTATTTTAATAAATACTTTTTATAAAATATTTATTATAAATAAAAGTATTATTATTATTATTATTATTATTATTATTATTATTATTATTCAATTATTATTCTATTCTAAAAAAAAAAAAAAGAATTTGAACATGATTTATAATGTTATTAGCTTTAATCCACAGCTGGTTCAAACAGATATTGGCACATGTGCGATTGTAGTCTGATTGAAGTCTGGGCGCTTTGATAACGAAAGCACGCATACTTGGACTTTCAGTAATGTTTATCTTCTTACACGAACCGATCATTTCGCTTCACAAGATGTCAGTGTGTCTTCAGGAGCCACGACTATTGATTCAGACTTGTTTATATGTGTTTATTGATAATCTTATAATTTAATAATTCAATAATATGGTAATTTGGTGCTTAAGAATTATTATTATTAGACTCTTTTATATGGGTTTATTTATAATCTTATAATTTATTATAATTTATGCTTATAAAAAAAAACTTGTCACCTTTTAACTGCTATTGTATACATCACTAACAACCACAGATTCAGTTACAAACTTCAGTGTTCTACTGGACAAAAAAAAGTCTTGGATGGCCCATGGGTGAGTAAATTAACAGGAAATGTTCATTGTTGGGTGAACCAACCCTTTATTTCTAATAAAGCTGATGCACATGTATAGGCATATGTTTAAACCAACTAGCTTAATTAAACTTTTAAATTAAGACAGGTAATAAGCCAGTAATAAATGGAGTGAATTGTTACTTAACCTAAAGTGTTAGAATTTTTTGCATCTTGATTCCAGAGACTTGTGTTTGTGGGAGTGTCTGGTATTGTGTTGGCTCTTCTCCATAATGTTGGGACAACAGCACAATACACCCTAACACAAGTCTACACAAGCTCCGCAGAATTATTACAGTTTCTTTTCTGTCTCACATTTATTCTGCTTAACCGGCAGATCAATGAATGTCACGCTGCCTCATCACTCACAAATGGGGCATTTTTTCGCTCTGGTTCCTCATTCATTCTGTTGACATGACTGTCCTCTATTAGATTAAGCCCCAAACACGCTGCTAGCAGCTGACGCTCGGTTAATAAGCACCATGCGGCCCTGCAGTCTGCACTTTTTTAAGGAGAGAACTGTAGAAAAGGAATGTTAAGTATTTTAGTGTCCACAATGGATATGTATTGATCTCTGACACTGTGTAAAAAAATAAAACGTTGGCTCAACTTTAAATTGTAAGGCAACTTGTTGTACACTACTAGTAACATTTTTTTAAAGTGCTATTAACTTAAAAATGCTGTACAGCAATTTAATTTTAATTAACCTTTGACATTAAACAACCTTTCTTATCTTATTTCTAAGCTGATGAGCGTATCTATTTTACAATTCCAAATATGCACCTAGCTGACCTATTTTCCCACCAAGATTTTAGAGTCGTTTGGTGAATGTTACTTTTCTAAATCACCTGCTTTTCAAGTAAAGCACAGGATAAACCATGTGTACATACACCTGTAGAGGAGTCCACGGCCACCCATGAAAACCATGTCAAAAGATGTTTAATTGAGAGGAGAGTCACACAAACGGGCCCCGTCCTGTTTCAGTGTTGGGTTTTTTACTTATCGTCTGAAGTCTGCCAACCTGCACATATAATCACTTGATCCCTACACCATGACAAATCCTGCCAGCCACTGATAGATATGTTTTATTTAACATTGATTTATTTAATTGAGGGATCTGTGATTTAAGAGCGAGATAGTCAGTTATAATAATTTATAATAAATTAGCATGCCTGCTTTAGTGTCTTGAAAAATATCTAGTCAAATATTATTTACTGTCATCATAGCAAAGATAAAATAAATCAGTTATTAGAAATGAGTTTTTAAAACTATTACGCTTAGAAATCTTCTCTCCGTTAAACAGAAATTGGGAAACTAAATAAATAGTGATTTATAAACTAAACATATATTTTACTTTATTTCACTGTTACATGTTTATTATGGCATTATGTATTTAATAAATAATCAAGAAATTTCTAAATGATTACAGTAAGTAATTGCAGTGTTGGTAGTTGATTTCAAAGAAACTACTTACTTCTCTACTAATTTAAGTAAAAAAAAAAAAGTAAAGGAAGTACTTAGGTACCCTAAAAATTTAAGTTGTACCACAGTAAGAATGTATGTAAGCCATTTTTTACTTTGTGTGAATATAAATATCTTGACCATAATAAATATTTTTTGATTTAGATTAAATTACATTTTAAAATTAAAATTACCTTTTTTTTTTGCTGTAACAAATTACAGTACTTTTTTATAAAGTTGCTTCAAAGTGTCTTTTTTTCAGTGTAGTGGTCTCAGATTTGTTGTACCTCATCACACTATTAATGACTGTGTTTTCTCCACCCAGAGTTGAAAAACCTTGTCCTCGGGGTTGGTGGGGAAACCCCATGTGTGGTCCTTGCAACTGTGATGTCAGCAAAGGCTTCAATCCTGACTGCAATAAGACTACTGGAGAATGTCGCTGCAAGGTATATTATTATACTATTATTCGTATTTATTTATACATAGGTTCTTTCAATATGACCTTCTCTAAGCTTGTTGTCTTAGTAATATATATATATATATATATATATATATATATATATATATATATATATATATATATATATATATTTTTTTTTATAATTTTTGTGGGCATTTTTTATTATTTTTTATAAATAAAATTGTTGAGCACACAAACCAATGACAGAGTCTGATTTGTATTAATGAATCCATTGTGGGAAAAAAAGGAAAATTGCAAAACCGAAAATAGAATCTAAATGTTTTCCAATCTTATCAAAAAAAAAAAAAGCAAAGAGGCAATATTGTGTCCATTGGCATTGGAAAGATGCAGGGTACAAAACTAGCATACAATGTAAAAACACAGGATTTCACAAAATTCAATCATATCCCACCCAACACAAATAATTTAAGTTAATTGGTTTAAACAAATTTAAGTGGACTGAACATAAAACAATTAAGCTGTGCCTAAAAAAACTCTTTTTTGTTTTGCATTGCATTTTGCAAATTTTGAATTGCATTTGTTTAGCTCATTCTAAGTTAGTAGAATGAGATTAAAGTTTTTCGATTGTCCAACAGGCTGCAGAAGATGTTCTCAACCTTACACCACATTCTGTCTTTATATTACGCACTTAGCCATAAAGTGCTCTGCGTTGTGAGACAAAGGGGGAAAAAAAAAACTCTCAAAAAAAACTCTTTTTGGGACAACTTGAATGTTCTATGTGCCTTCCACATGAATTTGTAAAAATGCTTTCTTACAAAAGTCAACTTAAATGATTTGTGTTGGCACAACATGAAGGTATTATGTGGAACATTTGCTACTGCTAAAAAAAAAGCAAAAGAAAAAAAAACTATTTTTTTTTCATTTACATAAACGAAAGTGTCAGAGGTAAACGTGTAAATGTAAATGTGGTTGACACAACATGAAGTCAAATTTATTTTGAACTTTAGAGATTGTTACATTACTACAGTGTTTCTTTCACACAGGACAACTACTATCAGCCAAAAGACAGTGACACCTGTTTCCCCTGCGACTGCTTTCATTTGGGCGCCAACTCGCGAACATGTGACCCAGAGACGGGACAGTGCCCTTGCAAGGCGGGTGTTATTGGGCGACAGTGCAACCGCTGTGACAACCCTTTCTCTGAAGTGACTAGCACCGGCTGTGAGGGTATGTACCAATTTTTGTTCATTCAAGTATCTTTTTGCAGAAATTATATATACAAAGTACCAACATAATGTTTTCTGTGTTGTTACCTACTAGTTGGATATGAGGGCTGTCCAAAAGCCTTTGATTCTGGAATCTGGTGGCCCAGGACTAATTTTGGTTTCCCTGTGGCAATGAATTGCCCCAAGGGATCTATTGGTGAGTGAAACAGGCCTTTTTATCTTCACTAAATTATTGTATTTAAGCTAAAGAACAAAAATGACAGACACATTTGAGGTTTAATCAATAACTTTTTGTATTTTATTTTAGGGTTCAACTTTTTATATCTTATGTGGTGCATCAATTATTTTATTTCAACCATTATGCTATTATTCGGTTGTTGATCTATCATCCATTTTTGAATCGCTACTTTTTTCTACAACTTTTAGATGTTTACAATTAGGCCTGTCACAGTAATCAATACATCGACTTATCGTACAATGCTCATTTTTAATGACTCAATATATGCTGGCCATCAGGCCATTAACAGTGGGCATCTGCTACGTTTTAGCTGATTGCACTTTGAGTTTAACCTCTGTTGGACAACTACAATGCTTACCAGCAAGAAAGGGAGAATTTTCACATTTTACTGAAAAATAGCTACAGTCCATATGAGAAACGATTAACAATGAACATTAAAGTCCGTTTACAAGTGCATATACATGTTGTTTTGTCCCTTGAACATGTTATGCCTATGTATTTGTTCATTATATAAACAGGGACCTACATTGGTCCTAAAATGACAGTAATAACACCAATTGCTATAATTTATATGACATAACACAACAACAAAACTGAATGATCATGACAGGCCTATCCAAAAGGTTTAAATTTTTGATTTATTGTCGATTTGATCACATTAGATTTTGTTAGCCTGCTACACTGGTTCTCATTCAAGAGAAACAATGGGCTGAATCTTCTTCAAATGCCAGTGTTTTTAGTGACTTTCTGTCGTTGGGCACTGCCTCGGCCTACATTTACATTACCCAGACTGTCAACAAGACCTCTCATTGGCAGAAGTCTGCAGTTAGATCTTTTCATTGGTGGGGTAACTGAATGTTAATGAGGCCTTGTCTCCAGAGGAAGCTGGTTGGCAAACACAAAGCATTTTGGGACACAGCTTGGCAGCGCTTGTATAAAGACACATTCACCCAGTAGCTTGTTGGAATGAGGTCTTGAGAAACCTTTGAAACCATTCTTTCAGTAAAAGAATTTATTGTATTTCTAAAATGTATTTCTTTCATAAATTTATCAAATGTTTAAAAATGATCTGTTGTTTTCTTAATATGTTTAGGCACAGCGGTCAGGCACTGCAATGATGAGAAAGGATGGCTGCCCCCTGAACTCTTCAACTGTACCACCATCACATTCTCGCACCTCAAGAAAATGGTACATCTATCGATGTTTTGATAATCAGTTCTCATTTCCAATGGTTTAGGCTATTTATGGAATTATCTATCTTGATCTTGAATGTAACTCCTTTACATATTGGCAGTAAATTGTCTAGGTAGTATAAATCTACACAAAACAAGCGATTTTTATCCACCCCTAAACAAAGTCATCACTGGGATGAGCAAATCATACTACAATGTACCGATGAGATTATACAAATTAAATCAGTTACAAACAGCTGTGATATTGTGTTGAAATATCTCTTTTGTTCGCCTCTTTCTAACCAGAATGACGATTTGCATCGCAACGAATCCTTAATGGATGGCCAGAAATCAAGAGACATCGCTCGCATGTTGCACAACGCAACCGACCAGACCTCTTCTTTCTATGGCAATGATGTGAAGACAACATACCACCTCCTTTCTTCGATCCTGCGCTATGAGAGCCAGCAGCAGGGCTTTAATCTAGCTGCCATGCGAGACGCCAAATTCAATGAGGTTGAGTTCATATTTACTAATTCCTCAATACAATCCAATGCTAAAAGTTGACATCAGATGTTCATTTTGCACAAGATTATAAGATTCTATAGAGTCTTATCAAAAAGTCATGTAGATGGCAGTACAAATAAACACTACAGCGAGCAATTTTGCTTGACGATCTATTCTTAAGAAGCTAAACCATTGCAGCACACACAGTGCTCAACCAAGCCTTGAGTTTAACATGTTTTTTACGCAGCGGATGCCCTTCTAGCCGCAACTCATCTGTGGGAAAGCAGCCTGCCATTATCAATCTAAAATGTAAAACATCAATACACTGGTATATACTTGCATACTATATTTTAGAAAAATTGTAGGTACAGCTAGTTCTTAAAGACTTTAAGACTAAACTGAATCAAAATTTGCTGTGAAACAAAACACTAGTCTGGCAGAGCAGACACATCACTAAACACACACACACACACACAAAACAACTACACTTAAAAGTGAAAATTGTATCTAATGTTACAATCACCTCACAGCAAGAAGATTGCATGTTCTCCCTGTGTTTCCGTGGGTTTTCTCCGGGTGCTCCAGTTTCCGCCACAAATCCAAAGACATGTGGTATAGGCAAATTGGGTAAGCTAAATTGTCTGTAGTGTATATGTCAATGAGTGTCTATGGATGTTTCCCAGTGATGGGTTACAGCTGGAAGAGCATCCGCTGCTTAAAACATGTGCTGGATAAGTTGCCAGTTCATTCTGCTTTGGCGACCTCTGATTAATAAAGGGACTAAGCCGAAAAGAAAATGAATGAATGAATGTATCCGATGTCACCTTTAAAATATACTAGTGGTGGTTGTTAGGAGAAGCATTGGTCCTACTATTCCTCATATAGTACATAGAGTTGAGTTAGATCTCTGAACAAGTCACTAACCTAACCATAAACCTTCACTCTCCCACACTATTTTAAGTATACTTGTAATCAAACATCCTTTTGAGAAATGATTGTGTTTCTGTGAATATAGTGAACACATAATAACAGCATGTCAAATGATAAGACAAGATCTTGTAATTATTAAAAGAGCTGGCTAGAATAGCAGTAACCATTGCAAAATATCAAAGAGACACTATTGAGTAACTATAAAATGCATTTATCAAGCTTTCATACTAAACACTCCTGCAACTACATAACAACGTTAAGCTAAAAACGTCAACCATACATTATATCAACTCCCTGAGCATTGTGTTGTCAACTTTTGCACATGTATGCACTTTTACCATTATTTAAACACCAACTATACTTACATTGCATTTTAGGGGGATTTTTCTGTTGGTCTTTGCTGGGCTTGAAAAAAAGTCTTTAGCAGCCCAAAATTGCATGCTTTTAGTGGTTTAGCAGATTAGTGTAAATAACACAGTGTATAGTGACTACTGTCATGAGAACGAAAACGCCCACGTTTAAAGCGCTTCTGGCAACATGAACATGCTTATCATGATACATGGTTTTAGGATAAGGATGCGTTTTAGGGCCGCATTCATTATGTCTAGCCTTGGAACAGATTCAGACTTCTAATGGCTCTCAAATGTCCAGAATTTGACCCTGAAATATGTTTCTGAATGCTGTAGAACCTAGTGAAGGCTGGCAGCGCAATCCTGGATGCCAGTAATAAAGAGCACTGGGATCAGATACAGAGAACAGAAGGGGGCACGGCAAATCTGCTCAAACACTTTGAGGAATATGCCAACACTCTGGCTCAGAACATGAGGAAGACTTACCTGAAACCCTTCATCATCGTAACAGAGAATATGGGTGAGCATTGCTAAAAGTATCTTGTGTAGAACTTAAATGTAGTTTTAAGTATGGTTTTGAAAACTGGACAGTTCTTTATTAACCTTTTTTTTATGACAGTTTTTGCAGTGGATTACTTGGTCACTTATCCAGATGCAACAAAAGTACCCAATTTCCAAACTACTGACCAGGAGTGTCCCAAAGACCTCAAGTCTTCTGTACTTTTCCCAGAATTCAGCTTCAAATCATCAGAGCTTAAAGGTAAAACTTACAATATGGCAACAAAAAGACATTGAATTTGGAATTTCTGTAATAAATATCTCCTAAATTGGACATGATAATATAAAATACATCAGAAGAAATATTATATTTCAATACATTTGTGTTCACTCTCGTATATAATTAATCACTAAAAAAATCTTTGAGTTTTCCCACAAAAACTTTGTTTCCTATAGAAATGTAGCATTTATTGTAAAATATCATTAAACAAAATCTCTTATTATACTAAAAAGGTCTTAAAATGGCGAGTAAATGAAAAGGGGATTACAAAAATTTTGAAAGAAAATGCAAATGTCTTTCCTCACATCCATTCATTTACTATCAAAATGTGCCTTTAGGGATTCCATATATACAGTAACAGAAAACTTTGATGAACTTATAAAAAAGCTTTGATTTGGCAAACACTGTCACATGCAGTGAAATTGGAATGCTCTGATCATACACAAACATCATACATTTCAGAGGAAGACAGGTCAGTCGTGAGGTAGCATATAGGAAAAATGGAAAATAAGATACATTGGGGGAAAAGGAGGTAGAAAAGCCCCTCAGACTGTGCTTAATGTTGGGCGGCATGAGAACAGGGGAAAAAAAAAAAAGATATTTGAGGTTATAATATTGGGTAAATTTTAAATACAATTTCCTGGCCCCTCTCTTCACGTGACACTCTCTGTGTGAGGTAAAAAAGCAACTGGCAGTGTCAGCTTCGCCTCTCTTTCATTTACGTTCATCATAATTCCAGATACATTTTAAGTGTCGTGTCCAAAAATAATCTCTGAAACGGGTAGGATACTGTGGGTGCTAAAGGCTAATTTGTGCTATTCATATAAGTCTTGTGAAAACACAAGCTAGTATTTTAAAAATATTTTGACTGGCTACCAGATACTTTCTAAAAACTAAACTAGTTTTAGAGATTAAAAAAAAAAAAAGTTTTTGAGATAAAAAAAAATAAATATAATCTACATAGATTCAAATGTTTTTGATATGCTGTAATCAATCTGAATGTGCAATTTTTCTTATTTACCGCATGTACACAGACATTACATGAAACTATAGGTCATGAATATTTGCCTGAAAGTTTTAGAAAAAACATGGAAATTCCTGGAATTTTTGTAGTTAAAATGTGCATAAACCCCATATATTAAATGTGTTGAAGTATGAACAGATATGTGCTACAGTGATTATTTAGGAAATATAATTCATACTTAAAATTAGTTTTTTAAAACCCAAATATTTATGTTGGAGAAAAATATTTAAGAAAAAATTTAAAAAGAGCAAAAACCAAGAGAAACCACAAAAATGTATAAACTTTTGTTGAAATTTTGTAGTTTGTCATTTTTTATTTTTCTTTTTCTAAAGAGCTTTAGTGACTAAAATATGATTTGATAAATATATCTCTTTAATAAACCTGTTTTGTTCAAATGGACCAAAATATCTGATCGATATTTACTGAAAAATGGATAAAAAATATACATTTTCAAAATGGGGTGTACTCATTTATATGATAAGCAGTGCTGGGCTAATTATAGACTACAAGCTAGATTGTCAATAGTTGCTAGCATTAAAAAAATAATAATAATCTGTGCTTTTCTGTAGTATTGAGTCATCAAATTTAAAAATAGCCGGATGCAGAAATGTCACATTTTGCACATGAACACTCTTGTTCCTTTAGTTTCACCTACAGATGATCCAGAATTTCAGATCAACTCTGATGAAGAGGAGAAGCAGGCTACAAACAAGAGAAAAAGGCATGTTGAGACCATTCCTCCATTTCCTGTGGCTTCAGTCATCATCTATAAAACTCTAGGCCAGTTTCTACCAGAGCACTACGATCCTGACCGCCGCAGCCTCCGGTACAGAGCGCTTGTTCATCTGTATAGTGCTTGTCCAAATATTTAGTCTTGGTGGCATTCCACAGCCACTCTGTTGCCATGCTGAGAAAGTTTGTGTTTTTTTTTTCCACAGGGTGCCCAATCGCCCAGTCATTAACACTCCCATCGTGAGCGCAACTGTGTACAGTGAAGGTCAGCCATTGCACATTCCTCTGGATCGACCAATCACACTGGACTATAACCTTCTGGAGACCGAGGAGAGAACCAAACCAGTGTGCGTCTTCTGGAACCACTCCATCACGTGAGTCCTAAACAATAATTCACTTTTTATTCTTCAGTTATGAAACTAACAAAACAAACATTTCAGAAATCAGTTTAAAGGGGCAGTTCACCCAAAATACAATTCTGTCATCATTTACTCATCCTTCATTTCTTCAAAACCTGTTTGAGTTTCTTTCTTCTGTTTCCAAATAATATATTTTTAAAAAATGCTGGTTGCTGGGACCCATTGACTTCCATAGTAAGTTTTCAACCAGCTTTCTTCAAAAGTATCTTTTTTTTTACTCAAAAAGGTTTAAAAACACAGAAGGTAGACAAAATAATGAGGCAATTTCCATTTTTGGGTGAACTATTCCTTTAAGTAGCTGGTTTGCACATAATTAACACCAGTTTGATATTTTTCTCTGTGTCAGTGTTGGTGGAGCAGGCGCTTGGTCATCCAAAGGATGTGACATCATCTCCAGAAACCACACTCACATTAGCTGCCAGTGCAATCACATGACCAGCTTTGCCGTCCTTATGGACATCTCCAAAAGAGAGGTACAAAACAGCCATATTTTTTTTCAAAATAGCTCAAAGAAAATAGCTCAAAGATGAAAAGTCTGTTATCCGTTACTACTATAATCTTCTTAACAAAATCTTAGTTTAGGTCACAATTCATGCTATTTACTACTGGTCTAAATTACCTGCCTATTATTGAGATATTAACTGTCCATTAGTAGTTATAAAGTATCTTATTCTGTATACCTAATACTAACCAAAACCTAAACTCAACTTCTAACTTACTATTATTAAACAGCTAATTAGTAGTAGCTAGTAGTGTTTGTTAATAGCATGAATAGTGACCTAAACTAAAGTGTTACCAATGATTTTTTAAATATGAAATCATATGTGTTTTTATTACACGAGACTAAATAAATGAAAGTAAATAGTGACAGATTTATCATTAGTTTGGGTTAACTTTGTCTTTAAATTGAATTTCTACAACTTTATCTTGTTCTTGTCCAGCATGGTGATGTTCTTCCTCTGAAGATTGTCACCTACACCACGGTCTCTGCCTCTCTGCTGGCCCTCTTTATCACCTTCATTCTACTGGCTATATTACACAAACTGCGCTCCAACCTCCACAGCATCCACAAGAATCTGGTGGCTGCCTTGTTCTTCTCCGAGCTGGTCTTCCTTATCGGTATCAACCAAACCGACAACCCGGTGAGGAACTCGTCTGCAGAGTTTTATTGCACACAAAAGATCTACATTCATATTTTCACTCTTAATATTAGCGCATCTGTGTAACCTTGCAATACTTACTTTATAAAAGCGATGATTTGGGACACAGTACTTGTCTTTTTTGAATATTATTTAGGCCAGTGTTTCTCAACCACGTTCCTGAAGGTCCACCGGCACTGCACATTTTCCGTGTCTCCTTAACCAAACACACCTGATTTAGATCATTAGCTCATTAGCAGAGACTGAAAGACCTGTAATGGGTGAGACAGACAAAGGAGATATCCAAAGCATGCAGTGTTGGTGATCCTCCAGGAATGTGGTTGAGGAACACTGATTTAGGCAGCATGTCCTTTTTTTTGTTTAGTTTTTTTTTTTGGAAAATTTTTTAGCTTTTATAAAACATTTAGTTGTAAATAGACACAGATATTTCACTCTGTAATGGTTCTTTAAAGTCTGCTTGAAATCAACATTTACAATGTTTATTTTGCAAGCTCTCATTGCTATTCTTATGGTGATCAATTAATGCGTGCAAGTTAAAGCCTAATATTTACAACCTTTCCAAATAAGGTCAATAAGGACCTTCTGATTCTGATTTTTTTTAATAGTGTAATAAATGAGCATATGCAACAAAGATACAAAACAATATTACTTACCTAAGCCACATACATAGTCATTATCATTTAACAAGCAAGTGCGGTATCCTTTTTTTTCTCTTTTGCATTTTCTCCTTTACTGTTATTGCTTATCGTCAGAATAAAAAGTCCTCACTATGATCATGCCAATGCACCATAGTTCAACTAAATTTGGATGTGAACCAGACAATCAAAAAACACGAAAGCTCTCTGTAAAATAATGGAAATTCTGCAAAAGCATGTAAAAATGAAAGTGAGAAGAAACTCCGAAGACCACACATGAAATTACAAGATGGTTTGAATCTTTCATAATGATAAATCACAAGTGAGAGTTTTGATCTTAAATGTGGTTTTGTGGAGAGTCTCTGCGATATCCAGAATTGAGATTCCCATTCTCAGATTCCACTAATTGCTTTGTTAAGTCTGTAATTAACAGCTGGATATAGTTGTGAGTTGAGGTTACTTTGGCAAATGGCTACGATTACTGTGAGGTGGCTTTTATTTTGGGTTATTTGACATTCAATCCCCGAGCTTCAATGCTTTAAATCCATTTCTATGTGGTTTGACACCATCTTCCTGTCTCTGTTTTCTGTTTGTTGGGTGGCATTCACTGCATAACGTCTTACAGTATTATTTTTTGACAAATCCTGCAGATTCTTTTTTTAAGCTTTTGAAACAGCAGGAGTTTAATCCATTAAAACGTGTTTGCAAAGCCACACAAAAATGCTGTTAATGAAATTATGAAGTTTTAAAGGTGCCCTATAAAGAAAATCTGTGTATACCTAGACATAGTCAAATAATAAGAGGTCACTATACGCAAATGGCCATTCCATCAGCCTCAAACACCAATGTTTCCTTGTTCTCATGTAAGTTCTACCAGTGGAAAACAGGCCAATCCGAACACAAAACAAACTGTTGCATGTTAAGTTATGTTCTACGTCATCCGGACATGGTGAGCAGTCATGTTGAGCCACAAAGATCACTAGCCAAAACATAGGGAGCGCATGGGATTGTTGTATTTTTAAAGTTTATTAATATTTATATTAAACCTACAATAAATATGTGGCACTCTTATTTTGAAAATGGGAAATGCAGCTGATTTAAAGCTAGCCTCGGCAGCTTTAATGTCATTAAGCAGCATCTCTTTTGTTAAGTTTAATTAGCATTATAATTTAGCCTATATATTTTATTCAAAGTTATTCTGCCTGGAGGTTTATTTTAGAATGTAACGTTCTACTCCATTGTTGTGTTTGTGTATGTTTGTGAAAAAGTACTGTAGCAAGCACAACAGAGCAGAGCTCAATATTTACAACCTTTCCAAATAAGGTCAATATGGACCTTCTCATTCTGCGTTTTTATGGGGTAATATTTGAGCAAATAAAACAAAGATTTTTTTTTAAACTTACCTAAGCCACATACCTACTACATTGTCATCAGAGAACACTTTAAATTATTAAATCAGAGCAGTATATGGTACCTATAAAATCCAGACTATATTCCAGCAAAACTTTATTTTTCCATGCTGTAACTGGTCTCTGTTAGTTCTGGGGTTGGCTCAGAGTTATACCAACACACTCTCACATTATTTTAATAAATGTGACGTCTGGCTACATGTTGGACGCACTGTTTAGGTTTAGCTCTGTAGAGAAGGTTAGGATATCTACTCTTCTGTACTAAGTGGATGATTTCACAGCCTGTCAAGTAAACGTTCTGGTATAAAACCCTACTGTTTATATTAGGTGTAAAACAAGGTAGATGTTAAGCACAGTGTAGATGCTGTTTCTCTGGGCCAACAGTAGATAACAACAAATGGCATCTTGATTAGAACATTTTAGTATCACTATTTAATCTTACTTCATAAAAGTGTTATTATTACAAATAAATTGTCTGATCTATGTTGGACATAATTAGTGACCATAGTTTTTTTCCCTACAAGTATGGATATTTAAGTGCAAAACTAGGATATTTACAAAAAAAGAAACCCACACATTACTCTTAATATATATTATATTATATATATATATATTATTGAATATTCATAAAGATTTATTATTTGAAGGGTTAACTTATTTATTTATAGCTATTATACTTTATTATACTTGGCATACTGCCTGGTACCTATTTTGTAAGAAAAAATAAAGAATAAAAATGCAACAGAAAATAAAGAAATAAAATGTAACAGAACATGCTTTTTATGTTATTTACAGACCAAATACCCTTTAATTTAATTTTAATTAACTTAGCATTTTTATTTATTTTTGCATGTATTTTTTATATATTTTTTTATATTTAATTTTATTTCATGAAGATTTCTGTTATTGATTTAAAGTGTATACATTTAAATGCATAAACATTTAAGTAGTATTTGTTGTGTATTCTTCTGTTTTATATATATAAAAAATGTTTTAGTGCAACAAAGATACATAATGGAAAAGACAAGGTTTATTTTATTTTATTTACAGACCAAATACCCTTTTATTTTAATTATTATTTGTATTATATTCATGTATTTTTTTTTTTAACTTTTTTAATTTTGTTTTATTTTAGGAAGATTTTTTTGTTGACTGCTAAGTCTCCTTATTCATCTTTTCTCTCTCTCTAGTTTGTGTGTACAGTAATAGCCATCCTCCTGCACTACTTCTACATGTGCACATTTGCCTGGACGTTTGTGGAGGGTTTGCACATTTACCGCATGCTCACCGAAGTCCGAAACATCAACCACGGACACATGCGCTTCTACTACGCCATCGGCTGGGGGATACCTGCTATTATTACAGGTCAGACACACACAAACACACCCTCTCCAGTCTGTTCACTAATTACTATTTCATATCCACCCAACACCCAACACCTTTACATGTTGGTATTTGTATGCTCATGCCCAGCATATACAAGATACACACCTTCAGCTCATGAATTTCCTTAATAGATTATATACAAAATGTTTGTAAACCACCACATAACCATATTTATGCTGTCATGCTTGGACTCGCCCCTTGTTTTGGATAGTGTGTGTGCGTGTGTGATCCCTGTGGGAACGAGACAGGACGCCACCGTCTTCATATTACTAGCTCTCTCTCTCTTGCTCCTTTCTTTTTCTGTTTTTTTCTCTCTGATGGCTCTTGCTGTCTATAATGGGTGTCACTTTCCTCACTGGCAAATGCTCAAAGCATGGCAAAAAGCCCCTTATCTGCGGATAATAGGACTGTCCTGACTCCTCCCGGCTCAATGAATGGCTGCCTGCTTTCTTTAGGGCGTTCTGTAATTCAGGGCTCATGCTATGGGTTCGGGATTTGAACAAATTTCACTGCGGTAACTCATCCTGTTATGTTCATACTGCAGATATGATACCTCAAATTTTGCTTCTGTATAGAAGAAGTTTGCTTTGGGTCTAATATTGTGCTCCACAGAGCAAAACTAGTTTTAAAATAAAAGTACCCGTGTGATAA
This sequence comes from Danio rerio, assembly GCF_052040795.2. Lineage (NCBI taxonomy): Eukaryota > Metazoa > Chordata > Actinopteri > Cypriniformes > Danionidae > Danio > Danio rerio. The sequence goes on along the minus strand of NC_141024.2, from coordinate 29,802,050 downwards.
GATTTGACATGCACTTTGCAGAGGTTCTTTGTCTACTTCAAATGTAATAACTAATAAATCTGGTTGTGATGTTAATTAAACACTGGTTAGCACAAAAATTTGAAGCAGTTGTGAAAATCACATAAACACATTGAACAATAATCGGTTTAAAAACACTTTAGAGGACTTTTATTAGAAGGTAGAAACCAACCACCCACAATAGCAAGACCCTCATACTTTAGAGCAGTGGTTCTCAAACATGAGTGGTATGCGGGCTTCCTTTTAGTGGTATGCGTAGATATCAAATGTGTCATATGCACTTGCTATTATTATGCTATATTTATAAATAAAGTATTTAGAAATTTATCAAAAATTATTTATATATAAATATGACAAATAATATTATTTATTTTATGACATATAGCCTATATTTCCGAGGTCCAGGCAACATTTCCATAAGTTGATGAATTGGTTACTGTATGTTAATACTTTACATTTAAGTACATTTACTTTTTAAGAACATTAACCTACCATTTTTAACTTTTAAAAGCACATTTTGATTTAAATGTTGACGTTTTTAGTTTGCTCATTTTTTTTACTTATAAGCACAGTACAATGTTAACGTTTAGACTATTTATAATGATTAAAATGGCAGACAATAAAAAATATTCTTAATAATAGAAATTAATCTACCGCGTTTTAGAACTGTGCAGAGCTGTAGCTGCTTTACTGGGCTTACCACGCTACTGTATTTCAATACTGCTCATTATGGTGGTACTTGGAGAGACAGTTTTTTTTCTGAGGTGGCACTTGATGAAAAAAGTTTGAGAACCGCTGCTTTAGAGCTGTTTTAACCCTTGCACGTGTGAGTTTTAAATACTCTAGCTAACCCTCCTGCATGAGTTTTTTGTGACCGTTACTTAGAGTCCATTGTGTCCTAAAGTTCCCATGGCGGTGCATCTAGTTTATCATGTGACGCACCAGTCACAGTGATCTATGTACATATCATATTTTGTTTCTTTTTCTCCTTTTTTGTAAAATATTAACAAATTTATATTGTGAAATCTCTGATAGTCCGATTCCCAAATATGTGATAGAACATATATTTTTTCAGAAGTTAACAAGAATTATTTGTATTATTTATTAAATTACACATTAATTATATTTTATTAGCATCTAACCCTACCTCAACTCCCAACCCATTGTGTAATGTAAAAACCTTGTTGTACAGTGTCACAAACATTATTATATTATATTGACGTGAGTATTCTCAGCTATATCCCATCTAGACTTCACCCTCTCCTGCAGCGTGGTAAAGTATAGATGGGATACAGCTGAGGATACTTTTCGTTAACTTCTCATCATAAATTGTGATTTATGACAAGCACTGCACGCCTGCGCACACCATTGGAACTTTCCAATCACACCGGTGTGATCATATGCGTGAGATGGTAATAAAGATGTTTTCACCATATTTGTGAACATAATAGTTTTATAATCTAATTTATTGCAATGTTGACAGCAACTGATATATATATATATATATATATATATATATATATATTTTTTTTTACTTATTTTCTTTTTATTTTGTCCAGTAGTCAGCTTGAAGTTTAGCTTGAAATTTAAAGGCTAAACTAGGCTGTGGAACTTAAGTTAATTAGGCAAGTTCTGTAGCTAATTGGGGAAAAAAAAAATCTTAAGGGTAATTACAACCTTAATTAATCTGTTTTTATTCCTGCCAACCCAAGATAGTGAATACTTTCCAAAAAATCAACTATTATAGTAAACACTGTGAAAATATCCATGCTATATGTTAAACCTCACTTGTGAAAAAAAAAATGTGAAAAAAAAATCAATGAGGGCTAATAGTCTTTTAGAAGCACAATTAAACACTCAAGAAAGTGTTTTACATGTAAAAAGTTAATACAATGTTAAAAAGAATATTAAATGCATAGAAACATTTAAAAATGCCCTAGAATTTACTCAGAATACCCAGTTAATGAAATAACAGGGCCCTGGCAATCAAGGACTAGGATGATAGTTACTTTATCCTAACTTTTAACAGAAAATCCTGCTTTTTAAAGATAACAATCACAATCCTGCTTTTTGAATAACAAGTCATATTAATATTTGCATCACATCAGGTCTGGCTGTGGGTTTGGATCCGCAAGGATATGGCAACCCTGACTTCTGCTGGCTGTCCGTCCACGACACCCTCATCTGGAGTTTTGCTGGACCCATCGCTGTGGTGGTACTGGTGAGTCCATCCAGCAGTTATTTACTGAACCATTTAAAGCAGGGGTGCACAAATTCGGCCCTGGAGGGGCAGTGTCCTGCATATTTTAGTTCCAACCCCAATTAAACACACCTGAACCAGCTATTTAAGCTGTTTTTAGGTATACTAAAACTTCCAAGCAAGTGTGTTGAAGGAATCTGGAGCTAAACTATGGAGGACACTGGCCCTGCAGGACCGAGATTGGACACTCCTGATTTAAAGTGACCAAACTTAAAGTGATACTGTTGCCATCATTTACTCATTATTTGTTTGTCACTGTTTGAGTTTCCTATTTTCTCTTGAATGCAAAATATATGATTTTAACCTTTGACTTCCATAGTATTTGTTTTCTCTACTTGAAAGTCAGTTGTAACATTTCAACAGAAGCAAGAAACTCATAAAAGTTTGAAACCACTTGTGTGGAGAGTAAACATTTTTAATTTTGGGTGAACTATCCTTTTAACGTCTAACTGTTTCCCGTTGTTCTCTCTACCCACGTTAATGCAACTGTAAACCATCTTTTGAACAGGTCAACATTGTTATCTTTGTGATGGCGGCAAAGGCATCATGTGGCCGTAGACAACGCTCCTATGAGAAGTCGGGAGTCACGTAAGACATTGTTTTTATTTGAAGCATTTACTGAGGACATTTGATGTTCTGGGGTCTTATTAATAAAATTTGCCTCGAAATATTCCTAAAAGTGAACATACAGCAGAAATTTTATTTTATATATGTATTAATGATTATGGCTCATATGAGGATTTACGTGGTTAAATTAAGTCAATGTTTACTAAGAGTGTTACTTGATTCTACACACATTCTCCTGTCAAGATTCAAGGTCAAAACTTTTGCATGGAAGTGTCATACGCACATTTGGCCCTTGTTTTATGGGTACCCCATGTTAATAAATGAGATCCCTGGTTCTTACTGCGTTTTTTTCGTGTGTGTTGTCTTCAGTCCAGCTCTGAGGATGGCCTTCCTGCTCCTCTTGCTTATCAGCGCCACCTGGCTGTTGGGTTTAATGGCTGTTAACAGTGACGTCATGACTTTCCACTACCTGTTTGCCATCTTCAGCTGTCTGCAGGTAAACATCGCACTGTTTCTAAATACCATTTCTATTAAGAAATACATCACTGCTCATGATAAGCTTGAACATATATCAAATCACTAAACAGACTTTATGTGTCTGCATTCTGGAATATGGCAGTCAACTACAATGCAGATTATAGGATACATTTAATACATCGACAGGTTTTCTGGCTTGTTATTGGTGACTAAAGCTAAAGATGCTGTTAACATATACCATTGGTGCAGTAATGCTAATGTGGCTGTACACACTAATAAAATATTAGTATAATAATATACAAGCCATGATGTCTAAGCGGGCAAATTGTCAAAAATCAATACAAATACACATATTAGAGCAACTGGGATGCACCAACACAATCTGCAGATTTGTCAGTTTGATGAAAAACTAAAACATGTTCCTTCCTGTTCTGATTAAAATAGAATCTTTTCTAAATACACTTCATGGTCAACATACTGAATGTTGATACTGCTTTAGACATCTAGTCTTGTAAAATAAATATTTTTGCATGTAACCTTGGCAACTAACTAAAATAAGTTACATTTCTGGAATCACTGAAGACAAAACCTTAAAAATAAAATATAAAATAAAAATAGAATGCAATCAATATGAAAAGTTATAAACATTAAACAAAAGCACATAATGCAAGATCAATATGTAATCACATTTGAATATAACATATTAGCATGAATGGCTCAGTGAGTAGCACTGTCGCCTCACAGTAAAAAAAAATCACTGGTTTGAGCCCCAGCTGGGTCAGTTCTGTGTGGAGTTTGAGGAGGTGAATTGATTAAGCTAAATTGGCCGTAGTGTATGTGTGTGAATGAAAGATTGTATGGGTGTTTCCCATAGTGCAGTAGTGTATAAAATAAAAATAAATACTGATGGAATTCTATTGCTCATTTTTGTTTTTCAGGGCGTATTCATTTTCTTCTTCCATATTGTGTTCAATAAAGAGGTGAGGAAAAATCTAAAGAAAGTTTTCACTGGAAAGAAACAATTACCGGATGAATCCAGCACCACACGCACAACCCTACTGACGGTAAGTTGTTGGAACACATGTAAATTATTAGATATCGATATATGTATGGGTTTTCATTGCAAAAACATAACTTTCTTGTTTTCTAGTGCAAATATATAGCATTCTTAAATTCAAGTTACATTTACTTGCGATATTCTGAGAAAGAAAAAATCGAAATAATTATATTATTGATTATTATTATATATCACAAATATATATCACATAATGTTAAAGATAAATCTGTTAGTGGGCTAAAATTTCATTTGATTTTTGGTTTTTAAATTATTTGAATCCCACTGGTAGATATGTGTTGTTTTAAACATAATAAATGATGATAAGGATTCAAAATCTATCTTATAAACCTAAATAAATAAGCACAACTCAATATAGAAAGTAATTTATTTACTCAATATATAACTCAATATATAAATAATTTATTTGCTTCTAAAGTTAACGTACAGTTAAATTATTATTTTTCATCTATATATTATTAAATTAATATGCATTTAAATTCTTTTTCAAACATTTCAGAGCCAGGCAAATTTCACAGTATTTCCTCTAATATTTTTTGTCCACAGGGGGAATAGTTAAATTTTTTTATTTAGCAGTTTTGAGATTATTTTGTTTTAATAATTTGTTGACTGTAAGAAAAACACTTCTAAGAAAACAATGATATATGCTTAAAGTCTGGGTAAAGAGAATTCTGGAATACTTTAGTATTTAGTATTGTAGTTATCACGGTCGTCTCAAAGCAAAAATGTCACTGGTTGGAGTCCCGGCTGGGCCAGTTCTTCTATTTTGTAGTTTTGAGATTTTTTTTGTTTCAAATCATTTGTTGGGTCAATATTATTAGCCCCCTTAGGAACTTTTTTTTTTCTTTTATTTGATTAATTAATCACTTTAAGCACTTTAAGCTGAAAACTAGTATCTCACAAAATAACAATTGAAATATTATGTACTGTCATCATAGCGAAGACAAAAGAAATTTTAGTTATTAGAAATTAGTTATTAAAACTATCATGTTTAAAAATACATTAACAAAAATCCCAATTAAACAGCAGGTGGGAAATATAAAAAAATGGCCTTATAATTTTGACATTATTTCAAATGTTTGGATATTAGTACTGAAAAAAAAGACAGAGCGGAAACTGATGCACTCAGTGTATGTCAGTTTATCGCTAAGCCCTGTTAATTAAGTCATTTGCATGCAATAAAAAAGCAATTTCACATCATTGGCGATCAAAGGGAAACATTTTCTTTGAAGTAATCTGGCATTTGTAAACTTGATTCACAGTACTGTGCTCTTTCTCTGTGTGTAGCGAACGCTGAACTGTAATAACACGTATATGGAGGATGGAGCGCTGTTCCGCTCGGCCATTGGAGAGTCTACGGTGTCTTTAGAGAGCACAGTCAGGTCAGCCAAGAGTCACAGCAGCTACTTTACTTACACTCACAGGTAACATGCTAATGCTGGGCACGCTGCTACTCTTTGTGAAACATTTCACTTTTCTACTTGACTGTTTTCACTCACTCTTTTTATCTTATTGAAATGACTTTTCTCTTTTTAGGTGCATGAGCAAAAGTGCATGGCTTCTGCTTTGCAACAATATATACAAATGTATATGCATGCATGAGATTTTCGGTAACACTTTAATTTAAGGTGACTTAGTTATTATTAATATGGTAATTGCAATGAATTATGTATAAATACATGTAAATGAACCCTAAACACAACCCCTATTCTAACCCCAACCATAGAGTAAGTGCATGTAATTAATTAATATGACTATAATACTAAGTAGTTATTGAATAGGTACACTGCAGTAACGTCACCTTAAAATAAAATGTAACTAATTTTTTTATTGTGTTAACAGAATGCAACCATGTGATATCTGTACATGCTCTGTTTTATTAGCGGTTTTCAAAGCACTTGTCATTTGGCTTTATATATTGATCCAAGCAGTCGCGAGTGCAAAAATCAACTTAAGACAAAGATCACATGCAGTTTATAAAACATTCATATGCAGACAATTCTATAGTATTAATAAATATTGAAAAATCTTGACAGTTAATGCGCACCACATAAGCACGGCTAATTGACCTCTCCCTTCCCATAATGTTAATTATTTATTTAATGTTTGTTTTTTAATGTTAATGAAAGTGATCTCACACTAAAACAACCGTTAACCACATTTCGAACAATTCAATTTGTAAGTAAACCAATAGTATAGCCTGATATATAGCCTTTGTAATGAAATATTACAACGCGCACCTAATTCTCAATTTTCGCTCATTAAACTTCATTTTAGTTATTAGCTTTTTAGCATGTAAAGATGACCTTCATGCTAACTGACAAATATTGCGCACATTGTAGCTGAGATCAAACATGAAATTTAATCGTAGCTTCCACTCATGTCTATCCCAAGTTATGTGTTCAAATGAGAGTATTCTGTTCGTTTGATAAATAAGGCCTGACAGGATTCATATAATGATGTTTAATATTTCATATGGGAACAGACCCTGCAAGACCCTGCAAGTTTTGTTATTAACATAGCTAATTAGCACACTGTTATTAGCACACTTGTGATATTATTAATAAATAATTACGACTCATAGTAGCGATGGGCGAAACTTAGCTTTTCACAGCTTAATATTATAATCTATATTAAAAATATATCAAATTCAATTACCCAAATATACAATACCGCCAGTGAAGAATATTTATACTTTTAAAAACTACTGACCTGGCATGCAAAATACATAAAATGAACTAAATGAAAATTAACCAAAACAATTCTAAAACATATACAAAATGGTCATATAAATAAGGCTGTAGTTAAATTAAATGTAAGTATTAGTAAATTATTTCTCTGTAGTTTTACTAAAGTACTAAAATAAATAAAGTTACTAAAACTAAACTAAAACAGCCATGAATTGAAGTTAAATACATATAAAAATGTAATAACAATAAAACTATTAAAACTAGTAAATTAAAATAAAAACAATTTCAAAATTTGCATGTGTTATTGGAATAATCACAATTAATAGGTTACACGTAACTGTACTTTATGAAGCTAAATGAGAAGAATTTGAGCGAGTTAGGATGAGATGGGTCATTTCTCATTCATTTAGTTTTTTCCCACTGGAATCTAGTGGCAACTAGAGGTCATGCATTTCGCATGTGTGCTATATCTCTCTCTCTCATCCTCCTCCTTTGACTCCTACACAGGGATGAATTGGGTCAGAAGCCCAGTGTTTCTGGAAACGCTAAAGCCGGACTCACAGACATTGATGGCTCACTCTTCCGTAACGGCACTAAAGCAGACGGTAAGAAAAGTGCTACTAAGACAACACTGATATATGTTTAGAGTCTGGGTAAAGAGAATTCTGGGATACTTTAATATTTAGTACAAGTAGATAAATTAAATATTTATATCTAATACAAGTAAATATGAATACATATGTAAATATTTGGGTTTTGTATTTTAATATCACTTTATCTCCTTTTATCCAGATGCAGACATTTGTAGTTTGACATCTATATTTGTTAGCTTCTAAGCATGTTGATAAATGCAATGTAATGTAATATTAACATGAAGGTTTGTGTTTTCAGACTCAGATTCAGACAGCGAGCTCTCAGTGGATGAACACAGCAGCTCATACGCTTCCTCACACTCATCTGACAGCGAGGATGAAGACATCGACATGCAGCCAAAGTGGAATAATGAGAGACAACCGCTACACAGCACTCCAAAGGGCACAAAAGAAGGTATTTTCCTTGCAATTACATTAAATGGGATGATCGTGAACATTATCCGCTTGTGAAGTGTGACGTCACGCGGAGCGGCTTCCGGGTCCAAGTGCTCTATTCAACCAAATGGGGAGATTCATGAAATGGTAATAATAAACATTTACAAAGCGATTTAATACTTTCGAAAGTCACGATCGCAATATATATGTCCATGCCTAATATCCGATGGCCAGAAAGTGATTCATTGTTTTATAAATTGTTAAAATTTTGGTATTTGTTATGCAGCAAGCCCAGAGATTGTTGTGTACACTATGACATTCATGTAAAATTAACTTTAATGTGTGATAGGAATAAAAAGTGATCATAAACGAATGATTTCTCCACTCAAGTGAATGGCGGCTTGGACCCGGAAACAGTATTACATACGTCACAAACACGTCATCACTTAACAAGCGGATAGTGTTAAAATAATATAAAGGGACTTTTAATTCTGAATAAGACATGTCAAATACTTTCGGTAAACTGTTAAGCTATTATAAAGTCATCTTGTTTAAATCTGCTTTGTTTAAAAATTACTGCCTGATTGGGATATGATATAACTTGGGTTTCACATTGGACAAAAAGAAATATTAAAATAGAATAATGTATTTTACCACAGTATTTTTGATGGATTTTCTGTGCTTGCGCTTAAACTGACTTTTACCTTCTCTGCCACTCGAACAAATTAATTACTGCTTAGGTCTATTAAATGCACTAAATTTTAATTAAATTACATTGTCAATACTGTAAAAAGAACCTCAAAAACTAGTCACGTCAAGCTTTCGCCAGAACATTCAACCTTTTATCGGTGGCTTAAATACACTTGCTGTGTCTATAGCTCATTGAATCCATTAGAAAATGTGAAAAAAGCAGCCCAATCACGTTTCTTTGTCACACATTATTTGAAAGTGTCCTTGTTACAGTGCAACTATTCATTTCACTACTGAAAAATATTAATTGCATGTGGTTAGGGTTAGGATGCGGTTTAGGTTTAGTTGCATGTAATTAAGCATAATTATAATTACTATAGGAAGTACATGACACATGTAACTTCTTGAAAGTTTGTGTTTTAATAAGGTTACTCTGCAACCACATGGAAAAAATGTGATGTAGAAAGAAATCTATTACATTTTACCATCAATGATACTGCTGCCTTATCTACAATGGTCAGAGATAAACACTGTTTCTGACAGTGAACTGTTTCTGAGGTCAAAATCAAAACTTAGTGCTTCTAATCTCATACCCAGAAAAATATCATTTTTAATTTTAAGACGTGAGCTATGTCGATTTATCCTGAGCCGTAATAGCTTAGAAATTCTTTAATTAAAAAGTTGACAGTTTAAGTTGACAGAAGCTAAAACAGCAGAATGACGTTCACACTAACCTGTGAATTATTTAGACACAAGATTGGACTAAACAGTCAAAAATACAAAGCTGAAACTGGCTGAATGGAGCATATACTAACCTAAGTATTATTCATTCACAGGATGACACAAAACAGTCTAAAAACATTGCATGACATTCAAGCAGATAATTCTGAATGTGGATGTAAATATACTGATGTGAACATACTCATTGATGGTCAAACTATCATTTGTTATCTTGGAATAACATACCTTGGAATGTCGCGACTGTCCAATCAGAATCAAGTATTCCAGACAGCCATGTAACAAACATAGTTAACATGCAGTTGTACAGTATACATTGTCCTTTACATAAAAGGGTGATGTCTATGTGCGTAATAAATTCCCAAAGATGTGTATTAAGTTTGTGCATTGTCCTTAAAGTCTTCATAGGGTTTATGTTCCAATACAATAATAAACTTTACTCTTCAAAAACTACATAAATGTATCCACTAACCATTCTGAAAGATCCTGGTTCAGTCTGGAAGCTGTAACCTCTTCATCTTTATCATTGTCTGATTGTTTAAATATATAAGGCTTTCATCTATTACTGATCATTTCTAAAATATTGGCTGCATGAGATTTGCTCTTTTTGTCAGTGTATACCCATTGACTTCCATAGCATTTTTTACCTACTAAAGAAATAAACTGAAATTATCACACAACATTTTTCTAAATATCTTCTTTTATGTTCAACACACAAAAGAAACTCAAAGGTCTGAAACCACATGAGGCAGAATTTTTTGGAAGAACTGTCCCTTTAAAATTTTAATTTTTGTTACTGAAATGTCAAATAACATGAAGCTCTTCTTCTGTCTTTTAGTGGACACGGTGTCCAATCACGTGAAGCCGTACTGGCCGACTGAAGCCATGACAGCCAGTGATAGTGAAGATCCTGGAGGAGCAGAGAGGCTGAGAGTGGAGACCAAAGTGAACGTGGAGCTCCATCAAGAAAATAAACTCAATCACATAGGAGAGAGCACTCAGGACAAAGAACAGCCAACACCATCCATACAAGCCAACAGCAACCACCAGCCTGAACAGAGGAAGGGTAAGAGTGATTAGTGGACACTTCAGTTAACTTTAGTTTTATTACGGTTATTAATAACCATCATGATAAGAAAAAAATACATTTCCTCAATCATTTATAAATAAAGAAACCACAAAAAGATTGTATTTTTAATTTCATTGAATTTTTATTTTCATATTTCAATTATTTGTAAAGGTTTGATCATTTTATTCGTTATTCTTTTGCTGTTTATTATTATTATTATTATTATTATTATTATTATTATTATTATTATTTCTTCATTAATATTAGTAGTAGTAGTAGTACTACTAGTAGTAGTAGTATTTATTTATTGATTATTATTATTATTATTATTATTCATTGTTAATATGATTATTATTAATGTTTTATTATTATCATTATTATTAGTGTTATTTATCCAATAACAGTATTAATATTATTATTATCATTATTATTATTATTATTATTATTATTATTACTGTTGTTATTTTGGTTGAATTTATTTTAGTTTAATTTAAAAAATCACCCTTATCAACTACCTGAAAGAGAATAGTTTTAAAAAGTTGTCAGAAAAGAAACAAAATCAGATTTTAAATAAATATTGTATATTATATTTTAATTAGAATGACCTTTTTTGTCATATTTTCAGTCTGATTTTGATGAGTGTCTTGTATTTGTATTAGTCGTTTTGTTTTATTTAAAACAGTTTATTATTAGTATTACTGATATACTTATAATTATGTATTCTATTTGTCAATTTCTGTTTTTATATTGCCTCTGTCATACATTTCAAATGTGACATAATATTCCCATGTACTTTCTTCTCGCAGGTATTCTGAAGAATAAGATCACATATCCTCCTCCATTGACAGACAAAAATATGAAAAACAAACTTCGGGAAAAATTATCAGACTACAATCCCCCAACCATTTCTTCCAGAGCACCCTCTATAACCTCTAATGATGGGGGCAATGGACACAATGTCCTGATCAAGCCCCCTCGGCCACCGGTTCCTCCACGAGAACATCTGAACGGCATGGCCATGAATCTGAAATCAGCCACTGTTAATGGAGGAAACCAGTCAGACTCTGAGTAAGACTTTTGTTTATGTGTTCTACCTTTCTTCACCCAAACCTACCCTTTTTTTTTTTTTTTTTGGGTTAATTTTTAGTAATGAATTCAAAATCAAATGCATAATTCGGTAATAAAATGCATAGAGATACATGATTACCCCAAATTTTAACCTAAAGAGGTTTATTCTGTGAAAACAACCACCTGTATGTACTTTATGCCTGCTTATTATATTGGTAAATTTAAAATCAGTCATAATAGTTTATGCATTGGTAATTAAATGCAAAGTGAATAGAAATGAGAATTGCTGAATGGAGCATACACTAACATGTGTGTTTATTTAGTCACAAGATGGCGCCAAACAGAAAAATAAATAGTGTCATGACAGACAAGCATATAAACATAAATTTGAAAATATTAATTCATGATTAAGATGATTTGAAGTGAGCTTGTATTGTTAGTTTTAGCGGTTTTTATCAGGCAATAACCAGCCCGATCTCATAAGGAAACGTAACTATTTTATGTATTATCAGAAAAGTGGCTTATTTGAGTTGATACAAAATGTGTGCTCAAACACCAGCCCTAAACCTACCTCTTATTAGGGGATAAGCAAATAGTGTACAAATTTAAAATGTGCACATGTGATCATATGAATGAATACCAATTAGCCACTAAATCAAAAAGTTACAAACTGTCTTGAGATTGGAATGCCGTGACTGACCAATCAGAATCAGAACAAGTCACGTAACAAACTTACATTTATTTTTGCTAAAGCGTCTGCTTCTGTGCAGCTCTTTGAAAAGCGAACATAAATAAAAATGGCAGAAAGGATCATACACTAACCTGTGTATTTTATTAAGTCAAAAGGTGTCGCTAAACTGTAAAATAAACAGCGTCATCACAGACAAGCATAAGAACATTTATTTACTTTACAGTGATTTGAAGTGAGCTTGTATTGTTAGTTTTAGCGGTTGTTATCTGGAAATAATAAGCCTGATCTCATAAGAAAACGTAACTATTTTATGTATTATCAGAAAAGTGGCTAATTTGTATGAATTGATATCATTTTTAAAAGGAAGTGTGTGCTCAAACACCACCCCTAAACCTACTCATTGGGGGATGAGCAAAAAGTGTACGAATTTCAAATCTACAAATGAGATTTTATAAATGAATACAAATTAGCCACTAAATCAAAAAGTTACAAACTTTTTTTGCAAATCAGAATCACGTATTGCACTTTTTGCATGTTTTTGAAACCTAAAACTTCTGATTCTGTTCAGCTCTTTGCAATGTTAACATAAATAAAAAGGCTGAATGGAGCATACACTAACCTGTGTGCTATTCATTCACAAGATGGCGCCAAACAGTCAAAAACATGACTTGATTTTCAGAGTTTGTTTTATTTCTTTTTGCATGTTTTTGAAACCCAACCCTTCTGATTCTGTTTAGCTCTTTGTGTCTGTTGGCGCATGCATACGGAAGCAAAGAACGTTTTGTTTTGCACCTGTCGTTCACGTGGCATGCGGCTGCTGTACTTTGCCTGCATTTCAGCCCAAACACCCTCCTAACCCGCATGTATCCTCCTTCCCTTTTCTCTCTCTTTCTGCTCACCACAGCGGCAGTAATGAAACATCAATCTGACCCAGCAGGAAACCCAAGGAACCTCTGCCCTCGTGAAGGAGGAATACCAGTCTGAACTGCGGGAGGAATGTGGGAAGCCAAGTCGAATTACCCAAAGAGCCCTCCGTAGGTGCACCTTGCTCTCCAGCATGTCCCTGGGGTCCAGGCTCCATTGGAGAACAGTATTACTGCAGACGTCTGGCTGTTTAACGAACTGATAATAGAAAATAAAGGGAATGTATTGAAATACGCAAGACTTTATGGAAGCTGTGCCAAAATGATAAACGTAGGACTACAACCACTCCCAGAATGCCGAGCGACACACTCTAACTGAGTGCCTTTAAAGTGGATTTCGAGAGACGCGTAATAAGACTACTTACTTACGTAATAAGAACTTCACCACTAGTGCTTCTTAAAGAAAATGTGCACACAATTCACACAAGGCTGGAACTGTGTAGAGACTTTTTTTACGATTATGAAACGTAAATCACAGAATGCTGAAATTTTCACCAAGTGCCCTGCTCGGCCCGTCCTCATAGAGGAGATCTGTCTCTTAACTAATATCTTCCTCTTGTAATTAATTGTATATAACTTGTTGTTGTGAATTTGTAATATTATGTGGCATATTTGTATATTGAAAAACATTTTTAATAACATTTAATGCAGGATTTTTATGTGGTTAGATCACAGATGTTTTGTACTTGATTTGCGGATTAATTTGTATTTTTTCTGGTGCTGTTTGTCCCAAAACACTAGACTTAAAAGTGCATTAAAAACACAGTTAGATTGTTTGTTCAACACTGAAATTAATACAGTAAAGACATGGCTCTTAGACTCAAGGAAATTGCAATGAATGTTCTGTTTTGCAATCAGATGTCGGTTCATAATTCATATTCCAAAGAAGCCGCGGTGAAAGAGAATTTGCAGGTGTTTTTAAATCAATTCTCATATCAAAAAGACACTGGATTTTTGTTAGCTGTATTTATTTTGTGTTGAGACACTGGACGGAAATTGAAGCTGTAAAAATAAATGCTCTCTCAATTTGTATCTTTATTGTATATTTTCTGATTTTTATTTCTTTTCAAACAAGTCAGAATTATTAATATTATCTAATCAAATATTATTTACGGTCATCATGGCAAAGAAAAAAATAAATCAGTTATTAGAAATGAGTTATTAAAACTATTATGATTAGAAATGTGTTGAAAAAAATCTTCTCTTCGTTAAACAGAAATTGGGGAAAAAAATAAACGGGGGGGCTAATCATTCAGGGGGCTAATAATTCTGACTTAAACTGTATAGATGGATGGTTGGATGGATGGATGGATGGATGGATGGAAGGATGGATGGATGGATGGATGGATGGATGGATGGATGGATGGATAGATAGATAGATAGATAGATAGATAGATAGATAGATAGATAGATAGATAGATAGATAGATAGATAGATAGATAGATAGATAGATAGATAGATAGATAGATAGATAGATAGATAGATAGATAGATAGATAGATTAAACATTACATTAAACATATCCCAAATCTATTGAAATAATTCAAAACATAAATGATTACTACAATATTGTGACTACACAGTTTTTAATATTGATTCATATAGTAATCACCTTATGTGTGTTCATTTCGTTTAATTTTCAAGTGAATTACAACATTTTAATTCATCAGCAAATGTGTTCCACAAATGTACTCCTTTGAAAGTTTTACATCTCTTGTTTCACATTAGTTCTTGCCCTTAATCTTCTTAACAGATTATGTATATTCCTATTATACCAACTTTCTATTATACTACAATACTATTTTGAAGTAACTTGTAAATGATCTGCACTGTAGACAAAACAACTAAACAAAATCAAACAAAACAATATTAAAGCATACAAATCGATAAACAATTAGTTTGTAGGTATATAATCAGCAGTTTTAACAAGTCTTACTGCTTTTTTGTAGTATGTATACTGATTTTATAATGCTTTTATATGTGTGACCACACACCTCTACACAATAAGCCAGTTTTTTTCCATGTAGTGTATGTTTTGTTTTGCAATTACTTTGAACATTTGTATTTTTATATAATTAATATGTGGTTTCCATCATTAATTTATGAACACTTATAAGTAAGCTAAGGTGGCTTGGCCGTCTGTTTTAGAAGCCTCCTCGACGCCTACCTAGGGAAGTGTTTCAGGCATGTCCCACTGGGAGGAGGCCTCTGGGAAGACCCAGGACATGCTGGAGAAACTATGTCTCTCGACTGGCCTGGGAACGACATGGCATCTTTTTAAAGACTGCTGGCCCCGGGACCCAGCCCCGAATAAGAGGAAGAAAATGAAATTAATTAATTTGAATCCATTAAAGTGTTACTTTTATTTTCCTTTTCCTTGTATTTTACTTTGCTTTCCTTAAATTCTGTGAACGCCTATTATCATAACCATCAGTTCATTTACCATAGTATTCAGACGATGATCCAAATTGTTTCCTGAACACTATCCTGTAATTTAGCATCATCAACAAACAAAACCATGTTTAAACCTTTTGACAGTACAAATATACACATGGAAACAATATACATGATGTAGGGCCAAAACCTAAACCTTGTGGAACTAACTAAAGCATCCACATATCTTAATACTTAATTAATATAATACTTATTACATTAATACTTAAGTTAGTTTGGGTGCCTTGTTTAAAGCTTACTTCACCGTGGCCTGTTTTCAGCCCTTTACCCTGAATTCCTTCGCAAGGCTTTTACTGTCACAGGTGGCGCAGAGGAAGAATTCATCTTCAGCTGAGCCTGATTATCCGGAGTGCTCTTAACATACTGCCTCGCTTCAAAGAGCACATCAAATATTAACTACTGCGGTCATGCTCTCTGAACTCACACTCCATATGAGGGGTCAGGAAAACATCTCAACAGTACACACTGACAATAGATTTACCACACATAATGATTTACTTTTTCAATAAATAAGTCGTTCATTCAAAAGAAAACGACACATTTAAACCTAAAAAATGTAGCCTGATCTCATGAGGAAAGTAATGTTTTGTCAGTTTAGTGGCTAATTCCTACAAATTTGTATGTTTAGTCGTATGAAAATGTACAATTTTAAAAAGGAGACGTGGCACCCAACCCTACCCCTACTCTTGTTGAGAGATGAGCAAATCGTACTAAATTGTACGAATGAGATCATACGAATTAAATCAAAAAGTTACAAATTGCCAGCCTGATCTCACGAGAAAACGTAGGTATTTTACGTTTTGTCAGTTTAGTGGCTAATTCGTGCGAATTTGTGCAAGTTCTTTCGGATGAAAATTTACGATTTTAAAAAGGAGGCGTGGCACCCAACCCTGTCCCTAAACCCAACCGTCAAATCATACTAAATTGTACGAATTAGATCGTACGAATTCATACGAGTCAGCCACTAAATCAATAAGTTATGAATTGATATGAGATTGCGTTGAACTTGCCATGAGATTGTTGAAAAAATTATCTACACCTATTGGTTAGTGCTTAGCAGTTAGTAAATCATGGTTTGTTCACATTTGGCAGGTTTGGTTTGATTAAAAATGTCATCTGAATGAGTGTAAACAGGCGCACAGGTGGACCAAGACCTCTAAAAATGTAAGTCTTGCTCTTTTTCCAAAAGAACTGTGAGTATTTCGACTAAGATATGAATGCAACATAGAGCTGTAATGATTGAATAGAAGGTCTTGCAATGATAGTTACATAAGTTATAATCAACAGATTTGCATACAGTATGTCTTGCTCTGAGTGCACAATACAACAATAATAAATTATGTAGGGCCTAAAAATGAATCTTGTGTTACACTTCCAAAACTAATGCATCCACTTATCTTATAGGCACACTTTAATCTTTAAATTTACAGTTTGCACAAAAAGTATTCAGACCCCCTTACATTTTTCACTCTTTGTCATGATCCAGGTGTGAAAATCGTGTTGCATTTTTCCAGAAGAGACTCATGGCTAAATAGGACCATTTGATATTTCAGTTTTTCTTTTTTAGTAAATCTGCAAAAATCTCAACAATTCAGTGTTTTTTTTTTGTTGTCAATATAAGGTTCTGTGTGTACATTAATGAGGAATAAAATGAACTTTACCTATTTTAGCAATTGGCTGCAATATAACAATTATTTTTAGGGGGTTTATATACTCTGCAGGCACACTCTGCAGGCACATCAACATGACGTCATAGGGACATTGGATTTTGTTTTGTTTGGATGGCAATGTCCAATGTTCAACTTAAAATCAACCAAATATCAACGTCTAATCATGTTACACCTTGACATTGTGTGGACATTACCGCTATGACGTCTATCAGACATTGGATTTTGGTCACTTTCCAACCCAACCTACAGTAAAATCGACCAAATATCAAGGTAATTTGACATCATTAATGGACGTCAAAATAACATTGTCCTGTAGGCTAGACATTGAATTGTGGACACCTGATGCCATCACCTAAATCTATCTTAATATTAATGTCTTATGATGTTGTGTGGCTGCTGGGATACAACTGGACACTAGTTGGCAGATGAACGCAGATAAGAAGACGTTGATTTTTAGGCTTAATCCGCTGTTATTTGTCAAGTTATAGAAAAGTCTTTTTGATTAGTGCAATATTTGGCCAAATTATTGTCAATTATGACATGTTTGATCTAAAAGCGCCTGTTTTGAATCAGTCAAAATCTGACATATGTGTCTAAATGACATGGGCATATCTAATAGCTCATAGTATTATGTTAGCGACCCCTGCAAATATTTTTGATCAAATTTGCAAGTTGATTAATTTCCATTGGCTCCCTGATGAACCACACATCTGTGTCTTCGAGATTATAAAGAGGAATGAAGACTTTGTCAACTCTCACTGAGTTACTATGATTACTACTAACACTTAGGGGAAGCGCATTTATAGACAATTTCTGGGTTTCTTAATAGCGGAAGTCGTCATAGCTGGGTAAACTTAAATAATTTTTTTTTACAATCCTATTTGCTGAAATAATCAAAGAAACACTCTATGATGGTGTTATCAAGACTTTCAGAAAAATGAATGAAATTGTGTGAGACTGATGATGGCAGACAATGGAGAAAATAATGTCAAATTTACTCTCAGCCCCATAGACAAGCATTAGAAACACGTCGCATAAGCGGTAATTAGTTTTTTGTAATTTGACGCAAAGATGATATACTGTAATACAGGGGTGTCAAACTCAATTCCTGGAGGGCCGAAGCCCTGCACAGTTTAGTTCCAACCCTGCTCCAACACACTTACCTGTAGGTTTCAAACAAGCCTGAAGGACTCAATTAGTTTGATCAGGTGTGTTTAATTAGGGTTGGAACTAAACTGTGCAAAGCTTCGGCCCTTTTGGAACTGAGTTTGATACCTGTGGTATAATACATTCATAGATGCATGTTAATGTTTATATGTTTTTTAAAAATCAAAATATAAAAAACGTTTAAGAATTAAAGATTAAACACGTTATAGCATGCATTATCATCAAAACTGACTGAAACTTGTGCATTAAACACTTCTATTGAACATGTTGCAGCCAATCAAAATCAAGAATTTTAACAGACCATGGTGGATTGTTTCTCAAGTATAGATCATTACTCCTCGGCTTTGATTATTTGGGGCTTTTTAAGCTACGCCAAATTTGAAAATTGAAAATTGAAACTGATGACCACAGACGTCCACTATATACTGAGTCAAATTCTTTATTTTCTCCTAAAGACAGAAATAAATTAACATCTTGGATGTCAAGGGAATACATAAATAAGCTAAATTTGAGTGATGGAGAACCATTGAATAATTATTATAATTTTTTTCCAAAAGTTCCATTTGGAAGAACTCAAACTACAGTCTATGCGCTAATCCCTTCAAGGGTTTTCAGTGGTAAAAAAAAACTACTTTGCTGAGTCATCTTAACAATTTTTTCTCTGATTGACACCAAAAAAACACATTCGAAACGATGAGTACATTATGCATTTTTTAAATATATTTGTATGTATTTATGATTTTAATTTATTTTAGAATTACTTTTAAAAGAGTATTTTAAATATAGATATTTTCAGGAGCGTCACGGTGGCTCAGTGGTTAACACTATCATCTCACATCAAGAATGTCACTGCTCGAATCCTGGTTGAGATAGTTGACATTTCTGAGTTTGCATGCTCTCACCTTTTTGGCGTGGGTTTCTTCTGTGTGCTCCGGTTTCCCCCACAAGTCCAAAGACCTGCTACAGGTGAAATGGATAAACTAAATTGGCAGTAAAGTATAAGTGTGTGTGTGTGTGTGTGTGTGTGTGTGTGTGTGTGTGTGTGTGTGTGTGTGTGTGTGTGTGTGTGTGTGTGTGTGTGTGTGTGTGTGTGTGTGTGTGTGTGTGTGTGTGAATGAGTGTGAATGGGTATTTCTTAGTACTGTGTGCCGCTGAAGGAAAATGAATGTTAATGAAAATTATACAGTAGTAGACTATAGAAAAATACAATACATTTATAGTTATTGTCAAACTCCAAGCCTCACGTTGTCAAACAACTTCCCTGTGTAAAGGATCATTGGTGTCTGAAATGTCTGTTAGTTGTATGATTTAAAATCTGTTATTCGGAAGGACCTTTTGAAAAAGGCCAGTTTTGAGCACTTATGTTTGTGATAATGCCCTCTGATGCCCTATAGGACAATATGTCCCATTTGGGAAGCACCAGGTGATGATGTAACCAAGCCCAGTTTCCTGAAATCATGTGACCCTGGCAATTTAATACACACTCTGAACCAAAACAGAATGTTTGAGTGTTCATGAGTCAACACAGCTTTAGGGCAAGGTATTATAGTTTTGAGTTTTAAAATTAACTTTAATGCAGTGCTAATCCTAAATTTGTCAGTTAAGTTAGTTTTATTTATGCTAGTTTAGTTTTTATTTCTATTTTATTTGACATATTTTGTTTCTGTTTTAGCAATTCTAGCATTGTCCAGTGTCAAGCTCAAGTTTAGTGTTTGCGTAGATTACATTAACATTTGTGTAGATCTCTTAGTGAAAAAAATCTAATACTTGGTTTTACAAAAATGCTCAATGCAAAACCAAATAAATGCAATGAAGAAAAGAAAAAAATATGGAAAATTTAGACACATTTCTTCATATAAAGTATCATAGAATAGGATTAAACATGCCTAGTTTACATTTTTTTGCAAGAGATAAGATTTTTATATCGAAAATAAAAAAAATAAAATCTGAAAACAATTATTTGTTTTTGCTAGATTATTTACAGTTAGTTTTTCAGTGACTGTTGTTAAGTTTTTAAGTTAAATTTTTTACATTTTATTTCAGTTAATGAGATTGTTTTTGAAAAGTAATTTTAGTCTTACACTGTTAACGAGCTATGTAACTTTAATATGAATTATATTTTTACTGTATGGACAGTTATGCAGTTTACAACTGTATTTTAACGTTGCATTGTAAAGTTTACTGTATATTTTACAGTAAATATATACATACAATTCTGTGAATACATATGTACATAGCAAGGTAAATGGTGTTGTAAATGTAAATTGATTTACAGTAAGTTACTGGCGAACTGCTAGATTTTATAGGAAATTGTTAGCAGTGTAATTTTAATTTGATAAGTGGGTGACTTAGACAGTTGAAACTGTGAATCAGATTTTTATATTTTTTACACTTTGAGTTGTACATAAAGCAATACAAATTTTTAAGGAAAAACTTGACCATCAGCCTTCACATCACTGCTCCCGGGACAGTTTACCCAAAAAATCTTAATTCTGTCATCATTTACTTACCTAAACCTCTATGAGTTTTAAAATGAATAGTTCTTCCAAGAATGCAATTTTACTCGCTATTTTAAATTTTTAAGCTTCTTTTTTCTCTTGAGCACAAAAGAAAACACCTTGAAGGAAGCTGAAAACCTGTAGCCACTGACATTCATAGAAGGAAAAATAAATATGGAAGTCAATGGTTACAAGTTTTCTTTCTTTCTTTTTTACTTTTATAATTACAAATAGACGGCGAGGCAGTGGCACAGTAGGTAGTGCTGTCGCCTCACAGCAAGAAGGTCACTGGTTCGAACCTTGGATCAGTTGATTTTTTTGTGTGGAGTTTGCAGGTTCTCCCTGCCTTCGTGTGGGTTTCCTCCGGGTGCTCCGGTTTCCCCCACAGTCCAAAGACATGCGATACAGGTGAATTGGGTAGGCTAAATAGTCCGTAGTGTATGAGTGTGTGTGTGTGAATGTGTTTGTGGATGTTTCCCAGACATGGGTTGCGGCTGGAAGGGCATCCACTGTGTAAAAACTTGCTGGATAAGTTGGCGGTTCATTCCGCTGTGGCGACCCAGGATTAATAAAGGGACTAAGCCGACAAGAAAATGAATGAATGAATGAATAAATTACAAAAATAATTTTTTTGTAAAGCAATTGTCATAAGGGTTACAAAATCAAGGCACAATGCACTTGAAGCACATTACCACATATTGTTTACAATGACATTGTGCACTTTTGCCAATACTTGTTGTACTTTTTTGAATCAAGTCTCTCCATACAATGTATTTCCCCTACAATTCCTGTCCATTGAGCCCCTGTTGGAGGATCAACCTGAAATTATTTTCGAGTTATGGCTTTTCTGCTTACTGTACCAAAAGTATTTGAATTAACTGTTTGTCAATAGTTGAAACAGTTTCTGGTATTTTCCCAAGGTATAATGTAATAAAAGAGAAGTCCAATTCTTCTCCAGTTATCTTTATTTATTTTAGTTGCTACTTCATACCAGATGAACTGTGTTTGTATTTTTAGGGCAAGCCCACAAAAATTAAAAATGTCTGGTTTCAGTCTTTCAACATTCTTTAAAATCTTCTTTTGTGTTCAACTGAAAAAATAACTTTTTTTGATTTGCAATAGTGAGAAAAATGGCATTTTCAACAAACTATCCCTTTAAAAACTCATCTGAACCTTCTCGAAAGTAGATGCCAGTGGCAATCCAGGAACAAAGCAGACAATCCGTAATGCATTTCACAATCCAATCAAAAGCAGATTCCTTCCCTATACTTTTTTTTTCTTGTGTTTAAATTTCATTAAATAGGCTGGATATGTAAAATGGATGGATTCCAAATGCCAAGACGACTTCAATATGTCTGAAAGAGCATTCCTCTGCTGTCAGGACTGACGGGGTTTGGCAGATTGAGTTTCAGCTTTGTTAAGAGTTGTCAGTCAGTCTGATGCTGATAAACTTTGCCCCTTCTTGAAGTCTCACATATACATCGCCTGATCAGGGTGAATGAGAAAATGAGGACAAAGCAGGCTGCAAATAGCCTTTGGAAAAATAAAAAAATAAAAAGAAGTCTGTTCCTTGATTGACTGGGGTATTCCTTAAGCATTTTGACAGCTGTAGAGTTAAATCAGTCTAAATCTGACAACATTTCTATTCTAGTTATTTTGTTTTTGTCATATGAAACTGCAAGGCTGCATTAATTATCTCCTCACAGGTTCATTTAAAATGGTTTCCTCACATATGCCAGTTCAATGATAGACATAATGTAAGTACAACGATAGACAGTTCAACGATAGACATAATGTAAGTACCCAAATTCTTGTGTGGTCAGAAAACATTTTGCGGATTTCAGAATTGTCTAATGTGTTTGATAGACATTAACATAAATCACTTAACTCAAAATCGGGGGGAAAATGTCCCAGTGCTTTTTCATGCAAATTCTTAATATAATTAATTTTTAACCATGCACAACTTATATGCTTGTATATTTATTTTTTCTCATCTGTTTGGTTTTACGGATCACATATTTATACAGTTTTGTCTTACCCCAACAGAGGAAAAAAAATACAATATACACATACAAAAAATCAATAAATTATAGTAATTTACTTTTAATAGTTATAACAAATTATAAATTACACAAGAGTTGTCTGAAAATGTATGCTTCATACTGAATTTTTAATTCTATTTAGGCTTAAACATACAATAAATGTAATTTTATTGTTTTAATTTAACTATTTTAGTTTTAAATTAGCCACTGATAATCACTGAATACAGCATAAGGGAAAAAGGTACATTTTACCTCATAAAATAGGTTTAGGGGATTCTTCATTAATTATTACAACAAATTTTGTTGTTTTTACGTTTTTAGGACACTGACAGACTATAGTCTGATGTGTGGAAAAAGAAACAGCAAAATGTGCTAAGATACTCAATAAGTTAGTCTTTATGTATTTCATGAGGCATTTTTACCACATTTAGCGCCATCTAGTGGTGCATCTATTTTGGTTTGTTAGCGTCAGAAATCCAAAGGCTTCATTTGTAGTGATTTTGCTTGTTTGTCCTCGAGCTTTGCATCTCGAACCTTCTGTTTTCATCCGATGCGTTTCTAGATACTTCTCAACTTTGGCTGTCGATATCCACCCTGTAGAGTTGAACTCTAACCCTTTCCCAGAGCCTTCATCTTGTGGTTTGGTTTTGGTGTTAAAGCATCTTTAAACCATGTAAACAAGCTCTCTTGTGGTCTCTGGCAAGACAGAAGTCTGCTTACAATGCAGTAAAGATGATAATTACCACAACCACTACTTTGTGTTTTAAATTTCTTCCTGCAAGACAATGGTCGTCACAGTAGTTAGAAATTTCACCCAAAACTGAAAATTCTGTCATTATTTACATGCCCATAACTTCTCAAAAACAACTTTTTTTCTGTTTAACACAAAAGAAGTTATTCTGAAAAATGTTGGAAACCGGTAATACACTGTACAAAAAAAAAAAAGTATTTGTGCTGCCTTAAAATTTTAAGTTTACTTCACTTAAATAGTGATGTTGTCTTAATTCAGGTTAAAGTTGACAGGACTTGACAATACAAGTGTAATGGAAATAGTCTAATTTAAATAACTTAAATAGATAAGTTGCTCTAATGTTGATAGAACTTTATAATTCAAGTGCAATGGACATGGTTTAAGTTTAGTGAACATAAATATTAAAGTTGACTTTCTCATGCACACACACACACACACACACACACACACACACACACACACACACACACCTCGGGCAATATTATTTATTCAATTCCATTATGCCGCATTCAATTCAATTATGCCGTCTTTGGGTTAAACCAGAGCACCTGGAAGAAGCTCATGCGAGCAGGAAGAACATGCAGACTCCACACAGAAATGTCAACTGGCCCAGCTGGGACTCAAACCAGCATCCGTCTTGCAGTGAGGAAAGAGTGGTAACCACTCAGCCACCAAGCCATGTTACTTACCCTAAAATAATCAGGATGATTACTGATGTTGATGATTCAACTAATAAACCAACAAAAAAGTTTTTTTAAAGTCTGCAAAGACACATTTCTCCAAAGAAGCAGGTATCTGAGAAAAAGCTCAGACAAACACACACAACAACATTACAATGAAAAAATGGTGGTCAGTTTTCCCAGATAAAATTGAATGTTTTCAGCCCATAAGTTGGCATAACTGAAAATATTAAACTGTCATAACTAATTGGAAAACTAATTTGATAACTAATCCTTCTATGAAAGTCAATATGCCAGTTTCTAACATTCTTCAAAATGTCTTTGTGTTCATAAAAGTAAAAAAAAAAAAAGAAACTTGAAGGTTTGGACCACCTGAGAGCGAATAAACAGTGAAGTAAATTTTCTTTTTTGGGTAAATTATCCCTTTAAAAACTGCTCTCTTTGTTTATTGTTTTTTGTTAATGTAAAATAAATAAACAAAACAAAAACAAAATGGCTTTCACTGCAAATGTCATTAAACCCATTGCAAACCATTATATTTCATCCATCAAAACCAGTAGCTACATTTGAATGATTTTAATGTGTTTTGCGTCAACATATTTAATTATCTTTTTATTTGATTTAAAATGCCGCCATAGAAGAGCCTAACGAGCCATTGAAACTATTCCAATTTCAAGTGTAACTATTAAAACCATTGCAAATTCTATATGACTGTTTTTTTCTTTACACAGGGTCTTTAAAAAATGGAACACATGAGCAAATTCTCTTAATTCCTATTGTACTTAGTTTATTTTAACATCATATTATCATTTTTTGAAGCAGACACAATGCTGAAAGATTCGGTTTAAAAGGTTAAAAGTATTGTCGGTAAAGATAACATCAAGGTGAATGATTTAGTGCGTAAAGAAAAATGTAAACGCAATTAAATATATTTCAACAAGACTTGTTGCTTCTTGCGTATTAAATTTAATAAAAATTAAACTTGCGATTGAAATCTAAAGACAGTGATAAAGTATCAAACTAATTATGTGACGCCAGTGAAAACATTCTCCAGTAAACATGATTGCTATTATCTGGCGCCATCCAGCGGTTACTCAAACTGTAACTAATAGTCAGTTTTTTACCTTTGTTATGTACACAGAGCACTGTATCTTATCGGTATAATTGGTGAATAATGTTCAAAAGGTGGTTATTGATTGAGTGTAGGCTACCAGTCAAAGGTCATCATGAGCCTGGTTCAGGAAAAGAGTTTGAGGGATTCACTGACAGTCACCGATGGCATGCTGGAAAAATGTAAGTAAATGTAAGGTTTTGGTAATACAATTTTTAATTCATTTTTGTTATTTAGATTTATATAGTATGTATATTTAAATTTTGGAAGTAGTTATTTTATAGATAAAAAAAAATAGCTTTTAAATACATTTCATAACGTATTCAGTGCTGCATCTGCACAACAGTTGAATGCATTTGTTTGTTTGTTTGTTTAGCTTAAAATGTAAAACTATATAATTATTTATCTACAATTTATATATTTTTTACTAATACTTCTGCTATAAAAAAATTATAAAATTAAAGGGAGGAAAAATGCCTTTCACTTTTCCTGATTTCACAATATTAACAATGTTGTTTTTACTTAGCATAAAAAAACTAGTATTTTATTTTATTCTTAGTGGTTATTTGTGACTATTTTTATCTAGATAATTTATTAGATAAAATAAATATCTAATAAATTAGATAATTTTGTTATCCAAAATGTGATAATTTGTTCATCAAGTTTATTAGGCATAACAATATTAAGTTTTATGAGCTCACATTAATTTAGGAGTAAATAATAAATGTAATACTGTGTCTAGTGTTGTATCTACCGTTGCAGTTCAATTAAAAAAGTATTTAATTGTTTATTTATTGATTAATTTATTTACGACCTACATACTTAAGTGGTTTTAAATATATAACATCACCTTTAATGTTAAAATAACAATGATAAAATAATAAACACTGCTTTTATTAATCTACTGATGAGTCTTAATCTAATCTCACGTGTACATAATTTAAAGAAAAACAACATATTTGATTTAATATTAATCTAGCTGTTTTAAGTGAAGCCTTTAAATTGTCTAGTAAAATATTATGTACTGTCATCATGGCAAAAAAAAAAAAAATCATACAATAATATTAATAATTGTCATTATAATAATTGTCATATCGCCATTACCTAGTTCTTGGAAACACCCATACACTCTCACATTCACAAACACACATTCATTCACTGCGGTCAATTTAGTTTATTCAATTCGCCTATAGCGCATATCTTTGAACCAGAGCACCCGGAGGAAATCCACTCATTAATTATGTCATATAGTCACTCACTTAACAGAATTCAATTAAAGCAGTAATAAAAATTAAAATGAAAATTTGATAAAAATAATAAATTAAAACAGTAATTGCTGTTGTTATATTAAATATTTTATTTATCAAAACAATTATGTATCATTTGTAGTTACTACAACAACAACAATATACTAATAATTATTATTATTTATTGCTGCTGCTTTATTAAGTGCAGCATTAATATGTTATAACAACAACAATATCATATTATAATTTTTTATTTATTTATTAATTTTTCTTTAGCTTAGTCCCTTATTTATCAGAGGTCACTACAGCAGAATGAACCGACAACTATTCTGGCATATGTTTTATGCAGCGGATGCCCTTCCTGCCATAACCCATTTTATTATTTTATTTATTTTTAATTTTATTTTATTAAATTAGTGTCACTGTTGTTGTGGTATAGTCAGTTTCTTATTACATTATTATTATTATTATTATTATTATTATTATTATTATTATTATTATTATTATTATTATTATTAAAGCAGAAAACACTTTAATGGTAACTGACACTTGCACCAGTTTGCACTTTCTTACAATCACTCCATCATTATAAAAACAAAACAAAGTGAAAACATTGCACATTTATGAAGTGTGTTGCTTGACAACCAAACACTGTAAAAACAAAAACACTTCCCCTCCTTACTCTAGCACTTAATTCTCTGAGAACTAACAGTTTCTTTGTATAATTAGCACTTGTTGTGTATTGACTCTTCTTGTTGAATCGCTGAATGCCTCCTTAATTGTAAGTCGCTTTGGACAAAAGCTTTTGTTAATGACTAAATGTAATTGTAAATTATTGTAGTAATAGCAGTAGGCCTACGTGAAACGCTTACAAGAGCTAGGACATGAGCTAATGCTGTTGCCTTGTCAATTTATTTGTCATCAACATAAAAAAAACTCATAATCAGAAAGTGCAGCGGCCCCTTTAAGAGATCAGCGGCCGCGTTTAGTAGATCTGCCCGCCTGCTGTGTGTGTGTGCATGTGTGTATGTGTGTGTGTGTGAGTTCACTGACACCAACAAGACACGCAGATCCGCGTCCTCTGGGGGGATTGACATTAACTCACACATAATCAAGACTCCAGGGCCAGCGCACAGCTCTTTTTTTCAGCCGGCAGAAGAGCAGCTCGGGGACCGCTGAATGTTTCCAGCAGTTTTCCAGCAGGTGTTCCTGAAGGATCTCTCAAAGACTATCAGCAGGGTTCATGAAACTTTGCTACGATTTGCGCGCTGGGTAAGATGACCTCGAGCGCGTATCATTTACCTAAAATAAAAATAAATAAAAATTCAACAGGCGCTTTACAGTATGCGTCTGCAGGACTGTCATCATTCATAGGTGAAATATCATTTCTATTTTCGGCGTCGGTCTTGAAAACGAAAGCTGTCCGTGTGACTGATTAGAGCTCTCTGGTTTAGATAGCTAAGCGTCTGTACGTCATAATCGAATGTGTCATCGCTTTGTTAAATAGAACGATAGAACGCGAGCGTCGCTCTGTCAGTCAGACTCATTGATGATTCTGGACAAAATGTATCATTCTGTGGAACGTCAGACTGGACACATTGTGTATACAGACGCAGACGAGCTGGAGAATACATGCTGGTGATGGAGTGAAAGTGCTTTCATTCCATGTGTTATCAGTGATGCTGCGATGGCGATCACGGATCGTAGCGCGTGATGCTGGAGTGAACCGTTTCACTTGTTTGTTCATTGATCGATTCATTACGTATCACCTACGATATATATATATATATATATATATATATATATATATATATATATATATATATATATATATATATATATATATATATATATATACAGCATTTTTATCTGTATACGGTGTGTTAATTTGGGTATTTTAAGCAGAGCATACGAGTGCTAACAGTATATGTGATTATAGAATTAATTATTTTCACTACCTTAGAGTTAAAGAGATAAATATTATTTTTCTTGAATCCATTCAGGGTCTGGACTCTGGAAGGAGCTCTTTTTGCGTAGCTTAGCAAAAATCATTGAATTGGATTAGTCCATTAGCATCTCACTTGAAAAATACATTTAAAAGGAGTTTTGATAATTTAAAGTTTGACTCCTCTGTAGTTACTGACGGAAAATTAAAAGTTGCTATTTTCTAGGTCTACATGGCTAGAATTATACTATCATATGATCAGTCAACTAGTGTTCCTTTAAGGACAATTAAATTGTCGGATAATTGAGCTTTTGAATCACTGAATTAGTGATTCACTTCAGTTGAACATTGATTTCATTGATTCGGTTTGAATTCTTTCATTTGATGAGCATTTATTTCTTCATTTGTATTTTAAGACACTAAACCAATGTTATATTGGCATTTGTGGCAAAGAGAGAAGAGAGAACAGTTTTATTATTTTTGCATATATAATATTATGGCATGTAGTTGCTACAAACAATTTAAAAACAAGGTTATTTAAAACGCCAATAAATGTGACATCATGTTTACTTATTGGATTTATAATTTCAATAGAATGAAATGGGTAGCTCTTTCGCCTCACAGCAAAACGATTGCTGCGGTTTAAGCCTCGGCTGAGTCAGTTGGCATTTCTGTTTGGAGTTTGCATGTTCTCCCAGTGTTTACGTGGCTTTCCTCTGGGTGCTCTGGTTTCCCCCACAAGTGCAAAGACATACGTGTGTGTGGTGTTTCCCAGTGATGGGTTTCGGCTGGAAGGGTATTTGTGGTGTAAAACATGTGCTGGATAAGTTGGCGGTTCATTCCGCTGTGGCGACCCCAGATTTATAAAGGGACTTAGCCAAAAAGAAAATGAATGAATGAACAAATAATGTTATTGCACTCATATTTCTATGCTTTGTGAAATTAACTGAATCATTTGAAATGAATTGCATGACTTTTCTACTGTTTATTGAAATGCTGAGTCATTTAATGAATGATTTGCGCGACCTGTGTTTTAATTAATTTAATGACTATCCCATTGACTCTTATTCATTAATCCATTTAGCTCATTATTTATTATTATTATTATTATTATTATTATTATTATTATTGTTGTTGTTGTTGTTGTTGTTGTTGTTGTTGTTGTTATTATTATAGATTGTAACATAATTTACTTACAAAAAATACAAATATAATTGATTCATAAAATTAGTGAATTAATTTATCTATTGGGAAATCAAACGAATCAATGCTCATTCAATTCCCACATGAAAAAACAGCAATTTAAAGCAAAAAAAAAAAATAAAATAATATATATATATATATATATATATATATATATATATATATATATATATATATATATATATATATATATATATATATATATATATATATACATATATATATATATATATATATATATATATATATATATATATATTACAATTCACTTGACTGAGTCATTTGAATAATAAATTCCATAGAGCCAATAATTTATAGTCTTGTTGAATCACTGATTCAACTATCCAGTATTTGAATTAAAACAAAGCATTGATTAATCTGTGGACCAGAATCATTTATCCACTGAATCTCTGACTGAATAAGTCCTTTTTCAGAACCAGATGGCTTCATATTGGGCTGCTTTTTTTCAAAGAATCTTTCGATGTGAGAGATTTTGTGTAGGCATCACCTGCAGTTTTGAACTCAAGCGCATGACTCATGCACAAATAAATAAGTCCATTTCATATTTTTGCGAGTTACGCGTTGCAGATTTGATCTTAAATGAACTGAATTGAATCTTTCTCTCGGATATAAATGTCCTTGTCACTGTGTGCTGTTGTAAAGTCACAGTGTCTCTCCGGTGCTCTCAATTTACTTAGAAGGGAATCTGTTGGTGGATATTCATGTAGAGATGTGGGCAAGACAGAGATCTGTGGGTGGACGCATTTAGTTCCGCTTTTGTGTACTTGACTAGAGACTTCTGCAGCTCTCACAGCATGCAGGATCATAATCTGAAGCAAATATCATTTCATATTTATGAGCTTTGAGATCTTTCAAGGCAATCTCTGTTGTTTAATAGTGGATAGTTTAAATTGAAGCCAATTTCTTTTTATTGCTGCTTTTCCAATCTGTGACTGTTATTATTTTCTCTGCATGGTTCATGTTTTTGTTGTGTGTTAGTTTTGGCATTTTAAGCAGCAGATCAAAGAAATAGTAACATATAAATAGTATTGTACAAAAGCTTAGCATAAATCATTGAATCGGAATAAACCATTAGCATCTCGCTAAAACAAAAGATTATTATCATTTTCCCATTTAAACTTGACTAAGAACGATAGAAAATAAAAGGTCACACTTTATTTTGATGGTTTGTTTGTTGAATTTAAATTACATTTACATGCCTACTAATTTCCATTAGATTATAAATAGTTAAGTTGCCATGTACTTGCAAAATTTCTTATAGTCAGTTAAGTTAAATGTCTGTTGAAGGAGCAGATAAACAGTTATTAAGCAGACAGTCTACTAATACTCAAATTGACCATCAAAATAAAGTGTTACCAAAAAAAAAATTGCTATTTTCTAGGTCAATAAAAGAACTATAATATAATTCTGGCAAACTTTTTATTTTATGTCAGTCTCAGTAGCTACACAATGTAAATGTAGAAGCTTTAAATTTCTTACTTGTACATGTGTAATGACAATAAAGTTGAATCTAATCTAATCAAATCTATTTGTTGTAAAACGAGCTAAAACACTGATTGATTCATTGAGCTATAAATCTGTAGAATTATTAAAAAAGGGGTAAAAATCAACTTTCAACTCAAGGTAGAGGGTTCCTTTAATGTTTCCAAACATATTAGATATGTATTTGTATAAATCAATTCATTAAGCAGAAGCATTATTAAAAAGCAATTTACAGTGAATAACATAGGCAATATATCACAGCATTATGTATAGTGCACAATGCAAAGCTTTTTGGGAAGGACGGTAAATAAAAAGAGCTACAGCATCGATTACAGTAGTAATTTAAGGTATTATTAAAGTAAAATATATTTATATATTTAAAGTATAATTTAAAGTAAGGGTGCTTGCTTGAGGGCCAGCGCAGGAAGGTTCGAGTCCCGGTTGGGCCAGTTGGCGTTTTTGTGTGGAGTTTACATGTTCTCCCTGTGTTGGTGTGGGTTTCCTCCGGGTGCCCTGGTTTCCCCCACAGTCCAAGACATAGCTATAGGTGAATTGAGTAAACTAAATTGGTCGTAATGTGTGTGTGTGTGAATGAGTGTGTATGTTTCCCAGTACTGGGTTGCAGCTAGAAGGGCATCCACTGTGTAAAACATATGCTGGATAATTTGGTGGTTCATTCCGCTGTGACGACCACTGATGAATAAAGGGACTAAGCCAAAGGAAAATGGCTGGATGAATTAATTAAAGTAGTGTTTTTGAAACATACTATAGTAACATGCATTATACTGTATAAAGTATAATTCATAAGTATTTAATTTTCTTTTCGGCTTAGTCCCTGTATTAATCTGCGGTCAACACAGCGGAATGAACCGCCAACTTATACAGCAAATGTTTTATGCAGCAGATATCCTTCCAGGTGCAAACCAGTACTGGGAAACACCTGTACACTCTTATTCACACACATACACTACAGACAATTTAGCTTACTCCATTCACCTATACAGCGAATTTCTTTGGACTGAGGGGGAAACTGGAGCACCTGGAGGAAACCCATGCAAACACATTGAGACATGCACAGAAATGCTAACTGACCCAGTCAGGGCTTCAACCAGCAACCTTCTTGCTGTGAGGTGACTGTACTACCCACTGTGATACCGTGACGCCCATTATAGTATTTGTAAGTGATTGTTGTTGATAATGAATGCTGCAGCACACTGCAGAACTACCTAAGTGAACTAATAACATAAAATAAGTACTAAAATAAGTACATGTATACATTTGTTTTTACCACAGTAAACTTTTGTGTTTTTATAGTGTCACCATAACAACTATAAAAATACCACAAACAATTAATTCAAGAACTTCACAATAGTATGGTTTAAAAAACTGTTTACTATCATTCATTCGTTCATTTTCTTTTCAGCTTAGTCCCTTTATTAATCTGGGGTCATCACTGCCGAATGAACTACCAACTTATCCATCATTTGTTTTACTAAGCGTATGCATGTTTACTATCATATTACTATCATTCATTCACTTTCTTGTCGGCTTGGTCCCTTTATTAATCCGGGGTCGCCACAGCAGAATGAACCGCCAACTTTTTTAGCAAGTTTTTACACAGCGGATGCCCTTCCAGCCGCAACCCATCTCTGGGAAACATATTACTATCATATAACTATAAAATTACTATCAGTTTTTATGTGGGTAGATGGGTGTGAAATGTGAATTATTAAAAAAGAAATTAGCAAAGTTTTTTTCTTTTATGTGCTTGATTTCTTTCCTTTAAAGAAATTTCTAATGTCTTTACTGACCGATAACATTTAACACACACGCATGCACACACACACATGGATGTGTATTTATATATCATTTTGCAATGGTTCAGTAAACTACAATCATAATAAAAGTAGATGAATACAGATTAACGAAATGTAAATTCTCTACACTCAAAAAAAAAATAATATAAATAAATGTGTGGGAAGTATATGGCACTGAGTTCCCTCAAGAAATTAATGAGTAATACTTGAGGCTAGAAAAGCACCTGGAATCAATTTACAACCTGTTATATTAATAATTTACAACAATAGAGATTTTGTTCTCTTCAGAACCAAACCACAGATTAATTCTCTTTCCTTTGAAAAGTCAGAACTACAGAGCCTATATTGAGCGCATTTGTCAGGAATAAATATGTCAGAGAGGAGATTCATGCTGTTGATAAAATCAGAACAATTTACTGTCTTTCCGGGCTTCCATTAGTTGTTAATAATTGTTAATTATTTTATATTTTTAGTCTATTAATGTTAAATAAATTAAACAGTGATATTGAGTAGCACAGTGTAGTATATTTGCATATAATACATAATTATTCGTATGACTGTACATGGATTATTTCCAGTTTAATGTTTATTTATGAATAATGTTTATCTTTAATTGCATGCATGCTGTTATAATAATATAATGTTTTTAAACATGGTAATTTCTGGCCACACTTTATTTTAAGGTACAATTCTCACTCTTAACAAACCACTGTAACTTTTGCCTCAAAAAACTCTTGATTTGCAATTATTAATATAGGTAGTAGTTAGGTATTGGGTGGCATTTAAGGATGTAGAATAAGATTAAGCAGAATATGTGCTTTAAAAATACTAAACAGCCAATATCTTAATAGTAGGCAGGTAATAAGCCACTATTAACACTGAGAATTAGTACCTAAACTGTAGTGTTACCATGTTTTATTCTCTATAATAGTGCAATATACGTAAAAAGATTTACACAAAATAGCTGAAATCACATGAAGACTTTTGCCAGACCAAGTTGACACGAGCATCAACCAATCCCAGTAATCTCGAATGAGCCAAAAATTGGCTAATTAAATTGACAGGATGATGTATATCGGTCTGCCAGTACTATTGGCTTACTGCGATAAAGCCACTTTGCATCTTCATTATGTGGAAATGAGATTTCTCCAGCGGGTTGGCAGACTAACACCTGTGCTGTCTTTAAAATATTGCTTTTTCTACTCCTTTGTGAGTTTATAGTTTTAAAGCTTGTAATTGTTCCCCCTAAAACTTTTGTTTCTTTTTTTTTTTACCCTACAGGGCTGCCATACACAATGTTAAGGTAAAGCCTAAAGCAGCGGTGTTGAACATGCTAAAGCGGCTGGATAAAATCCGATTCCGTGGTCCAAAGAGAGATGATTTTCTGGATCTACCCGATTCCCCTACAGGCTCGGACACTGAATGTAGTGATGATATACTGCTGAGACCTCGACCTTCTCTACGGGACAATGACGAGCAAAGAGACCCTGTAAGTTATCATTTCATCTGACGACTTATTTCTGTTGAGTAAGTGTAAAGGTCTCTTATAAGATGGTCCTTGTGTTGTCGTGCTGTTAAGCAAAATATCTGCCTACACTATAAACAGTTACTTTACTTAAAAAAGGGTAAACTCATTGCTTTAAAAGCAAAAGGGTTGAGTTTACTTTAAAAGAATAAGTAAACCTGTTGTAACTTGGAACTGGTAAGTTTTTATAATTATACACATACAGTAGTTCATTTGCTTTTTCTTATTTTAAGGCAATGGGTTTACTCAATTTGTTAAGTCAACTAATCAAATTCAATTTAAAAGTCAACTTATCACTTTAAAAGCAACGGTTTTACTCACTTAAGTAAAGTCAACGAATCCTTTAAAAGCACAGAGTTTACTCACTTAGGTAAAGTCAACTAATCACTTAAAAAGGAACAAATTTACTCAGTTGTTTTAGTAAAGCTTACAGTAAATGAATCACTTTAAAAGCTACAGTTTTACTCAAGTAGAAAACAAATAGTTTTTAAAGCAGCAGATTTGCTTACTCATTTAAGAAAAGTCAACTAATTGCTCTAAAAGCAATGGGTTTACCACGTATTACCTAAAGTCAGCTAATCGCTTTAAAAGCAATGAATACTCATTCTTTATAATCAACTAATCACAACAAGTTTACTGACTTTAAGTCAACTAATCGCTTTAAAAGTATTGCATTTACACACATTTTAATGTTTTTACACATTTTTTAATGCATTTACACACTTTTTAAATTTTAATAAACTAATCAATTTAAAAACAACTACTCACTAGTTGACACAAGTTAAGTCAATTAATCACTTTAAAAGCAACGGTTTAACTCACAAGTAAAGTAAAATCACTTTTACTTTTAAAAGGTAAAATCAACTTGTTTTAAAAATCAACTAATTTACTCACTTTTAATGTCAACTCATTATTTTAAAAGCGATGAAATTACTTGTTTAAGTAAAGTCAATTAACCACCGTAAAAGCTTTGGGTTTACTCACTTTGTTCAGAAAACGAATCACTTTAAAGCAACAGCTATACTCATTTAAGTAGTCAATTAATAGCTTTAAAAGCAACAAATTTACTCACTTATTTAGTAGTCAACTAATCACTTTAAAAGCAATTGTTTTACTTGTTTGCATAAAGTCAATTAATCGGCAGTGAATTTACTTGTTTAATTGAAGTCATTTAACTGCCTTAAAAGCTATGGGTTTACTCACTTTGTTCAGAAAAGTCAGCTAATTGCTTCGAAAGCAACAGTGTAACTCACTCAAGTAAAGTCAACTAACTGCTTTAAAAGCAACAAATTTGATCACTTTTTAGAGTAAAGTCAACCAATCTCTTTAAAAGCTTTGTGTTTACTCGTTTATTAAGTAAAGTCAACTAATCAGTTAAAAGCAATGGTTTACTGACATACTGAGTAAAATCATTTAACCACTTTAAAAGCAACAAATTAACTCATTTTTGAGTGCAGTAACTAATTGCTTTAAAAGCATCACACTTTTAAACTTTTTAAGTAAAGTCAACTAATTTTAAAAGCAACACATTTACTCACTTGTTAAGTCAATTAATCGCTTTATAAACTAAAGGTTAATTACTTTATTCAGAAAAGTCAACTAATCACTTTAAAAGCAACAAATTTACCATTTTTTTGAAAAGTAAAACCAACTTATTGCTTTTAAATCAACGGATTTACTCACCCTTTAAGTAAATTCAACTAATCAATTTAAAAGTGATTAATGTACTCACTTGTTTAAGTGAGGTTAGTTAATTGCTTTAAAAGCTTTGGATGTACTAATTTTATTCAGAAAAGTCAATTAATCACTTTAAAAGCAATAAATGTACTTTTTTTGAAAAGTAAAACCAAATTATAATCACTTTACTCATTTTTTGAAAAGTAAAACCAACTTATTGCTTTAAAATAAACAAATTTACTCACCTCTTAATTAAAGTCAACTAATCATTTTAAGAGCAATTAATGTACTCACTTGTTTAAGTGAGGTCAGTTAGTTACCTTACAAGCTATGGGCTTATTTTATTCAAAAGAGTCAACTAATCAATTTAATGTAATGATTATACTCACTCAAGTCAACTATACATTTTAAAAGCAACGGGTTTACTCATCTATTATTATCACTTATTACGTAGTCAACTAATCGCTTTAAAAGCAACAAATTTACTCATTTGTTTAAGCAAAGTCAAGGAATCATTTTAAAAGGAATGCATTTACTTTTTTAGGTCAACTAATTGCTTTAAAAGCAATGGGTTTACTCACTTAAGTAAAGACAACTAATCACTTTAAAAGCAACAAATTTACTCATTTTTTTGAAAAGTAAAACCAACTTAACAGTTTAAAATCAATGAATTTACTCACTCTTTCAGTAAAGTCAACTAATTGTTTTAAAAGCGATAACTTTATCAATTGTTTAAGTGAGGTCAATTAATTGCTTTAAAAGCAATGGGTTTACTCACTTTATTTAGAAAAGTCAACTAATCACTTTAAAAGTAACAAATTTACTCACCCTTTAAGTAAAGTCAACTAATCGTTTTAAAAGCAATTAATATACTCAGTTGTTTAAGTGAGGTCAGGTAATTGCTTTAAACGCTATGGGTTACTCACTTTAATCAGAAGAATCAACTAATCATTTTAAAAGCAACAGGTTTACTCTCTTATTAGGTTGTCAACTAATTCCTTTTAAAGCAACTTTTCTTTACTCATTAAGAAAAGTCAACTAATCTCTTTAAAATGAATACAAATTTACTTACTTGTTTAAGAAAAGTCAACAAATCATTTAAAAAGCAGTGAATTTACTCACTTGTTTAGGTCAACTAATCACTTTAAAAGCAATGGGTTTACTCACTTAAGTAAAGTCAACTAATCATTTTAAAAAGCAACAAAGTTACTAATTTAATTAACCAATTAATTTAAAAGCAATGGGTTTACTCACTTAAGTCAAGACAACTAATTACTTTAAAAACAATTATTTTACTCACTTATTAAAGATAAGTTATACATTGCAGTTTTCAAAATTTACGTGAGCAGTGAATTGTTGTTTGGACACAAATCATCAAGTACGTCAGCTGTGCAGTGTTTGTGTGCTGCAGGGTGCTGTGACGCTT
This sequence comes from Danio rerio, assembly GCF_052040795.2. Classification (NCBI taxonomy): domain Eukaryota; kingdom Metazoa; phylum Chordata; class Actinopteri; order Cypriniformes; family Danionidae; genus Danio; species Danio rerio. The sequence continues at coordinate 29,764,041 of NC_141024.2, read as the reverse complement.
TTTATCTGGTGTGACTGCACTGAAAACAAATCTGTTAATTAACAGTTGCCCAGAGCTTGTGATTCATGGCTCATAAACATTCATGGCTATTTAATTACACTTCTGAATTGCATTATGGGACCCTAATAAAAAACTTCTAATAAAGTGACATTTATTGACATTATTTAGTAGACTGAAACGATAAGTTGTTGTTATTGTTAAAGTCATGTATATGTATATAATTTCTAACACAATGTGACCCTACAAAACCAGTCATAATGGAAATTAAGAGTTATGCATTGTGAAATTTGACTTAATAAGCTTTCCAGTGTTGTATAGACCATTTTAATGTGGGCTTGTCATTAGCGGCATTAACATTTCTTGCTTGTTTTGGAACTATTCAATAACTGTAACAAGAGGCAACTCAATCATAACTTAATGTAAAACAGCTATCATAACATTAGTTATTAATATTTGGCTATTTTTGGATTTTCGGATGCTATAGAAATAAAAAAAAAAAGTAAAACAGGAGATTCGTTAACTCTTTAAAGTTAATAAATGTGCTTGGCAATGCAAATTACCAATCAAAAACTGAGTTTTGATATATTTACGGTAGGAAATATATGTTTATTGAATATGATTTTTACTTAATATATCTATTATTTTTGGCATAAAAGAATATTCTATTATTCTGACCCACACTGTACAATGCTATTGCCAGAAATTTACCTATGCAACATTTTTTTTCCTTTTTTCTCACATATAGGGCTCTATTTTAACGGTTTACGGCGTTATGCAATGGGGCATTCATTATTTACATGGCGGACTTTGTAAGAGAAAAAACAACGCTTTACTAGTGAGAAAACATGTAAACAGAACATCTGCAGCGCAAGGATAAAGAACGAGCCTCCTCCAATTGGCCTCTTTACTTTGTCTTTACTTTACTTTTACTTTTAACTTTACTCTTTAACTTTGTTGGATAAAGAAACGGTGGAAACTCTCTCTGCTGAAGACATTTATTAGCCTACATATTTAATTTCCTTTGTTAAGGGCAAAGATTTGTTTCAAAGCTATTTCTAAAATTATTTCGAACTTCTAGCAAACAAATAAATGAACAATAATAACGTCTCCAAAATCTGACAGGTGGACAAATCTGAACTTGTTTTTAATAAAACAAATGTAAATATGCAAATAATAAATAATACTGCTAATAATAATAACATTATACAAATGCAAATTGTCATAAATAATCTAAAAAACCCCCCCCACAAAATGTGTTTTGTGTGAATGTCCCTTTTAAAGGAGTTCCTTTAAATCAAGTTTTTTTTTCTCTCTCTCTCTCTGAAATGTGCTTATAATAAATCTCTTTTAAAGTCTGACCTTTTCCAGTCAATCCACTTTGTATTTTTCTACAAGAAAGAGCTTGTTTGATGTTCTTATCTTGTTAAGCTGAGCTGATATTTCTAAATAACACAGGAAAGCCTCGACCTTTCATCTTTCAGCTAAATGATGTTTTAAACGGATAACTCACCCAAAATATGGCATTCACTTGTTTTTAAACATTTATGAGTTTCTTTCTTTCCTAAACACAAAAGAAGATACTTCAAAGAAAGCTTAAAACTTGTTTCTATTGACTTCCATAGTTTTGTTTTTTTCTGTTATGAATATCGTGATTGCAGCCTTTCAGCTTTCTTTAGAATGTCTGTTTGTGTTCAAGTAAATAAAGTACTGTATATAGTAATTTTAGTTTTTTTTTTGTTTGTTTTTGGGTGAACAGACCCATAGCCAGAGGGGGTTCAGTTGTTTCAAAAGACCCACTTCTTACTGACAAAGTATTTTTACTGATATGCTATCTTAAATAGTGAAAATAACCCATCAAAAAAGGTTTTAAGACCAAGTGGATTGCCCTATTTGCTGTTGCTTTGGTGTGACTTCAGCTAATCAGTTTTGGACAATTCTAAGAATTGTTTTTTATGACATCCAGCTGTGCAAGAAAACAATCTGATGAAGTGAACGCATCTTTCGCTACTGTATTGTTTTTAAATAGAGAACATTTTGTACAAGTAATTTTTATTCTAAATCTTGGAACAAAAAATGACCAGGGAAAAGGTGTGGAGCACCAAAAGACCAATATTAAAATAAATTTGAATACTATTTGGATTTGGCTATTGTTATGATCCATGAATTTTCAAATGTACTTTTTTTGGTTATGATGACCATCTATTTCAGCTAGTAGTAGCTTAAAATAACACTAAAATGCAGTATTTAAATCACATAATTAAATAGTACCCTAAAGGCTCATACACACCGGGGCGCTTTTCGTTTGCGTTTATCGTCAGCGTTTTACGAGACGTTTTTCCGCATTCAAACCCAATCGATTTTTACTGGCGTCAAGCAAAAGAGTATGCAGAATCATTCCTTGATGTTAGATGGCGCTACACAATACAATTTTAAGCTTCTGACACCCAGCTTATAACACAGAAGAGGAAGAGAGGAAGTTCACACACTTGTTGTTAAAGTTACTCTACTCGAACACTTGCACTTCAGTGACTCGAACAAGCATGGATGGTTCAAGTAGCAGGTCCAGTTCTAGCGATGAAGAAATGATTATTGTTCACAAAGCAATAAAAAGCTCCACGTTCATATCGCCTCTGGGCATCTTCTTCAATGTACGCTCACATTGACAGTTTTGCACTTGAGAGCCTCCAAGTGCTGTTTACCGTAACTTCAGCTGCTCCGTGCATGTGAACGAAAGTGCCAATTTGATTGGAGCAGAAGATTTTGATGTGGCGCGTCAAAACAAAAAACGAGCATAGGGCGTTTTTTTTTAAATGATGCTTTTGCACCTGCCATTTTGCACGTTGGTGTGCATGTTCACTTTTTCGCCCTTTATTTAGTCACGAGGCATTAAATGTCGATGGAAAACGTGAGCAAAAAGCATCCCGGTGTGCACGAGCCTTAAATGAGGCCTATTACCGCAAAAAGGTGCACTTTTTGAGAAAAAAAGAACCATACCTACACCTGTAGCTGTGGGCCTGGTGAACTATCCTTTTAATGCACTCCACCACCCTCTGTAGATTTCAGATGGTAACTTCTCATTTCTCAGCTAGTTTATGCAATATTTCTTCATCGTAATCGGGTTACATGATTTCAAAGATGTTTTTGTTGTCTTATCTGTGTAATTTGACATTGTGTTTATTTGGAGGCTTTCCCCTCAATGATGAAGCTTCAGATTAGTCATGGGGTTGCATAAGTGTCTGACAGGACAGCCAGCTTCCTCTGCTTCCATCTGCAACATAAGCATTTGTTTTTGAAAAGTAAACTGATGTGCTGTGAAGTGCTTGGCCTGTGGGTTTTCTCTCATGGACGCTGTGGAGTGTTTTACTGTACTGTGGGGTGTCTAATTATCCTCTCTCACTAAAGGATCTGTTCCAAAACCTGGTGAGCTGCCCACTCTGGCAGTAGTAAATAGCAACACTATCTACACTATTTCAATGGGATTGATTTGGTTTGAACATTGAGTGAGGCTGGAGTTTGAGGCTTGCTCTTTTTCTACATTGTATTTATATTTGAAATGTATTTTGCATTTGGTCAGATGCAGTGCTATTGCAACATTTCTCTCTGTATATCCAGCCCAATCTCATGAGAAAGTGTAACTATTTTATGTATTGGTTGACTAAGTGGCTAACTCTTACAAACTTCTTTCAGACATCTTACAGATACATTCTTACAGACAAATTCATTTTCTGTTCATCTGTCTGTCTGTCTGTCTGTCTGTCTGTCTGTCTGTCTGTCTGCCGATCTATCTATCTATCTATCTATCTATCTATCTATCTATCTATCTATCTATCTATCTATCTATCTATCTATCTATCTATCTATCTATCTATCTATCTATCTATCTATCTATCCATCTATCCATCTATCTATCTATCTATCTATCTATCTATCTATCTATCTATCTATCTATCTATCTATCATCTATCTATCATCTATCTATCTATTTGTCTGTCTGTCTGTCTATCTATCTATCTGTCTAACCGTCTATCCATCTGTCTGTCTGTCTGTCTGTCTGTCTGTCTGTCTCTGTCTGTTTGTGTGTCTGTCTGTCTGTCTAGCTCATTAGCTGGGTTTCCATCCTAACATGAAGCAAATTGGTTCAAAGTTCAGCAAAATAAAATGCAAATTAGGTTTCTATCATGTTGTTAGAGTGACTGACTGTAGTATTGGTATCCTAGTAACCAACAGTAAACAAAGCAAGCATAATGGAGTCATGTGGATGTAATTTTTGTTACTTCAGAGTTTTTTTGACAAATCTGTTTCCATCTCTCATTATTCACATTAACTCATTTTTCAAATCTCGTCAAGCGAGCTTTAAAATGAATAGGTAACAACTCACGTCTTGTTTGGTCAGTAAGAGGACTTCTATTTAAAAAATGCCATTTCTTTCACATGGCTTTGTCATGTTTTCATTATTACAGTTTACTCTTTTAATTTTTTCCAATGCAAAAAAAAAAAAAAAAAGTTTGACTTTGGTGAAACTTCCTGAAAATGCTCAAGATGTTTCACATTTTTACTGCATTTGCTCTTTGCAATTCTCATTTGTTCACAGCATTGTGAAAAAGAATAATTACATCCTTATTAACAACAGACATAAACTCCCTTTGGGTAGAGCTGTGCACAACTGTAAACAATATTGCAGTACATATTGGAACTGAACCTGCAACATACACAGGTCTGTAAATCATTCATCAAATTGTTCAATTTAGAAAACATTTTCAAGAAAAAAAAGGTTGAAATGTTTTTATAAAATTAGCTTGACAGATTTTGACAACTAGATCAACATTTTTGAATGTAATGATTTAAGTAAAGAAATGAGGACTATTAGTTTTATATGGAATGACTATTCAGCATTTACAAGTTTAGTTCATTTTGACTGACATGACATAAGCAAATGATGTTATAAACAGCAGAGAGTTGTATGAAAGCAATTGATGAATGTCAAAAAGCATTTGTAATTTGTTGGAAGAAATGAGAAACTGCCACTATGGTGTGCACAAATGACTAATTATTTTGAGAAATGCATGAACTGTTGTGCAAATGTAAATAGTGTTGTGAAAAATGCACCAAAGAAAAACTGTAAGATACTGGTTTAGAATGAAGGGTGACACTTCACAATAAGGTTAATCAGTTAATGCATTTACTAACATGAACTAATCATGAACAGCACATGTACAGTTTTTATTAATCATAATTGAATATTTACAAATGCATTATTAACATCCAAGTCCATGCTTATTAATATTAGTTACAGTAATTCACCATGAGTTAACATGAACTACTGTATATATATATATATATATATATATATATATATATATATATATATATATATATATATATATATATATATATATATATATATATATATATATATATATATATATATATATAAATGTATTGTTCATTGTTTGTTCATGTTAGTAAATGCATTAATTACCATTAACTAATGAACCTTATTGTAAAGTGTGACCGAATGAAGACACCGGTATAGACAGCCCGAGGCGCCTTACAGGATTTGGAATGGAAAAATCTTTTCATTGTCTCATTGTGGATCTAAACTCTAATCAGTATGAAATGAGTAGCAGGAGGAGAAGACCTTGGGTGGAAGCTGATAAAAGATTCTCAGAGAAAGTTCTCATGGGAAACACTCTAAACACGACCTCAAAAGATGTCCAACTCTATAATTAAACACTTTAAGTTTATATCCAGCTCCTGTCACACAACATAGTTATCCAAAACAATGCTGCTTGTTTTTATCATTGAAAACAATGTTGACTATTGAGTTACCTATTAAAGTAACATCCACAAGCTGCTAAACGTAACAAGATTGGGTTACAAGGCTGTCTGGTATGCTCGGATTTTGATTGGTAAGTCGTAAAATACTAAGATGTGTTATTCTGAGATAACAACATGTCAGGGTTCTGCCACTCTGGTCTTGTAAATTCTTGTTTTGGTGGCAGAGCTCGGACGCTACCCATGTCTGGTCCTGTTTCTGTCTCTGTGTGCGCGCGCGCCGTCGTGGGTGTACGCAGAGTGTGCGCGCTTCTGCTTGATGCGGCCACGCGCACGCTCTACGTCCCTCAGACGCGTGCGCTCTTGTACTCGTGTTTGTGTTTTCGTCTGTCAGCAGCGTGGTGTTTCATTCCCAGCGTCTCAGTCTTGTTGGTTTCGGTTTTGGTCGGCGCTGGGATGAAGCATGCACGCTGCGTGTGTGAGCGCACGGTGAGTTTTCATTCATCGTGTGCTCGTGTCTTGCGTCTCTTGTCAAAGCACGTGGCTTGGTGTTTACATTGTGGTCACATGCTTTTGTCGTGTGCTTCAGTGTTGTGCTTGTCTTGTCATGAACATGCGGTTAATGAGTTCTCTCATTGGCTGCATGTTCTTGTCCTGTGTTATGTGAGCGCATGGCTTGTGTTGTCTCTGTGTCATGCGCTCTCCCGTCTATTGTCTAGTCCCACCCTCCTTGTGAACTCATTATTAGTTTGTCATGTTCACCTGTGTCAATTTACTTTTTGCTTTATAACCCCCCTCATGTTTTCAGTCCTTTGCCAGTTTGTCGTCGATATTACTCTGTCTTGTTGTCCCCAGTCCTGTTTTGTCCTGTCAGCCCTGTCAAGTTTGTTTTTGCCTTTTTATTCATGTTTTCCCCTTCGGGGTAGTTTTGTTTTGCATTTTATTTTTATTTGTAGTTTATAATAAATAATCCTACATTTTTCTGCAATTGGGTCTTCACTCCTTTTTTCCCTCACCGACCATGACACAACCGATAAATAAAGCAGGTTCAAATCACCTTGACCATCAATAAATACCTTCAAATATATCCACATACATACACATTCATATGTATCTGCTTGTCTGTCATGCTTTTAAACATTTAATGCCGTCTTGTGAATGAATAACATGTAATTTAGTAAATGCTCCATTCAGCTGTTTTTATTTCTGTCAGCTTTGGGTTTAATTAAAGAATTCATAAACTATTATGGCTTGGAACAATGTTTTGTGTAAAATTTGTAATGTTTTGTGGCAAGAAGCTGTGTAATAAGTGGGGTAAAGTATATTATCCACAATGGTTGTATTCACAGAATAAAACCCTTCAGTCTTATAGAACAGTGCTCCATGGTGTTTTTTTTTTTTTTTTTTAATAACCACCTGGATATACTTTATCAAATAATGAACAACTTTATTTGTAGCATTAACAAAGGTGAATAAATAGTGTAATAAATTCATTGTTTGTACATATTAGTAAATATATACATTACAAATATAACCTTATTGTGAAGTGGTATTCAAAATTGCTTGTAGCAGTATGTTTATTTACAGTTGGCAGTGTAGAAACTCTGTGGACATCAGAAGTAAAGCGGCCATTAATGTTATGAGGCAAGAGTCACGTCTTGTTATCCTCCTAAGCTGAAATCCTATCAAACCAGCACATATGGTCACGAGTTTAAATCCCAGAAAAATCCCCAAGTGCACTCACTGATTTAAGGCGTGGGTTAAGGACTGGCATGGAATTCTGGGAGTGATCCAGCTGCTTGATGCGAACTGTAAATTTGGATGTGATTTAAAAAGCTCTGCATGGTCATGTTCATTTGTGTTTGCAGACTGAATCTTTTTTCTTATCTAATTAAGTTTTGACATTGATTTTGAATGCTGGTTCTTCATTTTTTTTTTTTTTTTTTCATATTTTGAGTAAAGGAATAGCTTGTTAAGCTTTTTTTTTTTTTGTCCACAATAATGAATAGATGAACAATTTATTTTGATGGATTTTGTTTATATACAGTAGCTTTGGATTTTGCAGATTTGATATAAAAATGTAAGATTATATTTGTGTATCCAGCAACTCTAGTTCAAGTAACGGCATGTTTTACAATATGCTTTTTTTGTTTTGTTTTTAAAGTTATTGCAGATACATGTAAATTTATATATAAGAATATATATAAAAATATATTATATATAAGGTGTCCCTAATAAAGTGGCTGGTGAGGGTATATATATATGTGTATTATATAATAATATATACATATATATATATATATATATATATATATATATATATATATATATATATATATATATATATATATATATATATATATATATATATATATATATATATATATATATATACATACACACACACACACACACACTCACCAGCCACTTTATTAGGGACACCTTAATAGTACCTGTTTGAACATACTTTTGCCTTCAGAACTACCTTAATCCTTCATGGCATAGATTCAACAAGGTACTGGAAATATTTCTCAGACATTTGGTCCATATTGACATGATAGCATTACGCAGTTGCTGCAGATTTGTCCGCTGCACATACAGTATATGATGCGAGTTTCCTGTCCCACCACATCTCAAAGGTGCTCTATTGGATTGACTACATTTGACTACAGTGAATTTATTGTCATATTCAAGAATCCAGTCTGAGATGATTCACGCTTTATGGCATGGCGTGTTATTGTGCTGGAAGTAGCCATCAAAAGATGGGTAAACTGTGGTTATAAAGGGATGGACATGGTCAGCAACAGTACTTAGGTAGGCTGTGGTGTTGACACAATGCTAAAAGGGTACCAATGGGTCCAAAGTATGCAAGGAAAATATCCCCCACACCATTACACCACCACCACCACCAGCCTGAACCGTTGATACAAGGCAGGATGGATCTATGCTTTCATGTTGTTGAAGCCAAATTTTGACCCGACCATTTGAATGTCACAACAGAAATCGAGACTCATCAGACCAGGCAACGTTTTTACAATCTTCTTTTATCTGATTTTGGTGAGCCTGTGTGAATTGTAGCCTCAGTTTCCTGTTCTTAGCTGACAGAAGTGGCACCCGGTTGGACGTGTTGTGCATTCAGAGATGCTCTTTTGCCTACCTTGGTTGTAGCGAGTGAGTAATTAAGTTACTGTTGCCTTTCTATCAGCTTGAAGTCAGGTCATTCACCTCTGATCTTTGGCATCAACAAGGCTGACCATTCTCTGTAAACCCTAAAGATGGTTGTGCGTGGAAATCCAAGTAGATCAGATCAGATTCTGAAAAACTCAGACCAGCCTGTCTGGCACCAACAACTATGCCATCTTCAAAATCACCTTTCTTCCCCATTCTGATGCTCAGTTTGAACTGCAGACGATCCTCTTGATTATTTCTTCATGCCTAAATGCAATGAGTTGCTGCCATGTGATTGGCTGATTAGAAATTTGCATTAACAAGCAATTGGACAGGTGTACCTAATAAAGTGCCTGCTGAGTGTATACAGTACACCCACACACACATAAATATACACACACATATAATGTATACATATAAAAATATAAAATAAATACATAAATAAACAATCAAATAATATACAATAAATATACAAACATCAGAAAAATAAATAAACAAACAAAAATAAAGAAAAATCATAAAATAAAAAGTGCTCCCTTTCCTGATTCATGATCTTGATTCACATATTGGTATTCTTGGTTGTGTCTACTACCATCTGTAAAATTAAAAAAATATATTAAAAGTAAAATTGTAAAATTATTGTAAGTGGTGTTTCATTTCTAATTAATTCAATTATTTAAATGTTTTTAGTAAATATCAGACATATTTATAATATGTTTATACTATCTTTTTAAAAAAATAAACAGAAATTAACAAATTAATAACATAAAAAGTGCACCTTTTACAACCTTTCTAAATTTACATATTGGTATTCTAAATTACACAATACTCTATAATTATAGAGTATAATTATATAATTATAATTACATATAAAATATGTATTGCCTATATACGTATATATTTCCCTTCTTCTAGTTTATATTCAAGTCTAGTTTATATTCGAGTCTAACAGGTGAGATCTAAAAAATAGCTTTGGCTTGTCCATGAAGCTTGTCTTTTTTAAAGAGATGACGGTGTAATGAGGTGGAAATAGTTTCCACAGACCTTGAGCTCCCTCCAACATAATTGTGTTTTGGCAGTAAAATATTTTCAATAGCTTAAAAAAATCGATATACTCCTGATGATGATGGCTTTCAGGAAGCATGTAACCTGCACACAGCGAGAGTCCGACCAGTCCTACCGCTCTGTTTGCATGCGTTTGCATTGGTAATTTTCTGCAACACAGCCAGCCTTAGTGCTGAATGCAACAACAGCCCACTAACAGAGATTGTGACCGGTGTTGCCGTGACGTCCAGACAGCACTGCGGTGTGAGTCATCATTGCTCACATGCTGATTGAAAGAGTTCAGTAACACATATATATAAACACAGACAAACACAGACCCAACATAGCTCCGGTCTCCGATGAGTGTTTGTATATCTGGATAGATAAGTGTCTACGCAGCATGACTGTTTAATTCATGCACTAATGACTCCCTGAAGGCCGCTGGCTAATGAGATCAGTTTTTCACACAAGCAGGGGTTTGATTGACTTGAATACCCTGTTTATGAGAGCCCATCGCCTATGGTGTTTCGACTGGAACCTGCCTCTTTTATGCTCTACTGATGACCTTTTGATTGATGACACTATGTTTTGTGTTGCAGAGGTGCAAGATGCAGGTTATAATAGATAGTACACTCTCAGAAATAAAGGTATATAAAGTTGAATATAGCTGTTGTTGGCAGTATACTTTAAAAAAGTACAATTTGGTACTTAAAAGGGTGGTACAACATGTATTTTTAATGTTTGGTTGTGTTTATAGGGTGCAAAGCAATGTGTGCTCAGATTTCATTTGTAGAAAATCACGTTATTTTTTCACATATCTTACTTATATTGATTCTTTAGGTATTAATGTTAAAGAATTAGTTCACCCAAAAATAAAAATTACAGCATAATTTACTCACCCTAGAAGGGTGTTGTCCCTAGTATGTGTATGTGAAGTATGTGAACTCTTTATGTCCCCCATGTCTGATTTGATTGAGTGAAGTTCCGCGTGGAGGGAAGATATCGCGTTAAGGATGACTCAACTGCCCGCCTCTGGAGCATCCTCTTCAGGTCTTTCTTCCACACTAGAGCCGGCTGTCATGGCCTGCTCCAGGTTTTTCCGAGATTTTGCCAGCATAATTAGTAAACTGGACAAATTAATGTTTCCCATTACTACAGTCGGGCAGTAGTTTCTAGAATCTGAGACTAAAAGTATATTAATGCTCACAATTTTTTACAAGATGTTCTGATGAAGTTATATTAGATTTTTTACAGAGCCGTCTTAAAGGTGCGTGCTACTCGCTCATATCGAAACCGGAAGTCCCGTATGTGAACTCTTTAAAAAAACGTTTCAAATTGTGCCATTTTGGTGACCGCCGCTTTAAATTCAAATGAGCTTGTGCTCTTTTCAAAAGAGTGAACAAAAATGTGTCAGCATAGTAGCAGATTTACGAACAAGACTAACGTCCTATGACAATAAGGAAAGATCATCATCACAAGGGCTTTCCCTCTCGGATGACTTGTACAATGGGAGAATGTCAATCAAAGTGTTTCTGCAGACTGTTTTCATCAAGTGTGATTGTAATAAATAAAATTAATGCATTTTTATTATTAGAAGCTGGTTTTATTCACACTCTCTTGCCACACATTTATGCTTAAACCCCTTATAAATGTGATTTTTAAATAATAGGTCCCCTTTACAGTAAGACATCCTTGACATGACCTTTTTCTGTCAGACGAACACAGTTGTTAGAATCTTTTATATATGCTATTATGTTACTTGCTGTAGGTTATTATTCACACACAGGATGACTAGGCATTCTGGTTTCCCAGTGCTGTGAACATTCACAGCTCATATCAATAGCTGTTGAACTAGAGAATAGGAGAGTGTGCATTAGGTTTCCCTCTCCGTTATTTTAATGCAGAATTTCATTCAATTGCTTCACAATTCACAGGGTCATAAAATCTTGTTTTATACATCACTGTGTCTGAACGATTTTTGCATAATCTCATTCATGACATGTTTGTGGACAATTTTCAGGGCATCAGAATTAAGGATGATGGATAATGGCTTGTATTTTGAAGCTTTCAAAAGTGCATAATCCGTCATCTAATGAGGTTTATGCAAATCTTATGAAGCAGATTGATGAGTTCTTGGAGTTCTAGACCCCACCCCACATGATTGTGAAGCACTTTGGGTGTATTGCCATACACAATAAATGTGCTATATGAATACACATTCCTTGCTTATAAAAAAAAAGAAGTCACATTTAATTATAAACTCCAATCACCGAATTCCAGTGGAAACCAGTGGTGTTTGAAAAGGGGGAATAATGTTATTACATTTCTATTGCTTTACATGTTTCCCATTACTACATGTAAACAGCAGTTCTATTTCTGATGAAGTTTATGTAATTGCCAAATACTCGGTACGTGAGTCAATATGAATTTTAAATATAGCAGAATTGCACAGAACTGTCTCTAAGCAACAAAAAGGTGCACTGGTTTAGCTTTAAGGTTACATAAATTAAAATTATATGCGAAGACTATATATGTGTTAATAAGACATATTAGCTAATGCCATACTAAATGTACATGTCATTTATTTATTATCAGCAGTTTTATAATCAGTAATTCTACTTTAATAGCAGGAATGGAAAGAATGCAGTTCATTAAGTGACCAATAACCTTGTCCTGACCCTTAAATTAAGGTTTTTTTATTATATGTATATAGGAGTCTTACATATTTGTCACGTTTTTCCTCAATGATCAGCCTTTAGATTCTTGAGAAAATGAGAGAAAGAGAGTAAATGCTTTTGAATTTGGAAAAAAAAAACACAAAAACACTGAAATACTTTGGCTTCTTTCTCCTATTGTGTAAAGGAGACCTATTATGTAAGATTCACATGGTGTTGAACACTTGTGTGTGTTCACAGTGTGTGTGTGTGAAAACAACCAGCCTATAGCTGTAAAAATCCACCTAGTTTATTTGATAATCCAGATTTGCAACTACTGTGACTTCATAAGCTTTGCCCATGACATGCTTTCAGTCAAGTTTTATTCACATTCGCATTAACAGCATAGACAACAGAAGGTATTATGCTAATGTTGTTTCAATACACAGATCACAGAGTTGAATGTGTGAGATCTTTAAAAAAATGTAAGCATTTCATTCTTAGCTGTTTATGTTCACAGACATGACTGACAATTTACACTCCTATTGTGTAATATTGTCAGTAAAGTGTAATATGAACCAGAACCTCTGAGGAATATTTGCAGTACCTTTTTAAATCTATGCAATGAAGGATTAGGGCAGTTCTGTTCAGTTCTATGCTGTCTTCATTAGTTTCTAAAACACAGATTTCTTTACAATTTAAAACAGCATCTTTGGATATATTTTCTGCTGGAAACACTGTTGTCCTAAAAAATCAAATAAAATGAAATTAAAAATTAAAAATTAAAAAAGACTTACATATACCCTAGAAACAGTTTTAATACCTTGACTTTTCCAAACCATGGTATACCTTGAAAACGGTTATCGTCCCATGCCTAGGTCCAACCCGGTACTAGTAAGGTGTACCTAATAATCTGGCCAGTGAGTGTATGTGTGTTATGTCTTTTGATGTAACCTATATGTGTGTATTTCACCACAGAAGCATAATAATATTCTACAGACAATTTTGGTGCACTACTCAAGTCTATAGTTACAGTGAATAGGTGCCCTTTAATAAATGTATTTGATTAGTCAGAAGTCGATTATTAAGAAGTTTTTGCATATATTGTTTACTTTGTTCCAAAACATAAATCCAAACTGTTATAATGTTAGTTTCTTTTTGGTTTGATTCATTTTCTCAAAGCAGATTTTCTTAACAGACCAGAATTTGGCTGTATCAGAAATCGCTCTCTCTAAAATCACCCCTCAATCACTATTCTCCACAGTAGTCCACTAGTACAGTCCCTATAAAGAAGTAAATGAAAATGAGGGAGTGCGCTGGAATTGATGTTGTTTTGTTTATAGTTTGCTAGTTGATAAAAAAAAAATAGCTGAATAAATATTGAAAATGTTTTGCAAGTGTATCTGTCTGCGGCCTGCAATACGGGTGTAACATGAAAGGACGTAACTGAGATTGAGATCCCATTGAACTATGTAAGATATTAAAATGAGATGCTGTTAGCAAGAGGGCGGGAATACTTATTGTTTTTGCATCAAATGTTTTCATGAGTTTTCCACAAATTTATCCACAATTCAATTCAATTGGTATACTATTATATTCGATAGTTTTGCAACTCCACCATGCAACTCCATTCGCTGACTTCTTCATCTGTTTTGCATGACAGTTAGCCTACTCGAGGTCACCTCCTGTGGTTGCAAATAACAGTACATCTAGTATGAAAGCCTCCGCAACTTGTAGCTGTACGTTAATAACTGTGATTAATGGCTTTAGGGTTGGGGAAGATGTAGACATTAATAACTGGGATGATTGGGTTTAGGGTTGGGGAAGATGCAGACATTTATAACTGTGATGGCTGGGTTTAGGGTTCAGGAAGATGTAGACGTTAATAACTGTGATTATTGGGTTTGGGTATGGGGTTGAGGAAGGTGTAGACGTTGATATTTGTGATGGTTGTGTTTAGGGTTGGGGAAGATGTACTGTAGACGTTAGTAACTGTGATGGTTAAATGTAGGTTTGGGCAAGTTGTAGACATTAATAACTGTGATGATTGGGTTAAGGGTTGGGGAAGGTGTAGACGTTAATAACTGTGATGATTAGGTTTGGGGTAGGGGAAGATGTAGACATTAATAACTGTGATGGTTGGGGAAGGTGTAGACGTTAATAACTGTGATGATTTGGTTTGGGGTTGGGGAAGATGTAGACATTAATAACTGGGATGGCTGGGTTTAGGGTTCAGGAAGATGTAGACATTAATAACTGTGATGATTGGGTTTGGGTATGGGGTTGAGGAAGGTGTAGACGTTGATATTTGTGATGGTTGTGTTTAGGGTTGGGGAAGATGTACTGTAGACGTTAGTAACTATGATGGTTAAATGTAGGTTTGGGCAAGTTGTAGACATTAATAACTGTGATGATTGGGTTAAGGGTTGGGGAAGGTGTAGACGTTAATAACTGTGATGATTAGGTTTGGGGTAGGGGAAGATGTAGACATTAATAACTGTGAGGGTTGGGGAAGGTGTAGACGTTAATAACTGTGATGGTTGGGGAAGGTGTAGACGTTAATAACTGTGATGGTTGGGGAAGGTGTAGACGTTAATAACTGTGATGATTTGGTTTGGGGTTGTGGAAGTTGTAGACATTAATAACTGTGATGATTGGGTTAAGGGTTAGGGAAGGTGTAGACGTTAATAACTGTGATGATTAGGTTTGGGGTAGGGGAAGATGTAGACATTAATAACTGTGATGGTTGGGGAAGGTGTAGACGTTAATAACTGTGATGATTTGGTTTGGGGTTGGGGAAGGTGTAGACGTTAATAACTGTGATGGTTGGAAAAGGTGTAGACACTAATAACTGTGATGATTGGGTTTGGGGTTGGGGAAGGTGTAGACGTTGATATTTGTGATGGTTGTGTTTAGGGTTGGGAAAGATGTACTGTAGACGTTAGTAACTGTGATGGTTAAATGTAGGTTTGGGCAAGTTGTAGACATTAATAACTGTGATGATTGGGTTAAGGGTTGGGGAAGGTGTAGACGTTAATAACTGTGATGATTGGGTTTGGGGTTGGGGAAGGTGTAGACGTTAATAACTGTGATGGTTGGGTTTAGGGTTGGGGAAGGTGTAGACACTAATAACTGTGATGATTGGGTTTGGGGTTGGGGAAGGTGTAGACGTTAATAACTGTGATGGTTGGGTTTAGGGTTGGGGAAGGTGTAGACACTAATAACTGTGATGATTGGGTTTGGGGTTGGGGAAGGTGTAGACACTAATAACTGTGATGGTTGGGTTTAGGGTTGGGGAAGTTGTAGACATTAATAACTGTGATGATTGTGATTAGGGTTGGGGAAGGTGTAGACACTAATAACTGTGATGATTGGGTTTGGGGTTGTGGAAGTTGTAGACATTAATAACTGTGATGATTGGGATTAGGGTTGGGGAAGGTGTAGAGGCTAATAACTGTGATGATTGGGTTTGGGGTTGGGGTTGGGGAAGTTGTAGACATTAATAACTATGATGGTTAGGTTTAGGGTTGGGGAAGGTGAAGGTGAAGACAATATTAATGATGGTGGTTGGGTTTAGGGTTGGGGAAGGTGAATAACATAATTTTTTTACTTGCTTATTTTCACTATATACAAACAGTGCAAATAACACTTTGATTGACATTGTCCATTTGTACATGTCATCGGAGGGTTAAAGTCCCGACCATTAGTGACAGTCTCTCATTAGCATAAACAGCCCTGAGCCCAGAGTTAGAAGCAGTTTTGGGAATAAACAACCATCATCTGAGAATCTTCTTTTGGCAATTTCAGTTTTTCACAGAGATAACTTTAGTCCTTTTCTGAATATGCCATTAGGCTGACGCAAAGGTGTTTGTAGAACCGCCCTCATTTTAAATTAAAATGAGGGCCGTCTCATTTGAAATTAAAGCAACAATCACAAAAATGGCAGTTTGGATCAAAGTCTAAAAGGAGCAGTTTCAAAGTTATAAATCATTATATTTGTTGTATATTTGAGTTGAAACTTCACACAAAACTATAGGGACACCAGGGACTTATTTTGAATAAAAAAGGCGTAATAGGGCCCCTTTAATTAGACATTTCACATCGTCTTTGCTCAAGGTTAACCTTGTGATTAATGTTGAGAGGCATTAGCACAACAAATGCTGCCATTTTCATGCAGTGTGCATAATAAATCATCATACATTACTGCTTGCAACACTACCGACAGTATATATAATTTCAAAGTCTGTAAGCATATAAATATTGTATTCTGAATGTGTCTGGGACCCAAATGTGGACCCTAAATGTGACATTGCCTTGAATTCGTTGTCATCTCTTTAAAAGTCTGAATAAATAATCAAGCCAATATCAGGTTCAATTGCCAGATTGCAGCACTCATACAGTAAGATCAGTAGTCCAATTAATGAACAAATGACTCTCAAGCCATTTTCTTATTTGCAGTTAGCATTTTTATGTGTGCTTAAAGGCTCGTGAGATTACAGACTAATGTTTGTTTTTGCTTTTGATCTTTATAAGGAAGGCTTTGCAAAGCTGCATCTTTTTTATCAGACATATTCCATCCTAACCTGACTCTGGACACATTTTCTTTTATGTATACCTATAAAAGGCAATAAAACCAATCAAGAATAGGAATAGTCTGGTTAATGCAACTTTTGCAGCTCCAGAAGTGATTAGTCACATGCCATTTATTGTGCACATGAAGTGCCCATGAGCAAAGTTTTTGTGTTACATTTAAATGTAGTGATTTAGCAGACACTTGAGAAAGAGTACACACAAGAAGTGCTAATTATAGAAAGAAACAGTTAGTACACAGATAATTAAGTACTAGGGTAAGGAAAGTGAAGTGTTTTTTTATATATAGAGATTTTGCTTAAATGGGTGGTTTGTCAAACCCACTCAGCTGTGTGATATTTTTTTAGAGATATGAAGTGATTGTAAGAAAGTGTTAGCTAAATTGTCAGAGAGATGAAAGAGTGTGCTTCTACAGGTGGTTTGTAAGGGCCACTCACCTGTGTGAGGCACACTCAGAATTGCATCATATTTGAGGTTGTGTGGTTTGTTTTAGGGAGAGAAGAGTTCAAAGGTTTCAGATGATCATGGAAGTATTTATTGTTACTTTGTTTTTACTTTGCTTTACTTTACTTTATTGTTGTTTTGATTACCAAAATGCTGTTATATTGTTACTTCAATGTTTACTTTATTTTAATTTGCATATTGACATTTTTTCACAACATTTAGTTATATTGTTTTCTCAATATTTTATTTAATTATATTTATTTATTTAGATATTTTATTGCTGTTCTGATAGACAACGTTTAGTTATATTGTTGGTTAATTTTTAATAATTTTAGTTTTGGTGTGTTGTGATTTTTTACAATATTTAGTTATATTGTTGCTTCAATGCTTTTATTTATTTTTTTAAATTTTATTGCTATTTTAAAATAAATTGGCTACATTGTTGCTGATGGCTGTTTTGATTTAACAATATTTAGTTATGTTGTTGCTGAAATGTTTTTTTTTATTTTATTTTTTAAATTAATTTAAAATATCTTTATTTTATTTTATTTTATAGATTATTTTAAACAAAATGTATGAAAATATTTTGTAAAAGTCATCCTCTTACCTTCTTTCTCTCATCATTAACATGCCTAATTTACCAATATAAATTTTTCATGTTCTATATCCCCTGCACTGATACTCTCATACGCACAATATTGAAAAAAATCTGATATTGTAATATCTTGTTATTCTGCAATATTTATTGCAATATGAATACAATTTCATCAGATGA
Source organism: Danio rerio (assembly GCF_052040795.2). Classification (NCBI taxonomy): domain Eukaryota; kingdom Metazoa; phylum Chordata; class Actinopteri; order Cypriniformes; family Danionidae; genus Danio; species Danio rerio. Next base: position 29,745,591 of record NC_141024.2, on the reverse strand, counting down.
TTTGAACAGCATTATTCGGAAAGTTTTCATTCATTTAGACCGACTGGGATGTTCAAGTCTTTTTCTACGCAGTGTACATATAAATTTAACAAAGCAAAAATAAAAGTGAAATAAACAGTGCTTTATGTTTTTCTGGAGAGTCAAACAGTATTTAAGAATAGAAATTGAACAACCAAATGTAAAATAACTCGGTCAACATTGTATAAATAATTTTAAAAATGATATTTAATAACATCTGTATTTTTTAACCCATTTAAGGCCACCGGCAACCTTAGTTACCGTCATTTTCCTTTTATAAGTAATTTTCAACATGTTATCCATTGATTTCTCAATGACATACAAGCAAAAAACTATAAAAGATTTTAAGAAAGAAAAAGGAATTGATTTACTTTGGAATTAAAACTATATATATGTATATATATATATATATATATATATATATATATATATATATATATATATATATATATATATATATATATGTATATATATATATATATATATATATATATATATATATATATATATATATATATATATATATATATATAGTTTATATATATATATATATATATATATACATATATATATATATATATATATATATATATATATATATATATATATATATATATATATATATATATATATATATATATATATATATATGTTTTGTTTTGTTTTGTTTTTTTGTTCACAAATGTACATCAATCATAAAGGTCCGTAGATTCGTCCAAATAAAACAATAATTTTTTTTTATGGTACAGGCAGATTGTACATGCCCCATACATCGCCCCCTTGTCAAACCAGGGCCAGAAAGTGAAATGCACGGAAATTTGCAAAAGTGCAAAAATAAAACAGCATAGCAAAGTCATGGTTGACTGAAAAGCAAATCAAAATGAGCGTTGTACTTGACTTGCGAGGTTTTTCAAAGGCAATACTGGAATTTTTTTTTAGGAAATATATGTATATTTTAAAAAATTGCAAATATTAATTTTTTTTTTGCACTACTTGATTTGTATTTGGAGTTCTTTATTTTTGTTTGCAAAATTCCTTTTTATTTCTCAAAACTCAATTTTCCTTTTGGGATTTTTTGAGATTTCCATTATTTTACTATTTTTTGCTCAATACTTAATTTATTTGTTTACAAAACTTTCTTTTATGTTGCAAGTGTACAGTATATGGGCCTAGATTGACTCTATAGTAATTAGATATGAATCTGTTAATTAAGTTAAGTTAATAAATTAAGGTTATTAGTTTAATGATTTATTTGTTTCATAATACCACAACAAAACATAACGTAACTATTTAAGTGGCATCTTTACTTTAAAGTAGAACGTTTTGATACTCAATTTGATAAACAGCAAAATCCTCAGAGTAAAATGAACTTCTTCCACTGGTCCCACAATGAGTTAAAATAACACTGGAACAGAGTTAAAGTACTGAGTAAACAGAGAAAAATGAACTCCTGCTGTTAAAAAGAAACACAGTTTTTTTTAAACTCTTGTCAAGGTGAAGAACAGCCAGGGGCTGTTTTTTTTATTTTTATCTTTTAGAAAATGTATGTTTTTGTTTACAAAAATACTTCTGTACATGTGGGCATGGCCTTAGAAACTCAACTGAAAACTCAATAAATCTTCCAAAATCTCAGCTCATCAAGATCATTAAACAACTCCACAAACAGAATCAGCAGCTTTATTTATGACTAAGCTGTCTGACTATTTTTGTAAGATGTTTACAAAATTCTGTAGTGAGATTTACTGTGAATAGTTGTTTTGTTATATGTCACCATTATGGTATGTATTTATTTTTATGTATTTACACCAATATTTCCTTTCAATGTTCATATAGGACTCTTTTAACAAGGCTACATGAATCAAACCATTTTATTTATTTTTTTTTAATGGGCACAAATGGGTTAATAAATAATCTAAATTACACATAATTGCAGTGTTGAGGCTCAAATAATATATTTGGCTGCCCTAGTACATACATTTTCTCTTAAGTATGTACATAAACCCAGTTTAAAATGTTTAAACCAAGCACATTCCCATCAAAAAAACAAAACAAAACAAATACAGTTACTCCAAATGTGTGTGTGTGTGTGTGTGTTATGCTATTTTTACACAATCCATTACATTGTAAATAGAAGCGCCAACGATATAAACCTGAATTGAATCGTGTGTGTGTCTCAGAGTGCGTCTGCACTGTCAGACGCATTGGCCTCTTAAAGAGACACTTCTGCTTTTCTGCTGTCTCTCTCTGCAGTGCCGCCCTCTCCTAATCCCTCACTCACCTACTTTCTCTCTCTCTCTCTCTCTCTCTCTCACTGCGGTTCATCTTTCTGCAGATCCTGCGTTCTTTCGGCCTGTGTGTTTGAGTGTGAGTGTGTGTGTGTGGTAGGATGAAGTCAGAGCAGGTTGATACCATGCTATCAGTGAGTCAGAAATTTAGCATCTGTGTTTGTCATTGAGACTTCAAGGCTTATCGAACTAAACAAAAACGTGAGGAAGACTTCATACAGAGGACTGGGTATCCCGTAAGTCTTGACTGCTTTACGTGTAAGCTGTGTCTCATCTGGGTATGTCAATAACCCTGCGTGTTTCTTCTTTCAGGCTGGTTTGGGGACTCTGTCTGTCATGCAAGACCTGAGGAGTGAATCAGAACGTCTCAATGAGGTCAAGGGTCATTTGGAGATTGCCTTACTGGAGAAACACTTCCTACGTGAGTACTGGAGGGACAAAAAATGTCTGTTTATGTTTCTCTGACTCTGTATGTTCAGTTGCCCTCTTGGTGTACGAAGGGTAGTATCTACAGGTTATGCTGTAGTAAGATTGTGTTGAGCATTTGTTTTATGTCATCAAATATTTACTGCGATTTAAGAATTTTCAGTTGTTTATTAAGTGACAAAGTGCTGCTATCGCTTTGTATGTGTGGTTTGAGGCTGCCAGTGGACTGAAGCCAAAACATTGGCTTGGATTTATAGCTTGCAAGTGATTAAGAAGTTGAATAGCGGAACTAGCATATTTACACTGGAAGTGTCATGTTAATGTGTTTGATATATAAAGGCTTTATAGCCATGTTAGATACTAACTTGACGCAAAACTGCACTTGCTTTTAAAAGGGATAGTCCCCCCCCCCCCCCCAGTCTGGGAATATAACCAGCTTCTAATGGTAAACATTTAATAATTTTTTTTTTTTTTATAATCACATTTAATAAAAACAGCTAGAAACAGTGGGATTGACATTCTCACGTTGTACGTGTCATCAAAGGGGAAAGCCCCGCCCATTAGTGATGATCTCTCCCTCATTAGCACAGGAGGTTAGTCTTTTTTATAATCTGCCACTATGCTGACATATAGGCCTTTGTAGCTCCGCCCTCTTTTGAAAAGATCACAGTCTCATTTGAATTCAAAGCAACAGACAGCGAAACAGCTCAATTTGAATAAAAAGTCTAAAAGGGGGCATTTCAAATAGTTATACAACATTATTTGTTGGATATTTTGAGCTGAAACGTCACATACACAGTCTAGGAACATTAGAGACTTATTTTACATCTTTTAAAAATAAGCATAATATGTAGGTCCCATTTAGGATGTTTTGTCCTGATTCTAGTCTAAAATATATAAAATTCTTAATTCAAGAAGCATTTTTGTTTGACCAGATTTTTTGTTTTTGGTTTTAATAAAAAAAAATCTAAATGAAGTTTTTTTTATTAATACAAAAAAAATAAATACTCTGGTAATGGGGTAAGCAAAATAAACTTGGTTTTAGATTAATTAGCTTGTTTTAAGGAGAAGCTTCATCACTGAAGTTTGACAACTTTTTTTTCTCTAATTAATTACTTGCAGCATAATCATTTACTCAGTTGTTTCGATCATGTATGACTTTCTTTTTTTCTGTTGAACACAAATAACATTTTTCTGCAAGAAACCTTTATCCATTGACTTAGTAGCTAAAAAACAGATATTATAGAAGTCAATGGTTACAGGTTTCCAACATTTTTCAATTTTTGGTGTTCAAGAAAAGAAAGAAACTCAAAACAGATTTGTGACAGGCACTGTTGGGTTCCACACAATTCCCTCATGTTGTCCCAACACAAATTTGATAAGTTAACTACATCGTTTTTACAAATTTAAGTAGATTAAAAAACAACAACAAAAATAAAAAAGTGCACTTTAAATACATGATGCACCTATTCAGCCAATAAAAGGAAGTATGGAATGTTGAACACTTAATGATTGGAGCTTTATCAGCCTCTGCGTTTACTTTATGGACTGTGCAAGCAAAAATCTCCCATGTAAGTGATTTACTGCTTCCCAGTGTTGATTGCTGTACTCATGATTGGCGCTAATTGATAGTTTGGTCATATGTTTCACTAATTTTGGAACTGGGAAATGGTTTGAATGGCTGTTTAGTAAAAAAACATTAGCGTTCCATTTGGGATGACACTAAACTCATAGACTACATGGTTGAGTGTACAAGTGTATAGAAGGGCAGCAAATATATATTGTTTCAGCATCGATATTGCAATGTGTGAATATGCAGTAGTCTCACTCGCAGGATCTGCCTCGCCAAACTGGGATTATAATAACCAGCCACCACAGTTGCAAAGTTTAACACTAACAGAATTAAAGATTTTTCATCCGGATCTGTTTTTAAGGCTGTTATAGGATTTTGAGTGAGTTTAAACCATTTGGACGAAAGAATTTATAAAATTTGTAGCTTTAACGAAAATGTTAATTCATTCATTTTCTTGTCGGCTTAGTCCCTTTATTAATCCAGGGTCGCCACAGCAGAATGAACCGCCAACTTATCCAGCAAGTTTTTTTACGCAGCAAATGCCCTTCCAGCCACAACCCATCTCTGGAAAATACTCACACACACATAATCACACACACACTCATACACTACAGCCATTTAGCCTACCTGTACCACATGTCTTTGGACTGTGGGGGAAACCGGAGCAAACCCACGCGAAGGCAGGGAGAACATGCAAACTCCACACAGAAATGCCAACTGAGCCAAGGTTCAAACCACCGACCTTCTTGCTGTGAGGCGACAGCACTACCTACTGCGCCACTGCCTCGCCTTACGAAAATGTATGACATTTAATTATCATGCAATGAACACACTCAAAAATTATGTTTGTTGTTTGTTCAAACTACATATTTAAAATGAACGAAACAAAACAATTCTACAGGTTTTTTGGAAGTCAATGTACTTACTGTAAATTTAAAAAAACAACAACAACAATAAGCTAACCTAATTAGTTAATGTTGTCTCGACACAAATCTATTTCTTTGAACCCATAATTTTTTGCAGTGCAGTGTTATTTTACATGATTGAATGCTGTTAGACTCCACAGAAAACCATAAAGCATGGTTTATTTAACTTTTGAACTTTGCTATATTGTATTCATCTATGTTTTTAGTTTGTTTTATCGTATTTAATGGGGGTGAATTGCACATATATATGTGTGTGTATATATATATATATATATATATATATATATATATATATATATATATATATAGAGAGAGAGAGAGAGAGAGAGAGAGAGAGAGAGAGAAAGAGAGAGAGAGAGCAGTCTTTTTTTTCCAATATAAGCAACCCTTGTATATAGCGTGCTATTTGGAATGCAATTATAGTTTGTTGAAATGAGTATTGCAAAGTTACTTGAAATTCAAAGCACAGATCTGTCAAAGACTATAAATCACACAAGATGCATCATTTTTCAGGGAAAAAGTCAAAGGAAAGTAAGCGAGTGAGTGTGAGTGAACATAACAGTCTTTATCGCCGCTCCAGCAAAGTAAGCACCACCTTCAAGTAAAAGAAGCCAATCATCCATCACTGTGTTCTGAGTTGGAGGGGCTCAGTCTAGACATGTGTTTTATGACAGTTTCTTCAGCTTCATTGTTATAAATCCATTGGTGTCAGCAATTGTGCTTGCCTCATAGACATGAGAAATATTTCCACATAACGCTTGAAATCTCTACTTTTAAAGGGACCAACTACACTTGGAAACAAATATTCTCTAGTTTTGTAATCTGTATGAAACAAACGCAAGGTACAGTTGGTCCTGTCTGATCTTATGAATTCCTGCCTCTGCCATTGAAATGCAAATAACATGACAGACACCACTTGAACAGCCACAAACTTGTAAACAAATACTATAGGTTGCCATTTTCCCCATTATGAAAGGGACTTTGGATCTGTGTACTCTAACTGCATATATTGCCCAAAATACATTGTTTTTTGGACAATAAGTCAATTAGAACTATAAACACAGATACAAATTCTTAAACTACAAATATGGTGTATGGGCAAGACATAAATAGGCATGTTTTTAAGAATATGCTTGAATGATTGTTAATTATTTTCTGTCCTATAATGGGAAACATTTATTTGACATATTCTGCATTGTATTTCATTTGCAACAATGATGTTGCGTTTTATCGAGAGTCTTTTGGTCAGATAAACATGCTGCTGCGTCTCCAATATGATAGAAATTATATATGAAAGAAATGTTGATGATGTGACAAGATGATTGACAGGGCACTTAACTAATCAACAGAACGGTCTATTATTGATGAAGTAGTGTACCAAAGCTTGCTTACTCTTCTGTCACACACTCAAAAGTACATAATCATAGGATGTATGGTAATGTAAGTGTAAAGTGTTATGTTTTAATTTAAATACATACCTCGGATATGGTTTAACACTCTTTTTTTTGTCGGGTTTAATGTAGTTACACTATCTTAGATATTAGTCTTCATCCTCATGTTGTTCCGAACCCCTGTGACCTTCATTGATCTTCTGAACACAAATGAAAATACTTTAGATGAAATCCGAAAGCTCTGTCATTCTTCATAAACAGAAATGATGCAGAGATGTTCAGAAAAGGAACCCAAAACATTCAATGTGAACAAATGTTAACAAAGGAATCTCCAAGAACACCTTTGTTTACTCGCCTATATTGTATCTTCCATTCCAGGTTGCCACGGTGTGGACTTACCATGGGCCAATTGTATAATATACTAGTCATATTTCCCATTGTAAACATGCACTCTGCTCCGATGTGGAAGATTTAGGCAAACAAAGTTGTTTTTACAGTTTTTGTAAAATTCTTAAAAGGCCATGACACCCCCCACTTTCGGTTCAGGTCCACCTCAGAATTTTTTAAAAGATGCATCATAGTGGGCGTAGAGCTAAGCGAGCAAAGGGCAGGAGTGGGCGTGGCCAGCAGAGCAGGGGAAAAGGAGGGAAGCGAGCAACTGTTGTCAGTCGGTTCACAAAATGAGACACAAACCATACAGAGACCCATAATTTTATAGTTTACAAAGTTAAAATGCAAAGAAATAAACAGTAATGTTATGCCCTGCTACATTTGTAGTTTCATATACACATAACCACAATTTATATCATTATAAAGATAATCGTGTTCATATTCGTGTATCAACAGTAAATGAGGATTTTTCCTCAATCCTCGGGTCTGAATGCGGACTCAGTGCAGCAGGTCTCTGCCCTGTCTATTTTAACCATTAGCCCTGCTGGTAATCTGGAGGATTTAGGCGAACACAGCAGCACGGCGATGTACCTAAATGTGAACGAACTCCTGATAAAAGACAATGTCTGCCATTCTCCAGTTCTCGTACTGCTCTCCCGACAAAAATGCTTGCAGCACACACACACAACTTTGCTGTATTGGCCCTGACAGGATCGCGGGGAAAAACATGCAACAAACCCCATGGATCATGGAAACAAACACATACGACCCTTCATGAATGACTAAATACTGCGTGCCATGGGTTCGCGGATGTGTCTTACCCAGTAATCAACATAGGATTTCACAGCTGAGCTTGACACTAGAAGCCAGGTCTGCTTTGTCCTTGGAAAGCACATGCTCTCATGAATATTTAAGAAGCCGCTCTTCTCATAGGATAAGAAAACTCCGCTATGAATAATAATAAGAAACGCGTCATCTTTGCACTTGCAGTTCTGCGATACGTCGCCGATTTTGATCCCGCCCCAAAAATCATTTTAAACCCTGAAGCTGAAATTAGCTGACAAAAGCTCAAAATTACCCAGTTTTCCCCACAATTAAAGCTAGCTGGTGCTAACATTGTCCTGATGCTCAACACACACAAATCTGTTAAATCTAAAAAAAAAAGTACTTGAGGGTTTCGTGAACCTGTAATGGAAGATGTATGATTTAGGCATGGGACGATAACCGTTTTCAAAATATACCGTGCTTTGGAAAAGTCAACTTTTTAAAACTGGGCAAATTTTTTTTGTAATACTGTTCATAAGGTATGCGTACGTTTTTTTTTTTTATTTATGTTTCATATATTTATTCTATTTTTTTATACATTTTTTAAATTTGTGTCAGTATCTAACAAATGTCTCAGTTGACTGAAATGTGGTTGAGTAATTAATAATAGAATTGTGATATTTGGGTAAGCTAATTCTTTAACAGCATGTCTACACAAGATGTAAAAACTTTTAACGGCAGCAATTCTGTTTACACTGAATAGGGCACAATGTTTAGTCTCCAACCTGATGTCCTGCTTTATAAGCCGTTGTGCTGCTTCTCAAATGAAGGAGAAATTAATTAGAAACATTCGTCTGTCATATCCAGTTTAGACTGTTTCAAGCTGCTGCAGTGTAAAGCAATTCAGGGCAACACTTTGAGATGCATTTTCGGCTGCATTTTACATCTCTTAGTATGTTGAAGGTTGATTGTAGAGGAACCTTAAGATGATTTGTTGTACCCTAGAACCTAGTCAGAGGAATTGTATTTATGTGTTTGGTTTATTGAAAGGGAGACATTTTTTGGTCATTTTGTAAAGCTAGTTGTTATCAAGAGCAAAACTGATCATTTGTGCCACATATATTGGTGAACACAAACTACAGTTCTTGTACTGATTAGCTTCTGACAACTTTGAGTGTGAATATGTTTGTGTGTCAGTTTGTGTGTGTGTGTTTGTGTAAGTAAGAGAAATCCTTATGGTACATGTGTAGATATTGTTAGCAAAAGTTTTTTTTTTTTTTTTTTCTTTACGTAACAGAATGTCCGCATTATGCTGGTAAAACTCAAAACAGCTACTGAGCATTGTGGGGACAAAATGTTCTCAAGGAGTTCCCATGAGAAAAACTGCTCCACAATGAGATAGATTAAACAAAAATGAAAATTGTCACATTGCTCTAAACCTATTTGACATTTTTCTACTCAAGACAAAGGGAGAGGAAAACTGGAGATACACCGTAGTAAATTGGAACCGGAGCTTTCAAGCTTTTTTTTAAAAAAAAAGCTTTGACTATGATCATTTACTTTCTAGTGATGTTCAAACTGCTGAAAAGTGATCTTCGAGTCAGTTTGAAACAAAATGATCTGTCTGATGTGAACTATTCATTCAGAGGTGCAAACAAGGACAGAACTCGCATACAAAAGTGTGATGAGTCATTTGGGAACTAAATGATGTGGTGACAAGTGTCACTTTCCCAAACTCTGTTTGAATGACAAAAGACAGCATTAAGGATGACAGCATCAAGGCATGTTCTTATAAACCACATAAACAAGTACACAAACACGCACACAAACTCACATAGATTAAATTAAAGTAACATGCCTGTTTTGTTTTCACAAGTTTTTTTTGCAGATTTTCGATTGCAAATCACAATTCACCACGAGCCACGGCTGTGTTCGAAATGACATGGATGTTTTTGGAGTAGCATGGTGGCTAAGTGGTTAGCACTGTTGCCTTACAGCAAGAACGTTGCTGGTTCAAGTCTTGGCTGGGAAATGACAGTTGGTTTTGTGTGGAGTTTGCATGTTCTCCCCATGTTCGTGTGGGTTTGCTTTGAAACTCTGGTTTTCCCCACAATCCAAAGACAAGTGTTATAGGTAAATTGAATAAACTAAACTGGCTGTAGTGTATGAGTGTGTATGAATGAGGGTGTATGGGTGTTTCCCAGTACTAGGGTTGTACCTGGAAGGGCCTCTGCCGTGTAAAACATATGCTGGAATAGTTGGTTGTTCTTTTCGTTGTGGCGACCAATGAAATAGAGACTAAGCCGAAGGAAAATGAATCAATGAATGTTTTTGGAGTGCACTACAAAGGGAATATCCAAAGATTGTTAAAACATAACTGTAATTAAGTAATTTTAGTAACTTTTGAAAAAAAAAAAAATACATAAGATGTGAGCAAGACAACGTCACTGTTGATGGTGAAGTGTTTGAAAAGAACAGGGCATATGGGGGACAACTCAGAATAGAACACAGCCAGAAACTATGCTATAACAGTAAAAACAGGTCTAAAGGTTACCACAAAGTTAGCAAATGTTTTTTGGAACAATGCAACTGAAACCTCAGGGAGTGACATACAACTGAGGTAAGATCCACAATGCAGGTTTATTCGTCGTCAGGCAAGCAAAGGTCAGCACAGGTGCAAACAGATATGTACAGGCAAATCCAGAATCGTAGTCAATATAACAAGCGAAAGGGTCGAAAGGCATGCGGCAGACAGGGATAACTAAATAAACAATGCTAGGTAAGTACACAGGAAAACAAGGCTAGGAAATCACGTTGTAATGTCACTGTAACATAACAGGACTCGGCAAACTGAATGGGTGAGTGCGTGGCTTAAATAGTGTGTGCAATCAGTCTCTGACAATCCTTAGGTGGTGCGAGTAATCAGTCTAGATGAGGAAGCATGTGTGATTGTAACCGGAGTGCATATATGAATATGTAGTCCAGAAATGGCGGAATTGTAGTCCATGAGTTATTGTTAGTGAAATCTAGCAATCTTATGAAAGATGATCACTGGTAATCGTGACAGCAATAGCAGCATTTTTTTTTTTTTTAGTTGACTCAACTCTTAGCCAAACTCTTAGCTTAAGCTCTGCAGCAAGTTGCCTTACAATTTTACAATGTGCTGCCCATTACATTACAAACTACAGGAGAAGGCAAATTATTCAGCAGGATAGCGCTCATTCCCATACTTCAGCCTCCACTTCAAAGTTCCTGAAAGCAAAGAAGGTCAAGGTGCTCCAGGATTGGCCAGCCGAGTCACCCGACATATACATTATTAAGCATGTCTGGGGTAAGATGAAGGAGGAGGCATTAAACATAAATCCAAAGAATCTTGATGAACTCAGGGAGTCCTGCAAGAATACTTTGCTATTCCAGATGACTTTATTTTTACAGTGTGGATTCAGGAAACACTGAATTGCTGAATTGTGTGGATAAAACTGGATCTTGGGACCGTAGTTGGCTAACGATGGTTTTGGCAAGTGCATCCCTGAATTAGTGTTGTCATGATGCTGCAAGGTCCAACTTTGAAAGGTTACCTTGAAAAATAGTGATTTTTGAAATCATTTCCAATACTCTGGGGAACAAATAATGTAACATTAAAAGTATGCAGATGAAGTAAAAACGGAAAAAAAGAACTTGACTAATGCTTATGCCAGATACATCAGCAGTCCGAGTCCAAAAGGCAATATATTACAAAAAAGAAATACTAAATTTGTGCAATCCTGTTACAATCCTATGTTTGTCTTGTCTCATCTGTTTTTGATCTTGTTCCTGTTTTGCTTAGAACACATCCAATTGGCCACTTCCAACTTGCTTGATCCTGATTGGCCTACAGTGTTTTAAAAAGCCATGACATCACTTCCTTGGCAGCCATCTTGTTTTTGGTCACTTGCTTGTGTTTGTTGAAATGTTTGAATGTGGTATAGTGCAGAGTTTTGGATGTGTTAGGACTGAGAATATTGCGATTTGTGAGTACTGTTTGTTTTGTTTGACTTCTGAGATTATATTGAGAATTGTAAGTACTGTTTGTTTTAGTGTTTGCTTTGTTTATGATACTTTGTTCCACCGGCTTGTTTGACCTTTGTTGCCTGCTGACATTGATTTTGGATTGTCCTTCAAATATGGTTGCCTGTTTTTGTAAATAGATTGTAAATAGTGTATATAATGGGATAGGAAGGAGTTTGACGCCATTTTCTTTGTAAAACCTTTTGGCCTCTGTTTTTGTGTTAGGTAGTTAGGGAAGTAAATTGTACTTGCTTTTCTTTTATTTTTGATCAGGTAAGTTAGAAATTTAATATAAAGGAATTTTTGTTTGTTATTTTGGCCTTGTCAGCTCCCGAATTCAAACCCTAATAAATCTTTGAATTGATTTTTTCGTCTTGTCTTTCATGTTGTGCACCATCCCTAGACGGTGCGTAACAAATCCTATCTTATTTGTTGATTAAAACAAAAAGTGTTAAAACATTAGATTGAGATCTGGTGACTGTGGTGGCCATCTAAGTACAGTAAACTCATGTTTAAGAATCCAGTCTGAGATGATTCATGCTATATAACATGACGCGTTATCCTGCTGGAAGTAGCCATCAGAAGATGGGTACACTGTGGTCATAAAGGGATGGACATTGTCAGCAACAATACTCATGTAGGCTGTGGCATTACAGGATGCTCAAATGGATGGATCAGGATGGATCCATATTTATGTGTTGTTAACTTCAAATTCATACTTTACTACCGAATGTAACAGCAGAAATCAAGACTTATCAGACCAGGCAATGTTTTTCTAATCTTCTATAGTCCATTTTTGATGAGCCTGGGCAAATTGTAGCCTCAGTTCTCTGTTCTTAGCTGACAGGAGTGGCACCGGGTGTGGTCTTCTGCTGCTGTAGCCCATCCGCCTCAAGGGTCGATGTGTTGTGCATTCAGAGATGCTCCTCTGCATACCTCATTTGTAACAAGTGAGTTACCTATCAGCTCTGACAATTCTACTCTGGCATCAACAAGGCAATTCCATTCACAGAACTGCTGCTCACTGGATATATTCTCTTTTTCGGACCATTCTCTGTAAACCCTAGGGATGGTTGTGAGTAAAAATCCCAGTAGATCAGCAGTTTATGAAATATTCAGACCAGCCCGTCTGGCACCGACAACCATGCCACATTCAAAGTCACTTAAATTCCCTCTTCTTCCCAATTCTGATGCTCGGTTTGAACTGCAGCAGATCGTCTTGACCATGTCTATATGCCTAAATGAATTGAATTGCTGACATATGAATAGCTGATTAGAAATTTGCGTTAACAAGCAGTTTGACAGGTGTATCTAATAAAGTGACTGTAAATATACCCTGGCCTAAGTAACTGTTAACATGGCTGAGGGTAAAAAAGAAAAAAAAGAAAAAAAAAAATCAATTCTTCCTTAAAATAAGTGGTCTTAAATAATATGTACTCACACTGAAATGAATCATTTGTTACAATATTGTGTAAATATAAGTTTTACATTGTTCTTATACTTGATTAAATAGCTGAATGTAATTACATCTCTAATTACTTTCTGTTTACATTTATAATTACACTGTTGACCATCCCTTAAACCTTAACCCACCCTTAAACCTACCCATACCACCAAACCCTACCCATATCCCACCTCAAGAACACCAGAAGTATTCTCTAAGACATTTTGAACACAGTAAGAGCATTGTATTTATTTTGGATGCAAGTATATAGTAGTCAAGCCCACTCAATATAAAGTGTGATCAGAAAAAATAAGCCACAATCCAAATCAAAACGATTCTGCGAGGGGTTAGGGATATAGACAACGTAATTATCTCAGTATAAAAAAATCGAAGTCAATAGATAGTCCCTATCCTGTCAGAAAAACAGTTAAACATGCATGTGTACTGCATGTATGGATGTGACCATTGTGTCAGTTGCATGTACAGTAAACACTGGACTGGACTGGAGTGTGATTTGAGAATGACATATGAACAGCGAGTGAAGGTCATTAGCGAATGACACACAGTCACAATCGACTGTTATATAACCGTAAGCGTGCCGCTGTCAGCACACACCCACACACAGGAGAACCCACATGAGCTCTGCAGAGGCAGTGAGACTGAACTCTTTAGTGAGCTGAAGGGAAATGAATGGGGAGAGAGATATAAAATATAAAGCAGGGAAGGGATTACGGAGTGTGAAGCTGCTGGAGGATTTGTCCTCAGAAAATGCAGTCATAGCTACGTTTGTGAGCCCTTATGTGCTTCGTTTCTGCCATCTACCGTAGCACATACAGTATACACCTAGACTGTATGCGAATGGAAGAGTTTGGTAGAAATTACAATGCAGTATCCCCGTTTAATCAGCCAGTTGGTGTTTTGATGGAGGCAGCATTATGATTTAAAGTCCTCACTTACGTCTTTTCCACTAGCATGAATGCTAGTTCACACTTAGTGAACAGCTTAATGTCAAAACGACATCAAAAACATGTCAAAAATGCGAATTAATACGTCAATTGACTACCTCAATGTCAAATTGACATCTAACATTGGTGTTAAAAAGACATGACTGTTCTAAATTAATTTTTGATGCCAATGTAAGCTGTTAATTTGATGGGTTTTTTTTTTTACATCGAGGTAGTTTATGTGTGTTGTTGGGATACAAAACCCATGTATTTTTACATTTAAGGCTTTCAGATAAAAAAAAAGATTTTCTTATAATATAATACATTTTGTGTCATTATTTTGGTGGTCAAAAGGCTATCAATGTGTGGATGTCAAATAGACGTCAACGTTTTGACATCAGATTGATTATCATTTTTTTACGTTTTTTGATGGTGTATTGGCTTCAAGGTAGCAAGTGCTATTGATGACGTCTGTGAGAGACTAATAATATGTGTGAGAGACAAGTTATCTGCATGAGAAACTAGAGATGTGTGTGAGAGACTTGTGATGTTCGTTCCCTGGGATTTAAATTCATCTTGGTGCTTCTAACAGATATTGTTTATGGAAGTGTTTGTGGAACAGATGCTGGGTTAACCCTCTGCTGACTTCAATTCCCATGACTGAGAGTCTATTTTAAGTGTGTGTGTGTTCCTGTCTTATCCCTCTGACCCATTTAACACAATATTACCAGTCATCTCACAACAGTTATGATAACATCCTAGGCATTTCCTGATATGCTTTTGTCTTTAGTATTGATTTTTGTTTCTCAAAATATATAGATATTACATTTGTTTTAATAGTTATTTTTTAACTAAATGAGATAGAATGATAATTATGATTTTTTTTTATTGATTATCTGCTAAAGATGCATTTTTTTTTAAATGCAACTTCCTATTTCAAATGGTTTAATTGCTTCCATTGTGCTCATAAATTTGTCTCTCTTTCTCTATATATAATAGTATATTTTACTGGTAAAATTAAATATTTACCCCAGACTAGGCTTGAGGCATTTTTATAAAATGTTTTAAAAAGGCCTAGTCCTGGTTTAAGTGAAGCCTTGCTTGTGAAACTGGGCCTTTTTTTGACATAAAAAACTTAAACAAATGCAATTGTTTAAACAAAAACAATTAGAACTACTATTGTAATTGTGTCTGCTTCCTTAATTGATAACGTTTAAAAAACAATTACATATAATGTAAAACTAACCAGCCAACAAATCTTAAATATTATTAATTTGATCAAATTACTGGGCTAAACAAGCATTTTTTTGTGTATATTATCTCTTGCTTTATATTAGGACTATACAATAGAGGGCAATGAAACACTCTCCACTGACTTTCTATTGCTGGAAGCTGCCTCCTTTTCATTTCTGATTTATAACAAAACACAGAACACAGAACAGAACATCATCCAAAATTGTGTTATGGGAAAAGGTGTACAGTAAACAACTAAATAAAATCCAGAATTAAGCTTTCATAGCCTGTTGACTTCTGAAAACGAGTGTTTAAAAGCACAAAGGAAGAGAGCGTCATATATTACTATACCATCTTGACTTCTAGTTAATCATTTGGAAAGTGGCAGAAGGTAGAATCATCTGTTGAACTGCATCCCAATCATCACAAATACTACAGAAGACCTATTGGAACCTGATTGGACTCAAGATTCTTTCAGAAATCAGTCAAGTTTGGTGAAGGAAAAATTATAATTTGGAGTTTGGATATTTAGTATGGGTGGCGTGCAAAAGGACTACTGAATGAATGGCAACATCAGAAGTCTGAGGTAGTAAGACATTTCTGCTGCACATTACATTAAAAACCACAGGAGAGGGCTAATTCTTCAGCAGGATGGCACTCATTCTTATACGTCAGCCTTCACATCAAAGTTCCTGAAAGTAAAGAAGGTCAAGGCCAGGATTGGACAGCCCAGTCACCAGACATGAACATTATTAAGCATGTCTGTGGTAAGATGAAGGAGGAGGCATTAAAGTTGAATCCAAAGTATCTTGATGAACTCTGGGAGACCGTCAAGAACGCTTTCTTTGCCATTTCCTGTGACTTTATTTATAAGTTAATTGAGTCATTGCAGAGATGTATGGATGCAGTCCTCCAAGCTCATGGGAGTCATATTAGCTCTTTTTCGACTGCACCATATCTTTATATTCTTTACTGTACTGTACATTATGTCTGTTAAGTGGCAAGACTTTTGTCTTAGCAGAGTCAGATCTTATTATTATGTTATCTTATTATTATTATTATGACAGATAGATGTCATATTGGTAACGTCCACACAACATCAAGTTGTAACATGATTAGACGTTGATATTTTGTTTGATTTCAGGTTGTTTTTTGGTTAGATATTGGACATTGACATCGACCTGACGTTGGGTTCTGACGTCAACACGATTTTCATTTACAAACCAACTGGATTATTGGAAGATAGGTATTGCTAACAAAATGAAGGATGAAAGAAGAGCAGAAACCCTGCTAATCCCATCCTAAAGCCATTCCTTATGACCAGAAGTGAAAAACAAATAATTTTGTCAGAAATGATGAGGAAGCTTCCCACAATAGAAAGTCAACAAAGAGGGTTGAATTGTTTTCCCCCAGTATGTGTGGCTTTCGATATATGATGCACTGTATTCTGTGTCTATATTGCGTTTTTCATTTATTAGATGGACGGATTCAAGTGTACGTATTCAGTCATTTTACTTGTCAAGTTTAGCTTTTTGTCATGTCATTGTCGTTGACCAAATGAACAGTGGTCTGTTGCAGTGTCATAGATCTGTGTCTGCTAGGGTTAAGTAATGAGATTAAGAGATAAAAAGTTCATTGACTTCTTTCTGGCAGCACACACAAAACACCCACAATCCTGATTCAACTGAAAAAAAATGTATCATCTTTCCACATTAAACTTTATTAAAAATTAACAAATTTCAGTTTACAAAAATGTACAGAAGCTTATTTTTCAATTTTTTCAATTTTTTTTTTTTGGGACACATAGAAAGTCCAACCCTGATTGAGGCTTGGCATTTGAAGAATACCAGTCACAATATTCTCAGCATATGTGTGGGAATGACTGTTACATAACAGCAAAGACGCATCACAGCGGAGGATTCCTTGTCTTGCATTATTTACTCTCAATCTCCCAGCTTAACACCAGACTGCTCTGAAAATAGCTGTTCTCTTTTAGTGCTATCTATTTCCCTTGATTTCGGTCTCTTATTTCTTTCCACCACTACAGAAATACACCGCGTTTTGTAAGGTTTGCATTTTGATAAGGCAAGCGAAATTTAAACTCACATCTCAAACCAAAACCAAAATGTGTCTTAAAGAGACAATATGTAAAATATTTCCAATGACAAATTCAAAAA
Organism: Danio rerio; assembly: GCF_052040795.2. Taxonomy (NCBI): domain Eukaryota; kingdom Metazoa; phylum Chordata; class Actinopteri; order Cypriniformes; family Danionidae; genus Danio; species Danio rerio. The sequence goes on along the minus strand of NC_141024.2, from coordinate 29,727,972 downwards.
CCCCTAGTAAAGTGTTATATAATTAGGTTTCTTATGTATTTACGTTATCCCAAATGTTTTAAAGAATGTTTAAATCCACTTAAGAAAGATTAGAGTAATAATGTTATTACAGTTTGAAGGAATTTCAGTTGTTTACCATGAGAAATAAACAATTTTAACTAGTGAGTCAGAGAATGTGCTGTGTGGCCACTCAAATAATAAACCCTTGATTTTCTATTTGATTTGAAAGAAAACATGGGAACACCAAAGACGCTTTTACATTTTGTGTTTTTATGGACTGCATAGGGTAGGCCTACTTGTAATATGCAGTCTTATTAGTCGCTTTTGTGCGTATTCTCTAAATGCTCCTATTGTTTTCTGTTTACTTGAGTTTTTTTACATTCAGGAAGTATATCTCTTTGAGCAGGTAAAATGAAAGGTCCCGTTCTTGCATTATAAGTAAAAAAACAAAAAAAAACTTCTTTCTGAAGTAAAATGAATTGAATCAATGATAATCTTAACTGAACCTTGTTGTGAACCACTGTTGGTTCACACCCATATAATTATTACTGAGCACAGGGGTGTGAAACTCAGTTCCTGGAGGGCTGCAGAGTTTCGGGTGCACTCACATTAGTTACAGTTGCCTTGAACCGTGCCAAAGCACATTTGTCCCCCTCCTGTCTCACCCAACGGCCCGCATTCACATTACATTCGGGTCTGGGCATGCTTACATCATCGATGATGCACTGTTCAGTTTAAGAAGCACTCTCAATCAGCACAGTAGAGATTTCTTTAGTCATATTGTTTTAGTGGTTTGACATGCAGTCAAATATTTTGCTGAATAGTTCAGCCACTTTTGAAGCTCATAAATAATCTTAAAGCCCTCTTTCTGCAGGAATTATGAGGTTTGCTGAAGGTGCAGCTGTGGTGCAGTGAGAGGTTTGCGTCTTTAATAATCGTCAACAGTTTGCGTTCATTGAACAGTAATAATGATTATTAAATCTACATGAAACAGTCCCTTTAAAGTCACATCTCGTCTTTAGTTTCGGACTGAGCCTAAGTGAACCGCGCTCTGGCACACCTCTTCCCGGCCAAGTGAACTGTGCCTGAGCTGAATTCAGAGCACTCACACTTCTCAAACGATCCAGAAAACGGGCCTGGGCATGGTTCGGATAGCATAGTGTAAATAGCCACTTAATGGCTAGTTGTTTTAGTGATGCACATATTCAATGCAAAAACAAAAAACAAAACAAAAAAAAAAACAATCAGATACCAAAAACTGAAAGCTTTTACTTACTTTAATATACTTTTAAATGTTACACAGCATTGGACCTTTTAACATGGTGTTACATTGTAAACATTTGTTTAGTGAAATTGGTTTTTAAAATATTTGAATATAATTTTTGCTTTTGGTTTGGTGACAAGCAAACAAAGCTATTCGAGTTTCTGTAAGTCCAAAGAAGCTGCCCTAAAGTGACCTCTTTGGACCCATTTTATGTTAGGCGACTCTACTAAAAATACAATGTACCTTATGTGTTGATAATGTATTGCAGAACACTTCTGGTGTTCTCGAGGTGGGATACCAATAGGGTTAGGAACAGGTTTGGTGGTATGAGAAATTTTAAGAGTGGGTTAGGGTGTAAGGGATAGTCAGCAGTGTAATTATAAATGTAATTTCAGAAATTAATTACACATGTAATTACATGCATGTATTTAATCATGTATACCATGTAAAAACACTGTAACAAATTAGTAATATTAGTTTAATCGCATATTAGTTAAGGCCACTTAATATAAAGTGGGACCACTTATTTTAGTACTTGGAAAACTGTCACATCCCTGAAGTACAGATATCAGTATTGGTATTGGAATCTGTATAGAAGAGTACCAAGAAAAGAATATTGGTAGTTGTACTTGTCTTTAGAAAATGCATTCCTTGTTTTTTTTTTTGCAAGAATACAAATTAGTTTTTTTTTTTTCCACAAACTCCTGTGTGTTTAAGCATCATTGGTCGCTTGTCATATTTGTCTCTCTCATTGTGGCCTTTACTCATAATTAGTATGACAGTGGAGCCTCTGGCAGAAACTGTGACAGTCTGTAACATATCAACTGAAGATCGGGACAGAATTAGGCCAGCGAGTAGGCCAACATTGATCCAGAGCTTTTTGCACAAGGGGTAGATTGACAGAAGAGAATAAAACAGCAGGCAGAGAAAACGAGGAGTATAAGGTACGGACACAAAAGCAACTTTCATTTCCTTTTAAATTAACTAGTCTTGGTGTCATCCCTTCCTTCCAAGAATCACCCCACACATTGTAGTGATAAATGCCACCAGGAGCCTGGTGGCTCAAATGTCCTCAACCTGCTGGGGTTTGTGCTATTTATAGAAACAACGTGCCAATGCCATTTCCCTCAGTAGTCCTCTAATTTTGTTCCTCCCAAACCGAGAGGCTGTGTCTTATTTATTACTCCCCCGCACCCTCTCCTTCTCGTTCTTTCAGGCAGGTTACTATGCGACAGTAGCTTTCAGTTAGAGCTTTATTGTTGCTCTGAAAGGAGGCTGCTGACTCAGAGAGAGAGAAAGCTTATGTTTCCTCTCAGAGGACTGAGAAGTTCACTGCTGTGAAAGACAGCAAACATCACAGTACAACAATATGCAAGCCACATTTCAACCCGAGCTCATTAAGAACTGAAATATCGCTATGAGTAATTAAAGATTGGGGATACTGGCATAATAGTTCATTCAAGCTTTTGTTAGCTTCATAATTGTACCTATTAACTTTATAATAACAGTCTCAACTTTAATCATGAATAGTGTGTCAATCTTAAGTAGTAAGCCATTAAAAAAACCTTTCATGACTTCCTAGAGCATACTCCTTAATACCACAACCATAAAGGCCTGGATATTTCTTCATTTCCACAAATGAATACAATGTCCCATAAGGTCCAGAAGAACTTCAATATCAGACCTAAGGCTTCAACCAATACCAAGCCATCAATACCAAGAAAAGTACCAGAGCCTATAAGGTTTATACCTACATTATGCGTAAGTCAGACAGACACCCAAACTACTAAACATGATAGTTAGTAAGTACTGTGCATTTTATGCATGGGTAAGTGCCAATAGAGGGAATTTGGCCAGGACGTCTGGGTTTTCACAAGAAGTACCATGGAATTTTTGACCACAGAGAGTCAGAACTTCTGAGTTTATCGTCTCATCTAAATGATCCAAACAGACCATGAGCATCCCCAGATGGCCTCAATAACACCAAACAGCAACCTAATTTTTCAATGTGATCTCCAATACAGGTACAAACCAGGCTCAGCCCTGCATAGCTTCAATGAGCTACCAGTCTTGGGCTGTAGGGTGATATGGCTGTGGCTCCTGATTCCCTACAATTCCCCACACTAATAACTGCCACTGATTTAGGTTAAAATCAATAACAGGCTGTTTAAGACCCAGACCTATACCAGACATCCCAAGACTCACTCTAATCCTAGACACTCAAACTCCACACTTACTGTAGATCAATACTCGTCACCATGAAAGCAAGGCTGAGAATTGAACCAAGAGCTAGCAATAATTAGATTTTTGCAGCATTTATTTGAAACACAATGAGACTCTAGCCTACCTTTTCTTAGGCATAATGAAATTCATGTGAATTTTGCTAATGGTTAAGATTGAGTACCTGCTGACCTGTGGTTGAGGTAATTATAGTTAACTTTTGTTCAGCAGAAATAGACTGTGATCCTGTATAATTTTTATTCAAAACAATCTTTTTGAATGCAATCAATAATTCTGTATTATGCCAGGCTAGTTGGCTAGGTTCTAATGTGCATGTAGAAAACAACACTTTACTGATAAAGGGTCAAATACTTGAACAACAACAACACTGTCACATATTCTGCCATTGAAGTGTGTTTGTTTGCACTTGCCTTGAATCTACTACTCCTTAAACACATACTATGCATGCTCATGACATTGTTTTCAAACACTGCTACCGTAGATCTGACTTTCAGATTTATGTGTTTTTAATCGCAAAAATGCTGTTGTCGCGCAAACAAACAAGCAAAATGCATTAAAAAAGTCTAGTTTTAGGCTGAAAATATTTTTGTGTAAGCAGTCCCTGGGACTCAGACAAAGAAAGATCAAGAATGTGTTTATGTGGTCTTAACACTAACACCCAAATTTTTCACACACACACACACACACACACACACACACACACACACACACACACACACACACACACACACACACACACACACACACAACCAAAAATAAAAAATAAAAAATAAAAATAAATAAAAACAAAGCAGTGGTCATACTATGTTACTCAAGTGTGTGGTTAAAAGAAATGCCACGGAATTATCTTACATTGATGATTTGAAATATTAATTTCCTGTGTACCCAGAGACAGATAAGACACATCTCAGAAACTTTACAAACAGGATGTTGAGGGAATAAAAGAGAATATTTTGGCTGTATCCGTCTGTTCTTTTCCTTTGCCATTTGAAATCTAGGCGAGATTAAGATTATGTAAATCATCTGATTGCCAAACTGATGCTCTCAATGCAAGGGTTAGTACCTAATGGTGCAATTTTTAGATTTAAGAATTGCCATTACAAGTAGTGGCTGATATTAAAGGGGACCTTGTAATGCCTTGCTTTTAACAAGATGTAAAATAAGTCTCTGTGCATGTGAACTTTCAGTTTAAAACACCCCACAAAAAAATATTTTATACGTTTTCGAAACTGATCCTTTTAGATCCTTTTTATCCAAACTGCCATTTTTAGGACTATCGCTTTAAATTCTAATGAGACTGTGGTTCCAGCCTTCTTTTCAAAGGTGGGTGGAGCTACAGACACCAAAGCAGCAGATTCAAAACAGTCCTAACTTGTGAATAACTGAAAATATTGTACAAAATGTCTCAGAAGAAGGTCATCTATTGTAACTATGGTGTTCATTTACAGATACTAAAACTCCAAATTTATAATGCCTCTTAGCCATTGGCATTATCTTTGGCAGGTAAGGTTATAAAAAATTGTAATGGTGGATGGCTGCTTCTCATTCTGTATAAAGTAAGTATAAACACTGGTTTAACCTTCTGGGTTGAGTGATTGGAGTGACCCACAGTGCATGCCCTGGGCGTAGCAGTGCATTTATACTTCTGCCCGCTCTTTGTGTTGCTCTGCAATAACACTTTCAAAAGGCTAGCTGGCAGTAGGTTTTTATGTTCCTCTGTGTCAAGTTTCTATGTCGGTGTTTTGAACAATTAGCTCAAACTCGCTAATTTTGAGGCGGGAACCGGCAGGTAAACACAAAACAACAGTTTCCGTTTGCAGCTCCATCATGAGACTCCACAACTGTAAACACTTGCTCTAATGGGTTCAAACGGCTCTTGATCCTGCCCACTCTTGTCAGCACTACCAAGCCGATTAATCACAGACCTTGTGCTAAACATTGTTGCAACGTGTAGTAACATTTTTTGAGAGGTCAGTTTCGGCGACAGCCTTAGCGAGGGCTATGTGATCACGCGCAGGCTGTGCCGTAGCATATGCATGCACTTGACACAGAAGTATAAGGGATCACTCACACCGAATGCGCATTTACGTTCCAAAAACGCTAACATCTTTTTTGGACAACAAAAGAAGCACTGTGCGCTTTTTTTATGTTGCTAGGCAATGACTAAATCAGCTCGGAATTGTGAGAGTAGGGGTGTGAACCTACACTGGTCTCACTTTTCGGTTCGGTTACAATTATTATGCCATCCATACATAATTAATTATATTTTTTCTTCACAACACAATATTTTTTTTTTTTATTAAAATCTTTAAATATATTAATATTTATATATTATTTGTAATACAAAGTTGTCCTTTAATACAAGCAGTAAGATTTATGTACAGTACCTTTAATTTGACCTGCTCAAAGAAAACACTCTTTTTGAATGTATCAAACTAAACTCCAATACATGCTCAGAACAACATTTATAGCAAATAAAATAATATAAATATTATCTCACTTGCTTTTTGAGCGATGTCAAACGAGGTCTTACATTCCTATGATTGGTCATTGTCTTCACCCGCTCAACAGAAAGGGGTGCGATTGGCTTCAGAAATGAAAGTACTGTTCACTGTTCACAGTCGCCGTTATGCAAATAATGCGCTGTTATCACAGGTATTCACAATAGACACAGTGGAGAAATCTCGCAACTCAGGCATGCTAATGTCTGGATCCACAAGTATCGCTTTAATAGCCAAGAGGAAAGGAAAAGTTACCTCACAAACACGCCAGCGGGTCAAATGTCCAAAGTAAGAGGCAGATACAGCATTTCTCCCTAGTAGTGAAATAGCGGCTTGTGTGCTGTACCTTCTTCCGTGTCAATGACAGACTTTTTCAGCAAACTCATAAGCAGTTGAACTGTGCATAATTATCTACCTTTTAAGTTGTAGGAGTGTTTTATTTACTCGCCCTCGCCTCTTTCACCATAGTATTCTAGTGCAACACCGCGCATACTGTAGGAGAAAAATGACGTAAGTTCGTAATAACCTGTTATGATTATTATTGAACCGATATCAAATTGTCCCATCTGCATTACGGTGCACCTAAGAAACAATTGATTTTGACACCCCTATGTGCGAGTGTTGCTGTTGATATTTATATAATTGTAATATCTAATAATATTGTGATATTTAAGATTTGTAAAGTCATACAGCTCTGAATAACTCAGAACAGCAACCACAAGTCCCTCCTCCAGCTTCAAAAGTCTCTGTTGTTCTCTTGACACCACAAACACTGCAGACACCTCAACGAAAACCCTGCCTCTGCTTTCATTTGATTGGAGAATGAAAAAGACACAACTGGCGTAACATGCCTTTTCCGCTCAGAGTTTACTTTTTTTTCAACTGTAAGCGCAAAATGCAAAAGGGCAAAAATGCAAGGCGCAGCAGGCGTTTAAAACGCATGTGCAGCACGCAAAACACTTGCAGTCGTTAGTAAACCATTCAAAAAAGGCGCCTCTCAACGCAAAAAGTGCATTCAGTGTGATCGGACCCTAAATCAGCCTTCAGGGCTGCCTATGCTAATGATTGAGAGATTATCACTGATGAATGGGACTTTCCCCTTTTGATAACATGTACAAAGATAGAATGCCAATGTAAGTGTTTCCCCTGACTATTTTTATGAAGTGCAATTTTTAAATACTAGAATTACAAAATTTTTACCTTTAGAGGCTGGATATACTCACATAGTGTTGCCACAAAACTGTGCTTAAACCTCTTATATAAGTGATTTTTGCATGATAGGTCCTCTTTAATAAAGATATATCAAAGCTCTTAAGCATGCAATTCATGAATAGTGTAATATTCTAATGGATCCATTCTCAACAACCACCTGCTTATTGACGTCACTGAACTTGCTTAATTACATGACCAAGTTGAGTTTGGTAACAATTCTGTGTTATCTTTGTTTTGTTATATGGCTCTGTTTCAAACAACTTGCTGCTCAGTGTTGTGGAAAAGACCTTACAGAATGTGAACAAAGTGCCAGAATGGGCCAATGGCTTTCCCTGGTGAATGGACCTTTTGTTTCTACTCAATCAGTAGTTTTCCACTTGGTGCTTAATCCACCAGCAGGGTTCAGATTCAGTTTGTTAAGATGCATTTTATGATTGTTGTCATAATGTTTTGCATTTCTAATCTACTGGTTGCCAGCTTCTAGTTCGTTCATTTCCTGCCATTTGGGCAGTGTCTTGGTGTACCAAGTAGCAAAGGTGAATTTCAAGAAACTCGAAGTCAACTATGCTTAAACTTTAGAGGCTGTTTATTTTACTCGGATTGAATATGAAGTCTTGATGGCGATGCATCAGACATGGAGTTCTTCTTCGATGGTGACACAGATGACCTCAAAGTCAACCTCAGCCTCAGTAAGTAGTGGTAAATTAGGCAAGCTTTTGATTCCTATCCTATATTGCAGAAAGTATTGATTTAAAAGAATAGTTCACACTTGTGTTGTATTCAGCAGTACACTTGTGCTCGCAAAGTATTGTGATTTTTTTTTTTTTTTTAAAAGAATATGGTTGCTCATTTAATTGGTACCACTGGGTACTACTTAAAAAAAACAAAAAAAAAACAATTCAATTTAATATTTAAGAGCAGTTTTTGTTGAGATACATCAACAACATATAGACACTGACACATTTATAGAGACATGATAACAAAAACACATAAAAAACAGATATAAATAATAGAACCGATTAGTCAAATGATTACACTGTACTACTTACTTTTGAATTTTTATTGAATCATCTATGCCTCGTTTCCAGTAAGCGGTACAGTACAGGTCTGGGTTTCCTGATAACAATGTATCTTGGCTCTTAAGCATTCTGTATGTGCAAAGTTGCTATAGTTTGTTGCTCCTTTGGTCATTGTATAACCCAAAAATTGCCATCTTATGTGTATTATCAATCAATATAAAGCATTTACATGCAGACTGGAACACAAAACGGACATAAAAGGGGGGCTATTTAACACTATTAATTGTTAAATCCCCCGGTCCACTACTACTGACGTTTCTAACAACACTATTCAAAGCCCCAATATACGACATTCACAGAAATCAGCAATGCAGCTGAGTTGTAATTGCAATGTATGTTGCCAGATTGAGGTAAAAACTGCTTAGAGATTTGAATATTTCATCAATTTCATGAGCTGATCAGCTTAATACAAGATCTGGCAATTTGACAAACATAGACAAAAGTGATTTTTTTGTTACTAGATTGGGCCATACAAAAATGTACAGTTACTGAAAAATGCAAAGACTTCTTCCTTTTGTCTTCGACAGAAGAAAGGAATTTATTTCTTTATTTCTACAGCACTTTATAGTATGTAAATTGTGTTAAAGCAGCATTACAGGAATGAACGGAAAATGTATCAAACGTTATAAGATTATTTTAGATTATGGAACGTTTACAGTTTCTAGTCAGATTCAATTCACTTTAATATGATAGTCACTGCTGAAGGACGATCCACTGAAAAGCAACTGTATCAAGCATGCATGGGAAAAAGAGTGACTGCAGCTATGTTTCCTTCTAAAAAACCAAATAAATGTTATGTGCAAAACTGGAATGTCACATAAAAGACAAATAACAAATACAACAAATAAAGCATAATTTCTATCCAATGAGAAAAAAATCATCACTTCCTGATTAACTGGCGACAAATATCAACAGTAAAAATGGAATTTGCTGCGATAGGAGAAGCTGCAGCAATCTTTTCCTTATTTAATAAAGGACTTGTGCCTCAGAAGACAATGCCGACATAACGTGCGGTGACGTTTGAAGGCATGAGACGCGGAGCACAGACACTCAAAGATGTTTTACAGTGTTCTCTGCCTGCCGGTTTGTCCATTCACACACATTTTCATCACATGATATCACTTATAACAAAATCACATGACTATTTAAATGCACATACTAGAATTTGTTTGGTAAAAGTTTTACCATTGAAGTATATGTACATATTTTCTTATCAAATAAAAAGTTTATGCGCATAGGTTTTTATTATTTTTAACTTTATTTTGAAAATTGATGTGCATCTTGGTATTTCCATCAACCGTTTCTTATGCATCATATATGTGATGGCATTAATTTTATTTGTGTTGATTGTTTTTCTGTGATGTGGGCCATGGGAATGTTGATGTGATTGTGTGGTGAAGCCAAAGATAAATTTCCTCTCGTGAACAATAATGAAATTAAAGTAAAGACTAAAGATGTCCAAACTGCGCAAAAAAAATAGGTGGATGGAAACGTAGCTAGGGACCAGGCTTAGTAAGAGGACCAGCTCTCCTCTGGCTGAACAGATTTCATAGATTTGTGTTACCAATTTTAAATTTGTTGTGGCTTTATCTTCAGTTGCATTATACTGTCCAGTTGCATCCACACATACTGTAAAATGCTGGCAGACAATTTTGATGGTGTGTAAAATAGGGCTGGGCGTAAATGTGAAAACTGGTATTATTTATTCCAGGAATGAACATATGGATTTTGCAATACTGTGGATATCATCACAAATTCATACATTTAAATGTGACATTTATTAGTGGTGCATTGAATGTAAAGTAAAAATAACAACATATGAAGAGTTTGGTTCCATAACTCTATGGGCTCTATCATACACCTGGCGCAATAAGGTGCAAGACGTGTTTGCCCCCACGTATTGCTATTTTCAGACCAGCGCAACTCCAATTTTCCCGTTTTGCTCCATGTTGTTTAAATAGCAAATCCATTTACCCCGGTTTGTGGACTCACAGGTGTTTCGTTCTAGAAAAGAGATGTTAAGGCACATTGTTAGCGCGTTGCTATTTTGAGGAACTAAAATAGACTGTGCAAAAGACCAGCTGAAACCTGTCTAAAGTCCAGTGCAGGGCGCGATAGTTGTGTGCGTTAAATGTTCACACATTGCTTAACACACACAGGATGTACAGCAATATGCAAATATTTTTACAAGTTAAAAAGAGTTAAAGGATTAAAATATTACAAATTTTTTATTCTCTACATAAATATAAAAACCACTGCTTTCATACCTTTTTCATCTTGGGGGCTTTTTTCAGTTTATTCACGACAACTTGCTTCTGTATAATGTTATTATTATAAGAAGTATTATTAATTATACACATATTTATATTTGTTTTATTAAAAACAAGCTTAGATTTGTCCACCTGTCAGGTTTTGGACCGTATGGGGCATAGGATGTGTGTTTGGGTACCATTCAGATTTTTGACCACTCTATTTATTTTTGATCATACTTTATGTTGCTATTGCTCATTTATCTGTTTGCTGCAAATTAGAACTGAATTTAAAAATAGTTTTGAAACATATTTTTGCGCTTATTAAACTAAATTAGGTATGTAGGCTAATGGATGTCTTCAGTGGATGCAGTGCATACAACACTGTTTCCTTATCCACAAAAGAGAGAAAGAGAGAAAAAGAGGAGAAAGTAAATAGGCTGAATTCAGGAGGCTCATTCTTTATCCTCACGCTGCAGAAGGTCTTTTTAGCTGTTTTCTCGCTAGTGAACAGTTCAGTTTTTTTACTTACAAAGTCCGCCATGTAAATAGCAAATGCGCCATGGCATGACGCAACTGACTCTTAAAGGGAATGTGAGATGAGACTCCGATTCATTTAATGCATGTTATGCTCAAAACACACATAACTCATCAAAAAAAAAATAAGCACAAGCCTGTTAGACCATGCGCCGCGGCGCAAACCATATTTTTCAAAAGTGGATTCGGACACGCCCTTAATGCTTTTGCACCCTGCGCTTTACACTTTGAGCCTAGATTGATCAAATAGAGCCCTTAAAGTCTGTTTGGATTACTATTAGTAAAACTGTGTCTTCTTTATCAAATAGCAATATAAAAACCACTATTTTCTCTTTCAAACTTTCGCATAGCATATTTAGATTGTAATTACATTAAAAAGTCAAATCCACATTTAGATTTTCAAATATATATTCTAAAAACAATAATTTGTTTTGCCCAAAATGCAATAAATCCATTACACTTTTTTTCTATAACATAACCAATCCATAACAACCTTTAGACAAAGAAGCTTGGCAGATAAAATGTATTTAATTTATTACACTTCTCTGTGATGTTGATAATGCATATACTATTATTGTGATAGTGATAATTTTTCAATATATTTTGCCGCCCTAAATTGTGCTTTGTTACTATGAAACATCGTCTCAGCTTTCTGTCAAATTTATTTATTTATTTATATTTCAGATATCATCTGGACTGTGGAAAAGATTCTAATATGATTTTTAGCTTATATCTTCCACCTCTAGTGTAAAACAGGTCATGCCCAGAGCTATAGTCCCATAATGCAATGCACAGTGACAATATGACCAGAACAGCAAACCAGGCCACTGGTCAATGCTGATTACACAAGCATAGACCAAATGAGTAGGTAATTGACAACGTTAGTAGAAGGCTATTTGTTACCCAGTCTTTTTTTAGCTGTTAGCTTTGTTGTGAGTGTTTCCCAGGCTGGGGTCATTCATTCTCCTGTGCTCTTAATAGGTTTACGTGAATCACTGCCCTGCTTAGTAAGAACACATGTACAGTAAGCTTCCTAAGATCAACAACCTACAGTAGAAGTGACCGCTCATGACCTTTGCTTCAGGTTTTGTTTGTGAGGGTGGCCAGATTGAAGCTGATTCTTTTGGGTGCTTATGATATGTATGATTCCGATTAAAATAGAACTGTTAAATACTATGGTATTGCACAACTGTCTTGAATACTCACTTCTGATTGGTCAGTCGCAACATTCCAAGGTGTGTTATTTCTAGTTAACAACAGCTTAATGATACAGGCTCATCCAGGAACTGCCGTAATACAAGAAAAACACGTAGGTTAGTATATGCTCCATTCAACCGGTTTGTTTTCTGTCAGTTTTGCTTTTTTTTTGCTGTTTTTTTGTTTTTTTACTGTTTGGCAACATCCTGTGATCCAGTAATGAGCAGATTAGGGTATACTTCATCCAATTGTCATTTTTTATGTCAGCTTTTGTATTTAATTAATGAATTATTAAACAATCGTGATTTAGAACAATGTTTTATGTCTAAATGTGACAAACATAAAAACCTATGGTCATGAGCTTTGGATCATGACCGAAAGGACAAGATCTCGGATGGGTGGCAGGGCACACTCTTATGGATAGGGTGAGGAGCTCTGACACCCGGGAGGAGCTCTGAGTAGAGTCGCTGCTTCTCCACATCGAGAGAAGTCAGCTGAGGTGGCTCGGGCATCTGTTTCGGATGCCTACTGGACGCCTACCTAGGGAGGTGATCCAGGCATGTCCCACCGGGAGGCGGCCTTGGGGAAGACCCAGGACACGCTGGAGGGACACGCTGTGTCTCTCAGCTGGCCTGGGAACGCCTCGGGATCCCCTCAGAGGAGCTTTAGGAAGTGTCTGGGGATAGGGAAGTCTGGGGTTTTCTCCTAAGACTGCTGCCCCCGCGACCCGGCCCCGGAAAAGCGGCAGAAGATGAATGAATGAATAAATGGATAAATGTTTTATGTCTAAATGTTATGTTTTGTGACAAATGGCTGCGTAATGAGCAGAATAACGGACACCCAGGACAATTGTTTTGACAGAATAGAGCCGTTCAAAACAGGTTTCAGACATTTCTCTGCAATAACAATCCCCTGGGTGTACTTTATCCCTAATTTACCTTGCCAGCAGATTATTTCTTAACTATATTAAAATCATAAATCTGAATAGATGCAGTATTACATGTTGTCATAATAGACTTTTCCTGTCTACTATCTGCATGGTTCTTGATCAGAATAAGCTGTAAATCAGATTTTATGCTAATATTCAGAGATAATATATGGGATTCAAGCTAGGACCTTCTTGATCCAGCAAAACATAGTTTGGATGGTTACATGCAAACTTGGCACTGTTATTGGTAACACTTTATAATAACTGTATGCTATAAATCAGGTGTTAAGCATTAGCAAATTGTTATTTTATCATTTATTAAGCATTAACCTGTAGTGACGAATCACAATTAATCGAGTGTAGAATAAAAAATTGTGTGTGTGTAATATGTAATTATTATGTGACTGTAATATTCAAGATAGGCAGTGGCGCAGTAGGTAGTGCTGTCGCCTCACAGCAAGAAGGTCGCTGGGTCACTGGTTCGAACCTCAGCTCAGTTGGTTTCTGTGTGGAGTTTGCATTTTCTCCCTGCCTTTGCGTGGATTTCCTCCGGGTGTTCCGGTTTCCCCCACTGTCCAAAAACATGCTGTACAGGTGAATTGGGTTGGCTAAATTGTCCATAGTGTATGAGTTTGTGTGTGGACGTTTCTCAGAGATGGGTTGTGGCTGGAAGGGCCTCCGCTGTGTAAAAACTTGCTGGATAAGTTGGCGGTTCATTCCGCTGTGGCGACCCCGTTTAGTAAAGGGACTAAGCCGACAAGAAAATTAATGAATAAGGGAATGAATGTAATACTCAAACATACACAAAAATAGAACTATACAAAACAATTTGTGGATATGGATATATGTATATGTATATATATATATATATATATATATATATATATATATATATATATATATATAAAATTATATATAAATTTGGTAAAGTTGTACTTAAACTATAGAACACCACCCATTGTTCTCTTATGACAGTTTAAAAAAAAAAAAAAATTCTTGATCTACTTCAAATGTTGACTATGGTATATAATGTGGCTAAATAATGTGAATAATTGTATTATCATACCCTAGTTAACAATGAATTAACCTGTGTAATTAACTAACTTTATCTAAGTTTAAATGCAAGTTTATGCATATAATTGAGACACATGTAGTTTCTTGGTGTGTTAATAAATGTGCATTCTCAACACATATTCCTACTGTAATGCATTATTAATTCAAGTACTTATTAAACATTTACTAGTTGTCAGTTAACAGTTTTTGAGCTCATCTAAAGTGAGGACTATATATACTTCATAAAAATTCTTGAAGCGTTTTTTTTATAAAGTTATCTTCGAAACAGAGAGGAAACAAAACAAAAAGTACAGAATATAAAAATATATTTATTTTAAGATGTAAACATGAATGTACAACTATAAATTTAATATAAGACTTATCGTTAAGTGTTACCATATTATTATTTGATTTCATTTAAATAACTTGTGTTTATTTGCTTGGTTTGATTGCAATTGCTGTGTTCTAGTTTTCTCTTTATTGTGCAGCTCAGTTTATTGTCTGGTGAGAAATTGAAAGACCTTTATGAGAATTGGATTATTTGAGATCTTGTTTTGCTAACGGCTAACAGTGTGTACTTTACGAGAATTTTAGTTATGTGAGCAGCTTAGTATATCTAATTTGTTAGTTAGTTAAACGAGGCGTTGCCACGTGTAATTATGTTTTGAAGTTATGAAGTTTAGTTAAGCCACGTGGTGAAGATTGCAGTTTTTTTTCTGCATTTTTCTTTGGTTAGTTAGTTTAGTGGGTTGGGGTTTAGTTAGATTGTTTTGTTATGTTTATTTCTTTGTTTTGGCAACACTCTTGTTTTTCTTGTTTAATTCGATTATTTAAAATTACATTTTCATTACATTTCCTCTATTCATTGTTTGAAATTCTCTGTTTAATAAATACTTGTTGTGTCATTTAACAAGCAGTTGTGTCTTCTCCTTGTTCATCCAGCATCATTAGACTCACTGATTGTTACGTTTCATCCTTTTAAAATCTTAACAACTTAAACATGTAACATAATTTAAATTGAAAAGAAACCAAAGAGACTTTTTTTAGTTCAAATAGCATTTATGAATCCAAAATAACTAGAAATCTTTACTAGAACCATTTTGATTTGCTTTGGTTTAGGGTTATTCTGATTTTATTAACTTGTGCAGTACAGTGTTATTAATATACTTATCACCCACAATGTTTGCACAGAGAACAGCAAAAGTATAGGGTGAAGGCTGGCTGTAGGAAGGAAAGCATAGCTCATGGTGCTGGTTAGGCAAAGCTATCTATAAAGGGAAACCAATTACATGTATATTTGTAAGCTATATTTGCATCATATTTAAATGAATGAGAACAATATGGACACTATAAGCTTGTAAAGAAATGTGTGTGTCTTTGTTTTGGAAATACATTCGTAATATTGCATGAAGTCATTATTCAGATGTTTCATTTTTGACCAAGGGATGGTGATGGACAGATATTATGACCTCACAATTCTTTAACTCTTTAACTGTCACCTTGCTAATACTTAAGGGTGATTCTACACTGCAACAAATGTTTTTTCATTCCAAATCTCAAAACATTTTAAATCAAGTAGCATTTTCTAGAAAAGCAAAACATATTGTCCTCTTTTAAGAAATAATTTTTCAAAATTAAATTTTATTTAAATTTTCTAAAAGAGTTTTTCTAAAAAAAAAAAAAACAAGCATAATATAACTTATTACAGCTATTTATGAATTTGCAACAAGGATACTCAAAGTGGCTGCACGGTGGCACAGTGGGTAACACGTTCGACTCACAGCAAAAAGGTTGCTGGTTCAAGCATCGGCTAAGTCAGTTGGTGTTTCTGTGTGGAATTTGCATGTTCTCTCTGTGTTGATGTGGGTTTCTTTTAGGCTCAAGTTTCCCCCACAAGTCCAAAAACATGTGGTATAGGTGAATTGGGTAGGCTAAATTGGCCTTAGTGTATGTGTGTGAATGAGTGTGTATGGATGTTTCCCAGTGATCGGTTGCAGCCGAAAGGGCATCCGCTGCGTAAAAACATATGCTGGATAAGTTGGCGGTCATTCAGCTGTGGCAACCCCAGATTAATAATGGTACTAAGCTGAATAGAAAGTGAATGAATGAATGATACTCAAAGTTGTAAAGCATTACTTTGCTACAGCAATCAAAATGTACATTTTCTTGAGGTTAAATTCAAATCAAATACCACCAAATCACACATACTACCAAAGAATTTGAAGTCCTCATAACAAAAACTGTGAAAAGTATGAAAAAATATGTTTCATATTCTTCAAAATGTACTCTGGAGTAGGGGGCGCTCTTATATGGTCACCAATGGAAACTGGATGTTATCTGGTGGTCATCTTTGGTATTGCGCCCAAACTAGATTTGACCAAAAGTTTAGTGTTTTGTGGCATATAAACTTCAAATTTGGAGTATAATTTGTTCTGATATTTAGCTTTAATTTTAGGCTGCAACAGGTTTTTTAAAATATATTAAATGTAATGTAACAACATATAAACTTAAAGGCACATAACCTGTTTTATTTAACTTTTTTCACTCCAATCTAACATCTGTCTTCTTTAAAACAAGACCAAGCTTAAATTGATGTACTAAAACATTGAATATAAACATGTTTAAGGTAAACATGTCATTTTTACGTTTATGTTCAAAAAGTGCTGGGCGACAGTTAAGGGGTTAACAGCTTTGAGCAGTCCTTAATATTTTATGAGGTCTTGGTGGAGATGAAATTAGCTTGTGTGTGTGTGCATGCCTGCTCTATTAATCATTCTGGAGTTCTTTCTCGAAAGCCTAGATACGTAACAGATTAAAACAACAATTTAATTAGATGTTGTTTGTTTTATACATATTATATTTTATTTCATTTGTATTTTTATTTGGTTAGTAGACGTTTTCCTGAATATGTTGGAGAATGTTGAGAACACTCAGGAAAAAAAAGTCTATATTTATGTATGATTCAAACTGGTACAGGACATATTTATTTGATGCCATTTATCCGCGCTGTTTCTAGACTGCTTTGAGATAATAACAGACATTATGACATTACAGAGGTGCTACTGTATTGCTATTTCAGTGTTCACTTAACATGGTGTCACGCAACGATACGATTCCAGTGAGAAGCACTTGATGCAAGATAACTACAAGATGCAAATTACAGCCAATCAGAAGAGCTATATTAAAAAAAAAAGTCATGGAATAGTTTGCATGATTTACTCACTTATGAGTAAGCTGACCTTTCTGGAGCATGAAAAGAAATATATATGACAAAAATGTATGTGGGTGTGCATATACAGTATATATATATATATATATATATATATATATATATATATATATATATATATATATATATATATATATATATATATATATATATATATATATATACAACCTTCTGTCTGAGAGTGTTTTAAATTCTCTGTTTGATTTTTTTATTTTATATAGATGATTATGCCATCAAACTGTTGTATAAATGCAATATCACACAAGTAGCAGTGCAATATTGCTATATATCATCTACTAACTATTGCTATAACGCACGCCTCCCACCAGTGTCCATATAGCCATATCGCACTGCTACTCGTGTGATATTGCTCATCTACAGAGATGTTCCAATGTTTATTTTTATGTTATTCAAGACACCCTGGCGCACTTTTTTTTTTTTTTCAAAATTTTAACCAATCTGTATGTGTTGAGCATCTGTTGAGACAACATTAGCACCTGTCAGCTTTAATTGTGGGGAAAAATGTATGATTTTGAGCTTTCGTTAGCTAAAACAAGAACAGCTTTAAAAAGTTTGTTTATGTCTGTCGGTGGTGTAAAACTAAGGCACGGTCTAGATCAGACTCTCAAACGATGTCAGGATATTAATCATTGTAAAAAGTTGTAAAAATATATATTATTAAAGGAATATAATGATGAAGGTGATTGAAAAAGGATAAAAAAGAAGGGTATGATGAAACTTTATTTAATTGCTATTTGCAGTACTATTTTGTTCTATGTTACAAAATGTATAGGTACAAAAGGTACAAATGGAATCAAACACATAATTTGTCAAGGATGCCAAAAGGATCAAATATGTTTCATGTAAAAAGAAGAGATAAGTAAAAGAAGAAATAAGTTTAGGTAATAGACGAATGATGTATGTGGTAATGAGGTGAGAAAATAATAAGCTTGTGCTTCATCCCACTCCATTTTCGACCATGTTGAAATATATATTTTGTTAATGATATTTTATGTATGATATAAATAAATAAAATCAAAAATCAAATCAAATGATATGCACAAGACACGATGACTCATATGCCTGTTTATCTGTCTAGTGTTTGTGTGCTCATTTAGAAATAGACTTGATGTGCAGGATGAAGAGCTATCAGCACTTCAATAGATCACTTCACTTCTGTTAATGGTGCCTGGTGGTGACTCCTGTCTGTCTGCGGGGCATCTGTGAATCTACTGACACAGAGAGAGATCGTGTAGGGCCATTATTACTTAGAAAGGAAGACAGTAATGGGAAAGGATGAAGCAGGAAAAAAAAGAGGCAGAGGCATAGCATTCCTTATATATAAGTTTTGTAATATTGGTGCCATAATTAAACAAAACATTATTTTAAATATCTTTAGATTTGAAAAGCTTTGAATTAGTAATGGGTAAATAATTATTTAGTTGTATTGTGTTTAACCGCATAATTAATTAATCTATGCACTTTTATTTTTAGAGGTATGGTACACAAAAAGAAGCACAATAACACTTTAGACAGGTTTTTAAAGTGGTAGTTTCTTCAATATTACCAGTTAAAACTATTTCCAGAATCTAAACATTAATGTAATCAAATTTAAATCTTAAACCTTAAAGCTATTTTCCATTTCCAATTATTGAACATTACATAATGGGTCTTAGTTCCTGTTCTTGCACCTCACGGTTCTCAGATAACCAGCTTCATTTATGAGCACTTTATGCATGAATTGTGTTCAAAATTACAGGGTCCCTACACAGTGTTCACTACACACTAATTAATGAACTGATTAAAATATCTCGATGATCTGCTTTTGAATATATATTGTAGTATTGTGTTTAATATAGCTATTGTACAACATGACATAAATCCACATCAAATATTAACTCTACTAAAAGTAGAGTCGCGGCACTTATTCGTATTGATTAAAGTACATTAGTTTCAATTGTTTTAAAGCCGGTTAAACCTCATTAATAAACGAGTCTATGCTTTTTTCCCCCCGAATGCACTCACCTGAGAAGTGTGTGATGTAGGGATATAAGATTCTGACATGATAATTACCTTAGATAAAAAATATATATATATATCATGGTAGTTTAACAGTATTGACGTAATTGCTCTAAAATGTGTTATTTTTAAATGTCTTGTTAATATTAAACTATAGAAAGAGCAGCAGTTGATTTTGTATTTTTAGTGGAGTGTTTAATATGTTTTAAAAGTAACTTTAAAGTAAAGTAATTAGTAATCTGATTACTTTTTACATGAATCAATTAGTAATCAGATTAGAATGTTCCAGTAGTAGGAAGTAATTTGTAATCTATTGCTTTTTAAAAGTACCTTATCCAACACTGCTGAACACACACACACACACACACACACACACACACACACACACACACACACACACACACACACATATATATATATATATATATATATATATATATATATATATATATATATATATATATATATATATATATATATATATATATATATATATATATATATATATATATATATATATAAATAATATGGGTAACCAAATAGTTGCTGGCTGTTGATGGCAAGAAAAAAATTATCTTGAAGTCAGTGAGGACCGGCAGCTGTTTGGTTACACAGATTTTTTTAATTTTTATGTTTAAGAAGAAATCATTCAGGTTGAAAACAATTTGAGGGTTAGTAAATGATGACAGCTTTTTATTTTTTGTGTGTAAACTTTTCACTTGATACTAATATAACAACAAAACTTTACTTGTCATATGTGTTCATCCAATTTCTTAAGTGTTACTATTAAATACTTACTGTACCTTAATGACAATCCACTGTTTGTTTTATTTGTAAGTGTATTTGTCATGTGAATCTTTGTTCTTATATATGAAAAATATTTTCAATTTTCAATTTACAATCAACTAGTGATGTTTGTTGTCTTGCATGCTGTACTTGAGGAGATTGAATTTGGGTTAGGCTGTTGGCAAAGATAGCTGCACAAAGCTTGTGTAACTTGTATAAAGTGAGGCAGTGCACTTGGATTTCAAAACCTTTGTGAGGGGTGTGACAATATGCCAACATTTTGGTCTATTTCCGACTGGAGTGTACTGTGAACCGACTATTATCCTTGTTAAATGCTGCACTAAACATTGTGCTACACACAATAGGCTGGAACGTTTGACAGAAGTGTAGGTTTGTTGTTAATCAGAGGGTTCATTGATGGACTTTTTATTCCCTTAAATAACCAGGACTGAGGTTTAAATAAAAGCTAATTAAAATTACTAATTTCATTGATCATACAAGATAAATATTTACATACATTAATAAAAATGTTGGGGTCTGAAAGATATATTCGGTTGGCTGATGTTGTTTGGTTGGTGTTGGTTTGGTTGGTTTGTTGGTTGGTTGGTTGATGGGTGGTTGGTTGGTTGGTTGGTTGGTTGATATCGGGTGGTTGGTTGGTTGGTTGGTTGGTTGGTTGGTTGATATTGGGTGGTTGGTTGGTTGGTTGATATTGGGTGGTTGATTGGTTGGTTGGTAGGTTGATATCGGGTGGTTGGTTGATGTTGGTTAATTGGTTAGTGTTGGTTGGTTGGTGCTGGTTGTTTGATTGGTGGTGTTGGTTGGTTAGTTGGTTTGTTGATTGGTTGATGGTTGGTTGGTTGGTTGGTTGATACTGGGTGGTTGGTTGGTAAGTTGACATCAGGTTGTTGGTTGATATTGATTAATTGGTTGGTTTTAGTTGGTGGTGTTGGTTGGTTGGTTGGTGTTGGTTGTTTGGTTGGTGGTGTTGGTGGGTTGGTTGGTGTTGGTTTGGTTGATTGTGGTTGGTTGATATTGAGTGGTTGGTTGGTTGATGTTGGTTAATTGGTTGTTGTTGGTTGTTTGGTTAGTGTTGGTTGTTTGGTTGGTGTTGGTTGTTTGGTTGGTGGTGGATGGTGGTGTTGGTGGTGCTGGTTGGTTGGTTGATGTTGGTTTGGTTTATTGTGGTTGGTTGGTTGATGTTGGTTTGGTTAGGTTGGTTTGGTTAATGTTGGTTGGGTGGTTGATGTTTGTGTGTTGGTTGGTTTGGTTTGGTTGGTTGGTTAGTTTGATTGGTCAGTGTTGGTTGTTTTCTTAGACCCTTATTATCTAATTAATGTGCTGTTAAGAATTCTAAGCAACATGCAGAGGCATAGTTTCAGCCAATGATCTTGATCTCTTGCAAAAAAAAAATCTGTAATTCAATTTGATAATCCAAAGTAATTACACTGAGTGTCTGTGTGAATAAATTCAATTATATAATGCAGGGGATCAAGTATTTTCATCATTTGAAAAGATGAGTCCTTGGGATCCTTGCTTTATTGACTGAAATGGTGTATTTGTAGCTTTGCATGAAATAAATTGATTAACAGCACATCAATGCTTTCATAATAAAATACACACATTAGAATAATATCTGTATGAACTGGATTAATGATGATTAAAATACAGTTTTAAAATCACAGGCATAAATAACATATACTCATACAGTATAGAAAACAGTTATTTGAAATACTAAAATATTTAAACAGTTTGCTCTTTTTAGTATACTTTGGACCAAATAAATGTAGGCTTTGTGAGCAAATGAGGTTGCTTTAAACATATTTAAAACTTACTGTTATAAAACATTTAGTTACTAAATGAAATAAAAGAATAGTTCAATAATATATTTTTAAATGACTTAGTTTGTATCCAATATAAAAGAAAGCCCATAAAGATTTCAAATTTGTGTGTAAACATTTCTTTGGGGGGTGGGGTGAGCTGTTGCTTTATAGCAGTGAAAAGTTTGCAATGACAGTACTACTGCAATAGGCCCCACCACTCATTTTTTTACAGCAAGTACCTTTCTTTCAAGTGTGATTGACAGCGTTAAAATAAAGCAAAGTTAGAAGCCATTTACATTTCGAGTCTAAAAGTGTTGTTGATGTTGATGCCTGATGTCTTTCTAAAACATACTTTCAGCGTCTCTAACAGACTGTCAAGGTCTTTCTCTGTGATTCTTTTTGTGGAGTGAAATTATTGAGAGCTACAGGCAGAATGTTGACTCTTGAGCAGATTTACTGATTGCTGTAATATCATTATCAGTCTGTTCTCAAAGAGGACTCTCTGTAATAACGAAGACAGACCCAGAGACGTTAGCTAAAGTTGATTAGACACCGAGAACAGTACATTGTGTGATTTAGCCATCAGTGAGATAAAAAAAAACGTTGTGAACAACCCTCTAGTGATTCTTTTTACTGTTATTTTTTTACACAAACATTATTATTAATATTAAATGAATATTTTTTTCTCACTGTCATTATGCTCAGGAAGTTCAGAATGCTAAAATGCTTAGATGTTAAAAATTGACATGTTAATGTGTTTTATGTTTTTCAAAGATATGGTTACTTTGTTATTTTAAGGGATGTTTTAAGTTGCTAATAGCATTTGACAGTTCAGCTGATGTACAGTCTAGTTTCATTTATGCAATCACATTACTTTTACAAGTTACTAGAATGAAGTAACACACTACTTTTTACTCCTCTGAAGTCTAAGGTGGTTTTAGCAACCAGGAAATGTTGATGTGCCCTGAACTTTCCATTTTTTATGAATGTATTAATGCATAATGTCTGATGAAGCTACTTTAAATACAGCACAAACTGTGTAACAAGAATATCTAAGTAGCATGTTTGGACAAGTTTGCAGTATTGAAGACAAAAATAGATATAAGTGACTGCAATGATTGAAAAAAAAAAAAAAAAAAAATATATATATATATATATATATATATATATATATATATATATATATATATATATATATATATATATATATATATATATATATATATATATAATTATTACAAGGATTTTGAGTATGTGACCTTACCTTTGTGACCAACTCGCAAAAAAGTATTTTGTATTTTTAATTTAGTGAGACATTTTTTGTGCAAATGTAAAGTGGGGATGCTGACAACGGAAGTGCAGATCCAAATGCAGGGTCTGTTGAACAGAGATGATCAGACAAGCAACAGTTGACACAGGAGTAAACAGATGTATACGGGCAATCCAGAGTCGTGGTCATTAAACAGGCAGATGGTCAAAAGGCAGGCAGCATACAACGTAAACAAACTTAACAAGGCAAGGGTCTAAAACATTGCAAGGCAAAGGTAAACTGTCGTAAAGTTCACAATACTGTTTACATAAAAAGTATAACAAGACTCAGTAATGAGGTATGTGGGTGTGCTATTTAAATAGCCCCGTAATCAGTTCATGAGTGTTCGCAATCAGACAGGATTAGGAACCGGTGTGTGTGGACAGTGCATGACTAGATCTTATAGTCCATATAATTTCGTATTTGTAGTTCTATTCTGCACAGGCTGGATCACTGGTGACCGTGACATTTTGTTTTGTGTTTTTATGGAAAGGCTGCATGTAAAAGAGTGCTAGTAACTATAAAAATGCATATTAGATTAATTTATTTCAATTTTTTTTTTGCAATATCCCAAAAATTTACATAAAATAGGTGGATGGAGACATAGCTAGTGTCATGTAATTGTATAAGAAAGTGTCTGAGTTATTTTTTTTTTTAAGTAAGTAAATTTACAGTATGTACTCTCTATTTGGGGGGCGAGATCAAACAAAGTATATTCCACTGTACATATGCTCTAAATCACAGGTGTCAAACTCAGTTCCAAAAGGGCCGAAGCTCTGCACAGTTTAGTTCCAACCCTAATTATACACACCAAACAACATTTTTAGACATAAACAATGTGAAAACTGCAAATTAATTATAATTTAGATAAGTGGTTCTCAAACTTTTTTCTCCAAGTACCACCTCAGAAAAAAAAATTAGCTTCAAGTGCCACCATAATGACATGTCAGCATTGGGATATAAAAATATGGGATACGCCCCCAACAGCTATTACAAATATGGGGAGGAAATTAGCTTTACATGATGGAATACCTAACAAACATTAGAAAATTGTAAATACATTAAAAGGTTTAGCTTATTAAAATCAATTTACTAATCACATCAGTGTCAATGTACACGTTAAAGGGTTAAAAGTGTTTTTTTTTTTTTCTTTTTACTTTAATTATTCAGCGATTCTTCCACGTACCACTAAAAGGAAGCCTGCGTACCACAGTTTGAAAACCACTAATTTAGATCATATATCATATCATATCAGATCGCCTAATTGCAAAAAATAAAAATGTAGGGTGCATTAGGGACTATGCCACAACAGGGTTAAATGTAAAAGAACATTTCACTTTTCACATTTCACAGTTCAATTTTCTCTTAGGTTTGCTTAAAAAAAACTATGTTTGGGTCAGTGTTTTGCTGGTGATCTGTACGACAAGCCCTGCCTTCTTATCAATGTGTACAAGAAATGTGTGCATCTGAAATGTGCAACAGAACATACCCGGTGGAATGTACATTTTGTAAAAAAAAAAAATCATGTTTTCCAGTAAGCTGTGGGCTAAAAATATGCAGAAAAAAATCAACGTTGCCAATTGTAAGAATAAGTTAGTGTAAACTTTTTTCCTAAATACAAGCAATATTAACCATAACTTACTTTATATTTTAAACCACCAACAAGGGATGCTATCCCTGTACGTTTACTTTAGCTAGAATCTATCCTAGAACAGTTTAGGCTAGTGAAACTCTAAATGCAGTTAATAGAAACGTCGCTATAGATTAATTGACTGTCTGCCTAGAGTTATACAGTTGACAGCATTCATTTCATCTGAACCCATCAGGCAGAAGCACTTCCAGGAAAAACCTACATATTCATGCTCATATATTTTGAGCTAGATAATATTTGTTTTAACACTTATTAAAGAAGATTCTTAAAAATGCGTGGTAGTTAAGTGTTCACTTTTTTATCATTTTAGAGGAGGAATTACGGAAGCTACGAGAAGAAACCAATGTGGAAACCCTTAAGCAGGAGCTGGAAAGAGAGCGCAGCAGGAGACTTGACCTGGAACAGAAGATGAGCGATGTGCTGAAAACCAGGTAAAAACCACACAACTAAAAAAAAAAACCACACACACAAATATACACAAAGCAAGAAATCTGCTTTACATAGTGTCAAACCTTTCAAAACAATGGATAACATTAGGGATTAGAATTATACAACACTTCTTATTCACGGTTCAGTTTTAGCACACACAAACACGCACGCACACATATTCACCCACACGGAAACAAAACAACAAAAAACTAATGTAGATTTCCAGTAAATATCAGAAAAGTCATTTTTAACCCTCCTTCTGACCCTTTAACTTAAATTGTTCTCTGATATCAACATAGTAGGTACACGGCTTAGGTAAGTTAAAAAACTATCCTGAAATTATTTTATTTTCTCATTTATAATCACTGGAGTTACCCCTAGAATGAAAAGCTTGGTTTTGACCATATTTGGAATGGTCATAAATATTAATGAGCCAAATTCACACTATTCCAGTTGTCAGTATCAGTATGGTTAATAAAACCACCATAATAATAATAAATATATTACTATAGTGGCAGCGTGGTGGCGCAGTGAGTAGCACTGTCGCCTTACATCAAGAAAGTCGCTGGTTTGAGCCTCGGCTGGGTCAGTTGGCATTTCTGTGTGGAGTTTGCATGTTCTTCCCGAGTTGTCGTGGGTTTCCTGTGTATGCTCCGATTTCCCCTGCGGTTCAAAGACATCTATAGGTGAATTGGGCAAGCTAAATTTCCCAGTGATGTGTTGCAGCTGAAAGGGCATCCGCTGTGTAAAACATATGCTGGATGAATTGGCGGTTCATTCAGCTGTGGAAACCCCTAATTAATAAAGGGACAAAGCTGAAAAGAGAATGAATGATTTAATATTACTATAGTATTTTTTTAGTATGTGGGTGTCTGACAACTGAAAACTGATCTGGTAGCAGATATCGCAGCCTCTGTTAAATTTCACCCTGCACAGATTTAGTATTATTTCAGGTTATGCATTTTTATGTTCTGATTCCAATGCCTAATTATTAAACTGTTAAAATGACTATAATTAAATCAAATATTTTTAAGATTAAAATATTTTGTGTTCTTTGGAAGAGTGTACAAAAATATTTTTTATCGCAATATATTTTAGTGCATTATATCGTACAACAAAAAATTGATATCATGACAAGCCTACAGGGAGATGTTTTGAGATATGTATTTTGAAGATGTAAACAGTTTCTGGCATCATTTAAAGCTTATTTTCATGATTTCACACCAAAACAAATCACAGTAAGAGATGACAATGTGCATTTAACACTTTGCATGTTTACAGTTTACATCTGTTTGTTGCCTGATTACAAACATATGCGGCACATTTCACAATATACACGTTAAATTACAAATCATAAAAATAGTGATTAATTAGTAACTATTAGTTAATTTAGTGGACAAATTTCTGTTTGAAGTTCACTAGAAGTTGTGTTGTTTACTGTACAATACGGTATTATCCAATAGAAGTCCATATTATTGCTGTAAAAAGACTAGTTTTTAGGGTTATTCCTACACTGAAAATACAAAAAAAACAAATATGAAAAAGCAAATATTTTATGTTGCTTTAACTAATTTTAATCAGGTTAATCAAGTTTCAAAAAAAAAAAAAAAAAAAGTTGCACAAAGTTTAATTTAATATCGTTAGTCAGTTTGATTGATGTAAGTTCAGATGACGTAAAAGTTAATATGATTATACTAAACAAAAATAAAGTAGCAAGAATATGGAAATTGGTAACAAGTTTCCTTTTAATATTCAAATGGATGAACTGTGAAAAGATTAACAACACTTCTTTGTTCTCATCGAAAACATTTCACTGACTGTTTACCAGAAGCAACTCTTCTAATCTATGCAAAGCATCATGGTACACAGGAAAAAGGAGGATAGTGTGTGGTAAATTGATGTGTGTTGTCAGTGTTCAATGACCCGGCCCTGTTGTCTCTCTGGCTGTCACAGCAGGACAGGCCGCAGTCAGATGCAAACGCAACACACACTGAGATATAAAAATAGCCACTGCATCCCACCCCCCGTGACCCTTCAGCAGGAAGTCAATGTCTGTACGTATAGAGTCATGAACGGCAATATGCCAGTACAGAGTGTTCTTTCCACTGAGGTCATGTCATGCCCCTAATTGATTCAGATTTGATGGAGGACAAACGGTGGGATAATTAAAGGGATAATGAAACCAATAAATGCAATTCTGACATCATTTAACCTAATGTTCTGAATAATTCTTTCTTCTGTGGAACGTTCAGGTTTTTTACTTGTCACCAAAGCAGTTCATCAAAAATATAGTTATTTTTTACAGAATATTATGTTTTTTTAATAAAATATGAATGAGTAAAGGATGAATGTTTTGGGTGAGCTGTTCTTTAACCTATAAATATTTTTAGAAGATCTAAATGTTGATGAATTGTGTGTCATTTTGGCTAAAGTTAAAACGCACAGTTGGTCTCATTTATTAAACACTGGATAGATATTTCTAATTAATATTCACATTCCGATTTTCTCAACAACAAAAAAAATTCACAGTGCAAAAAAAATGCTTTTCTTACTTCTTCTTAATGTTGTTTTTCCTTAAGATTAGTTTTCCCTAAGATTATGTTTGATAGATTATTTTGCTTAACGTTGTCCTATTGTGTCTTAAAACAAAACAATATGTTTTGCTTGCCTAGAAAATTTAATAGAAAAAAGCAATTTTTGCAGTGTGGACAACACATGTATACGCATATTCATTTGTTTGTCAGCTTGTTCTAATGTTAGTGGAACTCTAAAATATGTTCATGAATCAAAGGTTAGTCATTACGTTTTTATATGGGTGGTTTTAGTCATTCCTGATTTTTGTATTGCATTTTTTTGCGGAGTGGTGGTGGTAAGGGAGGATTTTAAAATTTTTAGTTTTAATATCTTTTTATCAATAAAGCTGAGTTCTAATCTTACAGCAGTTTGTAAGTTTTTTTTATCTAGTAAAATTTACTGAAGCATAGATTGTTTTCTTATGTTAAAAATCTCTTGAATTTTACATTATTAAGCCTTAAAAGGTAAAATACACTGTGGAAAATGCTGGGTTCTACACAAATCCTTTATATTGTTACTACTATTAAATTCACTTAATTTTTTGTTTTATTTTATTTATTTTTTCTTTTACAAATGTAAGTGAGTTGAACACAAAAAGTCCCCCCAAAAAACTCAAGAATTGTGTTGGTTTAACTCATTTTATTTAAGCAGGTTAAACAAGCACAAAAATTAAATTTGGTAAACTGTATTTTGATGGTCCATTTGAGTATTAGTAGACTGTCTGCGTAATATCTATTGATATTGATCCTTCAATAGACATTTTACTGACTATGGGAAACTTTGCAAGTATATGCCAACTCATACCTGTCAACTCTCTCGTTTTTCCCCGGATTCTCCCGTATTTTACAGTTTTATCTCGCTATCATCCCGTAAAGGTTTTTCCATATTTTCAGTCTTTCTCTGAAAGATGGCAATAAACATTAAAGAACCAATTCTCCCTATACGCAACTCATACTGCTAAACCACCAGAGGTCAACCCTTGCTCTTAGATGTGAGTATGTTCTGTGCTTTTGTTTTACTTAGGCATGAAATAAATATAAAAATGTTGGGATTCCCTTTCCTTTTCATTACATGTGCCTTCGCCCCTCCTATGCAATCCTCATAACAGTCATATAGCTGTGCATGACTGTCAGCTGACGCGCTCCATAGTGATAAATAGACACTTGTTTCCCAAACTGATTCTGTACACGCCATTTGAAGAGCATAAGTCTGGGTTTTGGATGCGTGTTTGAACAGACGTATACACATAATTAAGGTCCCACTTTATATTAAGTGTTCTTAACTACTATGTACTTACATCAAAAAATAAATACAACGTAATTACTGTGTTTATAATGTATTTGAGAACACTTGTGGTGCTTTTGAGTTGGGATAGAGGTTGGGTTATGGACAGGTTTGGTGGTATGGGTAGGTTTTAGGGTGGGTTAAGGTGTAAGGGATGGTCAACAGTGTATTTACAAATGTAATTACAAAAGTTATTTACAGATGTAGTTACATACATGTATTTAATCAAGCATAAGTACACAGTAAATACATGTATTTACACAATAAATACATTGTAACAAACTACTAACTTCTATGTAAGTACATATTAGTTAAGGCCACTTTATAGAAAGTAGGACCCTAATTAATAATAATAACATCTAAAGATGTTATCCCTTTTTATTTAATAATGAGATTAATAAGAGTATCCATTATTGTTTACATTCCAATGTTGACAGGTATGTGTCAACCTACACTAACCCTAACCCCAACCATAACCCCAATCTAACAGTCTACTTATAATCTAATTAGAATTAGTTGCAATGTAACTTAAATTCAACAAAGGTACCGTCAACATAAAGTGTGACCATATTTTTTGAGTGTGGTTAATTTAATGAGTGGGGTTTTAATTAAAACAAAAAATATTGGCATTTTTTTTTTGGTCTAAACCAAAGAAAAATATAATAATGGCTGCTGCAATGTGCTTAATCATATTCCCTAAATACAACATCTGCAACAGACAAAATAATTAGCACTGTAATTAGCACAAGGAAAAAAAAATCATTCATGCAAAAAAAAAATAAATAAATAAAATAAATCATCACTAATTTTGTGATGAAAAAAAAAACTAATATATGTGAACACAAAACCAGTCTAATGGATATATTGTGGGGAAAACCATGAGTCATGAGTCTTATTTTTATTTAACGGCAATCATGTGAATAGTAAGTAAATCTCTTGTTTCATAAAGAAATGTTGGACATTTTCTTATGTAAATGTATCAAAACTTAATTTTTGTTTAGAAATATGTGTATTTACACACTTTAAAGGCAATTTTTCATTGTTTTCCAGATTTTCACATAGTTGCATCACAGCCAAATATTGTCCTAAACTAACAAACCATACATGGCTAGAAAGCTAATTTATACTGTTACCAGATTATGTAGATATCTCAATATAAAAACCCTGTATGACTAGTTTTGTGCTCCTGAATCACTTATAAAATAATTGCTGAACTACAAATAAACTGCTTGTGTTTCAGTGCTTCCATAATTGCTTCAATTTGTTTTGGAATTCTTCCAATGTTCTTGGAGTTTTAAGGATCTATCCTAATTTGACCTGATCTAAAATCAAATTTAAAAGGATTTTGATATTATACATTGACAATACATTTGAGTGTTTTGGTCATTTTAATGTATAGCCATAATACATTTGCTTTGTGGAACTCAAAAGTTTTGAAGATCATTATCTCAAAACTGCTCAGAATGCAGACAGAACCATATATACTGATAAATATATATAGACATTGTATGTGTACAGTCCTGCTGTGTGTAGATTTAGTATGAACTGAAGATGTTTTAGTGATGTTGGTTTGTGTCTTGTGGTTCAGGTGTGAAGATTCTCCACCTCAACCTCCACGGAAACAGCAGACTCCGGCAGCTAATGGCACAGGTAACACAACTGTCAGCCTTATGACAGAAATAATAATTAAAAAAAAATGCATAAAGTAGTAAATCAAAAAATCTAAATGATTGGATTGTTCCCCCAAATTGAACATTTAATCATTATTTACTCATCCCCTTGACTTTCACACAGTTTCAATTTACTAGAACTTCTTTGTTAAGCTGCTTTGACACAATCTACATTGTAAAAGCGCTATAGAAATAAACATAACAGTAATCTTTCTTCAGTTGAACAGGTTAGCTTAACTTTTCTGATTTTGCTTGTAATTCAATATTGTGAACCCTTTGTAAAGCTGCTTTGAAACAATACTTATTGTGAAAAGCGCTATACAGACAAACTTGAATTAAACACAAAGGAAAATCTTCTGAAGAATACTGGAAAAAACAGCGATTGACATCCATAGTATGTTTTGTTTCTACTGCTTTTTCCTAACATTCTTCAGAATATCTTGTTTTGTTTTCAACAGTATAAAAACTCACAATCGTTTACAACCATGCAACCGTGAACTGCCCCTTTTAAATGAATAGAAACTGTGAGCAATATTTGCAATCCCAGAATGCACTGCAGTGAGCTTAGAGAAAGGAATTCATACAATATGATAGACAATATGGTTTAATGATCAATATATTTTACTTTCAGTGATGAAACATATTTATAAAGATTGGTTAGTTTAACTGAAAATATGTAAAATGTGTGTATTAGTTTATGCTTTTTAGAGAAAATTGTTTTAGGTTTATACAATCCTATTGTTATTTGGTCTGCAAATGTATGTACAATGTGGGAAATAAGTATTCAACATGTCACTATTTTTCTCTGAAAACATTTCAGTTTAAAGGCACTGCTTATAGATACCTCTCATGTGGATAATGAAGTCACATGCATTGCTCAGGTGTGAGTTTTTCACAGACTTAAACAGAGTGAAAAAAATCTTGATGGTTCTGTGGGTTTCATCTATCCAAACTGATCTTTATTTTGGATTTTCTGTTGGATTTAAGTAAGGTGATTGGTTGGGCCATTCCACAGCTTGATTTTCTTTCTCTGAAAGCATTTGCGAGTTTCCTTGGCTGTGTTTTGGATCATTGTCTTGCTGAAATGTCCACCCTGGTTTTATCTTCATCATCCTGATGATGTAGATGTTGGACTGAAGCAGCTAATATTAATCTACTCTACTTTGTTTTCTTTTCATATATGTATTTCTTTTGATCTGGTAAAAATTTTGAGTCAACAGAACCTTTAGAAATATGTTTTTTTGAGAAAAATGGTGACATGTTGAATAATTATTTCCCCCACTGTATGTAACTCATAATTTGCCTTATAAATGATAAAATTATGACAAGCATTGATGTACAGAAGTTAATGAAAAATTAGTTTGATCAAGGAACAACATTAAAGAAAAACAATGTACCTTGATCATTGTTTTTCAGTCTAAATTATAAATACAAAATGTTGTTAACAATCTTAATATGTCTTCTAAAAATCTAAAAATACTCTTTCATATTACAGACTTTAAAAAAATTAATAAGAAAGGTTTTGTGTCAGAATATGAAAAGACCAAACAGTTATTACCAGTGATGAGAATAACGGCATTTTAAATAAACGAGTAATCAAATGAATTACTGTGTTCCCCTGTTACAAAGCCAATACCATTACTGACAATAACATATGCGTTACTATAACTGAGAACACTGAAGCAAGCAGCGACTTTCTCAGCCATAGGATATCTTTCTCTGGGGTGTGTGTGTGTGCGTGTGTGTGTTCATTCTGGGCTGGGACAGGACACATAACCAACCAATATGATGATTGGTGTGTCTGTAAACCTGATGTAACTGAGAACATGATGATTGGCTTAGAAGGAGTACATTTTCATCATTTGCCAATCAGAGGCAGAGTAGGTCGGGTGTACACACAAGCACATGAACACAGCCACTTGCACACACCAACAACCCAGAGTCAGAACGATGCCAAGTCCTACAAGTTCAAAGGTAGCATTTGCAAACTGGAAATATAAGCATTATACTGTTAAAAAAAAAAAATAAAAATAATGGCGTTAACAGAAATTTACTGTAAAATAACAGATGTTAAATTATAGAAATTTTCTGCTAAATTGAATTACTGTAAATTTCTGTAATTAACATCCAGTATTTTACAGTAAATTTCTGTTATTTAATGATTTTGCAATAGTTACTTTTCCTGGTTATTAGTTTTTTTTATAATGATGTAACTCAGTTACTATTTGTGAGAAGTATATATTAACTATAACTAATTACTCTTTTAAAACAATGTGGCCAACACTGGTTATTACTTAACTGTTAAATGCAATCATTAAAAATGTCTTATGTGTCAAACTTGAAATTTTTTTTTAAAAATTGCATTTCTTTTTTTTGATTAGCCGTTTGTCTTCCAGTCATTTGTATTAAAGCACAAACTGTCACTTTTAATCCTGTTTATTGGCATTCTTTCTGCTTTGTGGTTTTAGTTAGTGATTCCGGAATCTCGGCTTCAGGAAAGCTTTCAGCTGTTATTTTAAGCACTTGTCTAAATTTGTAGACCATCTAGGCCAAAGCAACCTCTTTTGTTTGAGGCAGGAAATGAGAATGTAGAGCACAAACTCTCCCTCTCTCGCTCTCTCTCATTAAACCCTCTGCTTGATTCAGATTAGAAGAGCTTTATGAATTAAAATAAATGTGTCTGATCTCTAACCATAGACAAACAGCAGAAGGAGACGGTGTGTTCGCGGCTGCACAACTGGCTGTATGATCGCTTTGGGGTTTACATTGAAGATTTCCGCTTCCAGCCTGAGGAGAACACGGTTGAGGCTGAGGAGCCACTAAGTGCTAAAAGGTTCGTCAAAAGAGATTATTCATATTTTCTATATTTAAATTATGCGCAGATGTGGAAGTAGAGTTCAAATCAGGGTGAAATAACTCTTACTATTCACTAATCTCAGTGATCTCATTTCCAAAAGCTAAATTGTATTGTAAACTGCTGCCCCCTAGTGGTTAGGATGCTTATAATAAGTTAAGCTTAGTGGCAGAGATATGTTAAACATGGTCATTGCTAGAAGGGATACAGCTGCTGCATAATTGGAAGTTCATGGGAGTTATTTACATTATTTATTTAGTTTTCCATTAATTTTATTTTATTAATGTCTACACTTACCTTAAACCTACTCCTCACAGTAATGTAAAAACAGTAATTATGGTGAAAATGCTTTATATTATTTATTAAAATACCAATTTATTGTATTTTATTAACGCCTACCTCAACCCTAAACCCATTTTATGTTCACTGTGAAGTTCCTTTACCTTTCAAAATTATATATGTTCCTTTCTGGTTCTGTCACAATATGTATTTAAGAGGGTAGAAGAATAGTTTACACACAAAAAAAGATAACTTTGCCAGTTTACTTACTTTTAAGTGGGTTTCTTTCTTCTGTTGAACACAAAACAAGATATTCTGAAGATTGTTCATCATATGGATACCTGGAGTTCTGTATAGACAGTGTTTTTTGTTGGAGAGCACACGTTGACAGTTTGTGCACACATCTACAACAGTGGCTTTATTTTTTTACAAAGGCTGAGATTTTATGCGGTGGGTAGCAGTATCTTGCTTGTTTTTTTACCCACCTAAGTTTGAAAGTCCTATTCACTATGGAATCACAGTCTCGTTAGGAAATCTGTCTGTTCAACTGAAAGACAAATTGGTTCATATTTAAAAAACAGCCATGATAATCGTGGGAATAAAACAATATAAGCCCATACATACTCTATATGAGCAGGTGGTCATGAGAAGAGCAATAAATATTAGTGCTGATTCCAAACATCCTCTTTTCAGTGAATATCAGCTGTTACCATCTAGACAAAGACTGAGAATGCCAATGTGTAAGACCAATAGATTGAAGCTTTCGATTGTTCCTACCTCGATAAAACTGTTGAAATCTACCAAGAACACTGCAACTGTAGTACATTAGCACCTGACTGTGTGCTGTGCCTTATATATTTCATATTTATATGCTTATGGTCTTTTTCTGTAAATAATGTATGTTCTTAATTGTTTTGTTTGTTTTATTTATTTTATTGCCAGCCTAACTTCAAGACAAATTTCCGTTTGCGGACAAATAAAGTTTATCCTATTCTGTTCTGAACCATCAGCCATTAACGTCCAAAACTTAAATGCTTTGAAGGTTAATAGTTGTTTATTTTTTCCCCTCAATGTTCTCTTTATACAGTTGAAGTCAAAATTATTAGCCCTCCTCTGATCTATGTTTTCTTTTTTTTTTTTTTTTTTTTTTTGGTCTGGAAAAAGTCTTATTTCTTTAAGTTTAGCTGCAATAAAAGTTACAATTTAAGCATATTTTTAATAGCCTATTTTATATATATTTTATTTATTAAGCCTAACATAATAACCTAGTTAAGTCTCTAAATGTCCCTGTAAGCTGAATACTAGTGTCAATAAGTAGAAAAATATAATGTACTGTCATCATGGCAAAGATAAAAGCAATTAGTTATAAAAACAATTATGTTTACAAATGTGTGGGATAAATCTCTTCATTAAACAACGCTTCATAGAAATGTCATAATGTAATTTTTGGGTGAACTACTCTTTTAATATGCCATACTTACCCCGTTACAAAAAAGAAAAGTATGATTACATTATTGGCACATCAGACATAAATACTTGATCACCTAATTTTTGTGGTCCAGCCCTCATTTGGAGATCTGGCCCAGT
Source organism: Danio rerio (assembly GCF_052040795.2). Classification (NCBI taxonomy): domain Eukaryota; kingdom Metazoa; phylum Chordata; class Actinopteri; order Cypriniformes; family Danionidae; genus Danio; species Danio rerio. Next base: position 29,692,217 of record NC_141024.2, on the reverse strand, counting down.
TTTGAAGTGGTGGCCTTCTTTTTTGAGGGTTGAAGTTAGATGTACTGCATGTCTCTTAAAGGTTGAGTTTTGCTGATGAAGTTGGGTTAAAAACTTACTACTGTAGTTTATATATATTATTAATTATTTATTTACTATAAAAATATATATATAGTTTTTTTTTAGATTTGTACTATTCTGTTTGTTTTATCCACTTTAAAAAAAGACAATCTAGTTGAGGGTTGAGGGTTTTAGGTCCTTATTTTAAATAATAATAACAAAACAAAATTAAGATTTAAGAATTGCTTTTACCTTTCTGAAAAACCTTTCTGAAAACTCAAACATATGTAGAGGTCAAAATGATTTCATATGAACTTTATACCACAATTCACAAAGTAAAGCTGGATTTAATAAATTAATATATAAAATAAATAATATATATATATTATTTCATATGAACTTTATACCACAATTCACAAAGTAAAGCTGGATTTAATAAATTAATATATAAAATAAATAATATATATATATTATTTCATATGAACTTTATACCACAATTCACAAAGTAAAGCTGGATTTAATAAATTAATATATAAAATAAATAATATATATATATTATTTCATATGAACTTTATACCACAATTCACAAAGTAAAGCTGGATTTAATAAATTAATATATATAATAAATAATATATATAATTAATATATTTAATAAATTTATATATATAATATATATAAATATATATATATATGTTAAATCCATTCATAAATAATGTGATATGTTCAGAATTTCCATTATACATACTTAAAATTGTGTTTTGTCAAGCATGAACGAATGAATAAATGAATGAATAAGTAAGTAACCTAAAGCAGGTTTTAAAAATACTGAGAAATAATGAGATTTCACAAAATATGCGCATTCAATGTTCAAAGATGTACTGTCGAAAAATGTATTTTCAAAGTTTCATCATCTGATAAGTTAACACCTGGGTTTCACAACATTTTTATTTGTGTTTAGATAATGTGGTACACTTACTGAGGTCTATTAAAGGGACAGTTTAACCCAAAATGAAAAATGTTCTCACCGGTTACTTACGCTAAAGTGGTTTTAAACTTTTATCAATTACTATGTTTTTCTGTTTAACAAAAAGGAAGATATTCTGCCATCGACTCCAATACTGGGAACAAAAATACTACAAAAGTCAAAATTTTTTTGTATATCTTCCTTTGTGTTCAACAAGAAAAAAAAAGAAACCGAAATGACGAGTAAATGGTGGCATTTTTGGGGCAACTATCCCTTTTAGACTAGTAATTGTAAACTTTATAAACTTTTAAATCTACTTGCTTTTAGGGATGCAACGATTATAGATTTTGGTTGTACGATTATAGTCAGAGGAATAATCACGATTACTCAGTCATCATGATTATAATGCATTTGTTCATTTCAAAACAATACTAGTTTGGAAAATTTGATAAAAAGAAACCAAATAATATAGCACAAAATAGTATTGAAAACAAAAAAATAGTAAATTTCTCTTTGGACAATTGAATAACGCTTTTGGCATTTAAACAGAAGTAATAATTTTACACTGTAAAATAAACGACACGTCGCTTCGAATGTGCACAGTATCAGCAAAAAAAGACGCTATATGAGAACGGCTCTTAGTTAATAACCTAAGCCAAATCCTGTGTGTTAGTATTAGCCTCAGTGTACAAGCTGGAAAATTTAAACTAGCGCACAGTTGGCATAACTTTGATTAGTTGCTGCAATTTTGTTTCATGCAGAAACATGATGTTGAGAAGGCTTTACGATTAATTAATAGTGACTTATTAAAGCGCAGTTAATATTGAAATTGGTTAATCGTTGCATCCCTATTGGTTTGTTTGTTTCATGCAGACCTTTATTTTGAAACCAGACTTGTTTGGCTTTTTGTGGTTTTTAGTGGAAAGCATTTGCCATGCAAGTTTTGTGGGTCTGATGTCCAGTCAATGCATAAAACTGCCTCAATTATACATGCTGCTATTAGGTCTTTGTCTGTTGAATGTGCCCTCAGGGATTATTGAAGTACATCCATCTGTCTCAGAAGAGCATTATTGAGTGTGTGCTGCCCACCGCTGTTGGCTTTCATTGATTTACATGGTTTAAGTGTCACTTTGACATAAAAATACAAGACAGCCTGCGGTTGGTGGAAGGAATTAGTCATGTTGCTGAAGGCAGGGTAACGTTCTAAGGACATGAATGCTGAGTGGGCACCTTGATGTCAAAACGACATTGAAAACATGTCAAAAAACAAAACAGATCGGTTTGGTTTCAAGTGACTTCTTTGATGTCAAAACCACATCAAATTGACATCTAACACTGCGTTCTAACTATACGCGACGTGACAAGATTCCAGCTACAAGCAATTTGGCTGTCTGCACCAAACGCAACGTGACACTTATTACTTGCTACAGTCATTTATTTAAATGTCAGCCACTGCACTCCCAATGAAATAGTAAGGGTTATAATCTAATTAATACATATTTAACATATTTAACATTATTAAAAGTAGGCTGAGTGACTGGTGACTTATGTGACAGTTCTGACTTTCATTTTCACACCATTTGCCAATTTTTTTTCATTTTCAAGATCTGAGATAAACGATTTTATGCTGCTTATTGTAGTTTGCCTGTAAATATAATGTAAAATGGTGTTCAAACTCACATTGGTAGAATTTAACACTGAATAAAGCAGGTAGGGGTGTGTGATTTTGGCAAAATATCTAATTGTGGTTTTTGCAATTACGATTTGATTTAAATTCAAACTTCAAGCTGATTTTAATTTAATTCAAGCTTCAGCTCAATAATCTGTAAGCAGTGGCAACAATTCTGCGACAGCTCTTAAAATATATCTGGTTTTGTTTGGTGTCTGTGACTTTGAAACTAAAGTATTCCTTCATTACAAATGCTGTTTTTCTTTAATATTAAACAGTTTATTAATGCTTTTGAACAAACAGACGCCAACATCCCACTTGTCAGCACTTTCCTGTTTGTTTCTTTTTTTTTATGTGGGTGTAATTTTATTGTCAGTTGCGCAATTCTGATTGGACAGAATGAAAGTGTGCACACTCAATTGGCTAGGTATAAAGCCCTAGTCAGATCACATGATTTCCTTGACGTAGGATGTCGTGGGGAGTCGTAAATGACAAATGTACATCTTGACACAAGATTCAATTGTTTCTTCTTGTGTAATGTTGCATAGTCAGAGTCACCATAGCAGAAAGCCAAGCATGTTTATTTTTTGAAGCACTTCACCTTAAATCTTACTCGTTATTCTCGTTTGCATATATACTTATATATTATATATTGCAGCCTCTTGAGATTAATTAATCACAATGTTTCAAATTGTGATTCGATTTCAATTAATCGCACAGCCCTAACCCGAGGGGATAATTGTCATATTAGTTTATGATGTTGCTTTGCAGAAACAGAACATTTCTAAAATAGAAATTCTGCACACCGCTATTCAAAATGGTTGTGGCAAAATCTTGATTTAATATAAAAATATAGCTTTGATCATGTGTTGTGACATCGCATTGCATTTAGTTAGGAAACAGTGTAACATTGGTGTTGAAAACATTTCAAAAATGGGGTCCTGTAATAATCGATTTTTGACGTTTTTTGACACAATTGTCAAGTCAGTTTCAATGCATTGTAGGCATACAAAAAATTGAATTTGAGCTTTCAGACTGATTAAAAATAAATAGTAAATTATAATTACTTTTGTGCCATTATTTTGTTGGTCAAAATGCCATCAGACTGTGGATGTCAAATAGACGTCAAGGTTTCGACATCAAATCGATTAGCATTTTTTGATGTATTTTGTTTCATGCTTGATGTCAATTTGATGTTTTGACAACAAGCTGCCTGCTAGGAAGAATTTTCAAATAGCTCAGACTGACATTTGCTTATTTTATGTTTGTTTCAGATTAACCGAAAATATGCGACGGCTTAGTAAGTGCTTTTTTAATTAATAAAGTGGTTTTGTGGTCACACTTTATTTTGATGGTCCGTTTGCTGAGTTTAAGCTGCATTGCAACTAATTCTCATTAGATTATCAGTAGACTGTTAGGTTGGGGTTAGGGTCAGGGTTAGTGTAAGTTGACATGTACTTGCAAAGTTTCTTATAGTTAGTTAAATGTCTGTTTATAACAGTCTACTAAAACTCAAATGGACCATCAAAATAAAGTATTACCGGTTTTGTTAATGTTAAAACATTAGTATAAATGTATGCTTTTTCTTAAATTTTTCATGATTTTTTTTTTTTTTTTTCTAGAACGGGGTGCCAGACCAGTGACAAATTTCTTAAGGAATCTTTCCGCCTTATCTAACTGGCACTCAGTTTACACGTCAGCTATCGCCTTCATTGTGAGTGCCCATCAGTGTTCCATATTTACACATATACATCTCCTTACTTTTTGACACATATGGGTTATTTAAATGAATTATTTTGTAAGACTAGCACATAATAACTCATTTTCTTTTTACAACTAAATTTACAATACACTTACTTTTTATCTTTTTGAAATTGAATTACTTTATCATTAAAATATCATAACTATAATAAATATCATAGCATTTTCTATTTTAGTTTTAATTAATATTTGGACTTAGTTTTGAAATGATTTATGTAATTAGCCTTTTCATTTAAAAATAATATCATCGATGTTTATTTCGTTTAGTTTTTATTTTTTTTAAGCTTATAATTTTAGGATTTACACTTGTTGTGAGTAATTCAAATACTATTTTTGCGTAATTTGTGTTGTATTTTGTCTTCAGATTTACATGAATGCAGCATGGCATGGCTGGGCTATTCCTTTATTTCTGTTCTTAGCCATTTTGAGGTTGTCGTTGAATTACCTCATTGCCAAGTAAGTTTTTACTGTTTCATAAGTATCTTTTATAAGATAATATTACATAAGTGAAATGTTGCCAAACCATTTTAGGAGTTAAATTCAACAAGTTAGTTAGCTATAACTTATATAATTTAGGCTAAGTTTATATATCGGCTGCATATTAGTTGCCTGCTTATTATTAGTTATTTTCTTAAGTATTTATACATTTTTTTTAATAAATGACATCAATTTTGTTAATGTATATACTGCATAGACATATTTAGATCGACATACAAATATAAACAAAAGCATTAAATGTATGTTTCTGTAGAGGATGGAGAATTCAGTGGAGTATTGTGCCTGAAGTTTCTGAACCTGTGGTAAGAATTGATTTTCCAGTGTAATGTTTGCTCATCAGTGGCATTTGGTTTAACATGATACATATATATCTTTCTTCTCTTTGTCGTCTGTTTCCCAGGAACCTCCAAAGGAAGACCTGACTGTGTCTGAAAAGTTTCAGCTAGTTCTAGATGTTGCGCAGAAAGCACAGGTAGGCTTTTAATTCATTTTTAGTTTAGTAAAAATCTGTCACTTGCATTTACTTGCAGTCATGACAGTTGTGGTTAGAGTATGTTTTGTTCTGAAAGCTTTGTAAAGTATTGTAAAGTGTGACCAAATCGTATGCTGCTTATTGCTCCAATTTATTCATTTTTTTTATTTATTTTTTTTATGATTGCAGAACCTTTTTGGTAAGATGGCAGATGTTTTGGAGAAAATCAAAAAGTAAGTAACTCTTTTACCTTTTCATGTTGAACTACAGGACTCCACAAAGACACATGGCGTAAAAAAGAATATATATATATATATATATATATATATATATTAGGGATGTAACGGTATTGTAAATACCGTCATACCGCAATATTAAATTTTTTCGATATTACCGAAGTCGCATGACTCGGTAAAACTATAGGTATTCTGAGAAAATTTGCTCAGGCGAATGAAGCGAACGGGAGGTAGCTGGAACTTCATTTCCCATCAGCCCCGGCGTGGCCATAATCCTTTGCGGTCTGTTGTCGCTACAGATCCAGTAATGCGGAAATGGAGTGTGCTGCTAGTAGCGGAGATGAAAAAAAGATGGAAATGATCGAACCTAAAGCGGGTGTTGTCGCCGCGCGCGTGCTGAATAGCGGTGCTGTCGCGCGCGTTCTGATCAGCTGTGTTGTGGCGCGCGTATTGTAAAGCGCCGAGGGGGGGTTGAGCGCGCATACTCAAGAGAGGTGTTATCGCGCGCCTACTGAAGGGCTGGACTGGACGGAGGTTGTGTCGCGTCGCGGGGGCACTTTTGATCGTTTTGGAAGGGCATTTTCTATCCAAGACTAAAAAGGGCATGTGCACTGCACAGGTTGAGCCCTATGTGTGCACGTGCCTGCAAGTTGGAGAATACGACTAATAACAGTCATGGGGACTGCAGAAACACAGCACACTGTTCAGATTGATGCAGACATTGACTTGTACCGCAAAGAGATCTCTATCTCACTCATGGTTTGTCCTCTCAAGTGAGGGAAAGACAATGCACAACGTTACCCACTGCTGTCAACCTGGGCCAAGTCATATCTCTCTTGTCCCAGAATCCTCAGTCCCAAATGAGAGGGTTTTTTTCTGTTGCAGGGGACATTGTAAATACTCAGAGATACCAGCTTTTACCAGATTATAGTTATATGATAATTTTCCTTTAAACCCATCTCTATCTAAGTGAGTGATTAAATGTTAAATGTGATGAGTTTTTAACAATACTAAATTGAAACTTTATTTTTTTACATGGTTTAATAATTTTTTGTTATTAAAATTGAAGTTCCTGTTTCAAAGCTAACAGATAGATGGCTAATTTGTATGTCATTGACACTTTTGGCACTTTTTTGGGAGTATTTTCAAAAGTTTTTTTTTTCCTGTAAATGATTCAATAAATACCGTACCGTGACATTCATACCGAGGTATTACCGTACCGTGAAATTCTGATACCGTTACATCCCTAATATATATATATATATATATATATATATATATATATATTAAGGGTGGAGCCGAACCCGAATACGGTATTCGGAAAGGCACGAATAGCGTGTTTTTACGAATACTTGATTCGAACAAATACTTGAAAAATTATTTGTATTCGGGAGCAAGAAAAACACTATCAAAAAGCAGCGTTTCCTCATGAGACCACAGTGCATGCCCGCGTGAGTGAGTGTGAGAGAGAGAGAGAGAGAGAGAGAGAGAGAGAGAGAGAGACAAAACGCGCCAAAGCCCGAAACTGAAAGCGAGACGTGACTTTTAAGGGGTTGTTTCATATGGATTTATTAATCATTCTTACTGTTCAGTGATCGCAAACTGCCGTAGTTTATTAAAGACGCAAACCTCTCACTGCACGTCAGCTGCGCGCCTTCAGCAGACCTCCTCCTTCCTGCAGCACGAGAGCTTTATGATTGTTTATGCGCGCCAAAAGTGGCGGATCTGTCCGGTAAAATATCTGACTGCGTGTCACCGCATCCCTAAGGACTGTTTGGCGAAATATTTGACTGCATGTCAATGCATAACAAACGACTGAAAGGATATAACTAGAGAACTCTCCACTGTGCTACTGGATGAGAGCGTATGGCAAGCCGTTTTAGCATTTAAACCTTGTTCAGACTATCCATAAATATATTTAGAGATATCTCTAATTATATTTTGACTTGTCATAATTATAATTCGACTAGTCAGATTGGAAATATCTGCAAATATATTATGACTGACTAGTCATATTCCTCCATTGACTTCCATTGAAAAATATTTGCAGATATCTCTAAATAAGTTTTGACTAGTCACAATTGTAATTAGAGATATCTCCAAATGAATTTTGACTAGTCAAAAATCCAATTCAAGATATCTACAACTGTAATTAGACTTTTAGTAAATTAATTAGAGATATCTTCAAATATATTTGTAAATATCTCTAAATATGATGAATTAAAGATATCTCTAAATGTATTATGACTAGTAAAAACTCAGAGATATCAATTACAATTGTTACTAGTCAAAATTCATCTGATTTCGTACTAGTACAATTGTAATTGCAGATATGTCTAATTGTCATTCTGAGTAGTGGAATTATAATTATGACTAGTCAAAATATAATTAGAGATATCTCTAATATATTTATGGAGTCAGAACAAAGATTTAAATGCTAAAAAGGCTTGCCATAGAGAGCGCTTCTCACTGAACAGAGCACCGCGCAACCTTATGTAATGTATTATCACATGCACTAAAAGCATCCTAAAAGCATTAACACAGCCACATTCTGCCCCAGCAAGTCAGTTTCAAACATAAAAAAAAACAAACAAACAAACTTTGTGTCTTTTTTTGTGGCTGGCAGATGATAATAGCAGTGCTGTATCTTTTAGTATTATATAGAATACTTTTGTTCTGCCAGATCTCCCGGGCAGGGTTTTATTTAGATTTATTTAGTTAATATTAGTTTTTGGAATTCTGTCCATTGGAAAGAAGTTCCTTCAGAAGAAGTACAGTTTTTTGAAGTATTATTTGTTTTTATTCTGTCTATTCAGTGTCCTTCAACAAGAACGGTGGTGGTGGGGTTCATAATATTCACAATGGTATTTTATTAGTTGTTGGTTTAACCATGGATGAGATAATGGCTTCTATGTTATATTCTTTTCAATGACATTTCTTATCACATGTTCAAAAACAACAGCCAATATTGCATATCTATAATTTATATAATGGGTATAATTAAACAATACTTTCACTATAACGTAAATTAGAAGTGTAATAGAAAAAATATATATTTTTGCGCCATTTTGAATTTTACTCGAATACAAATACAAATACAAATACTTTTCCCCCCTCAACAAATACAAATACAAATACAAATACCGGCTGCTCCGCACATCCCTAATATATATATATATATATATATATATATATATATATATATATATATATATATATATATATATATATGTGTGTGTGTGTGTGTGTGTGTGTGTGTGTGTGTGTGTGTGTGTGTGCGTGCGTGCGTGCGTGCGTGCGAGTGTGTGTGTGTGTGTGTGTGTGTGTGTGTGTGTGTGTGTGTGTGTGTGTGTGTGTGTGTGTGTGTTCTTTTTTCTATGCCATGTGTCTTTTTGGAGCATTTGTGTTTGCATTCAAAAAGTGTGCTTTCTCTCAAGAACAGACAAAGCTCAATTTTACCAGCAAACATAAAACCAGGTTGAAATAATATGAAAGTGAAATACTGAGCTGTGTTCAAGAGTATGAAGTTAAACAAACCCTGAGCAAATACAGACTGAGTGCTCACATTCTGGAGGTCAGGAGAGACAGACAAAGATGGAGAGTAGAGACTGCACATCTCCGAGAATGGAGGAAACTGTGCATACTCCCTACTACACTACACTCCCTATTACACAAATAGGACGACATTGGAAAAATTGAACTTTGTAATATTTTGGTATTCTGCAATATATTTTGTGATATGAATGCAATTTCAACAGATGACATGAATATCTCCATTTGGAAAGAATTGATCGTTTTAGAAGATTGGGATGATTTTGTAGGGGAGTGCATCTGCATAAAATCTAATAAACAAATTAAAAGCATAGATACAAAAAAGATAAGGTCACAGTGCTTTATCATTTTCCAAGTCTAACAATATTTATGTAGAGCAATTGAATTATAAACATAAAAATAATTCAACAAAATGCAAATAATATAACACAGACTTTACTTTGCAAATCCTGCAATGTGACTGTTGCGAATAATTACTTAGCAATATCGATGCTGAAACCATATGGTGTGCAGCCCTAACACCAAATTTTACATCTATAACAAATACAGAAAAGTTGAGGCATATACTGGGAGAAAACTTCAGTCTGATATCAACAGCATATGTATCATATGTATCAAATATGTATCAGACTCAATAACACAGAGTCAGCCAGTGGACAAAACTAGTAAGAAATATTATTACAAACCATCTGAATGAATGTCATACTATTTTATTATTTTCTCTTCCATTAACTTTTTTAATAATCATATTAGTCTTTCTCGTCTTATTTTGTGTATGTTTTTTTTTCTTCCAAATTCTAATTGGTTTTTTTTTGTTAGTTTTTTTTTTTTTTTTTTACAATTTTATTCATTGCTTATGTAATCTTCAATGCTTTGGCAATACTTGACAAGTCATGTCAAATAAAGCTCTTATGAATTAAATTGAATTAAAAGAGAAAAGATGTTTAGGTGCATTTGAAAGCAAACATTTTGACATAAAGCATGCTCTCTTGTGAGAAACTTGGCAAACAATTATTATTATTCTGTCAGCAAACATAAAACTAGTTATAGAATAGCATGGAATAAGAATAAAAATCATATATTAGTGCAACTATTTTGTCGATTATTTTGTCGACAATTTTCAATGGGCAAATATTTTGCATTTGCAAATGCAATCATGTGGATGGAAAAAGTAAAAGATGGGAAGAAAAATTACACATCAGTGTTTGTGTGTAAACAAAGCATAAAATATATGCAGACCATGTACAGGTAAAAAAGTACACAGAACCCGAACAGAAGGAAACTAATCAATATTTCTCAGTGTCTGTGCAGTACGTGTTAACACTGGATGTTTATGTCTGTGTGTTTGTGTTCCTCAGTTTGTTCATGTGGGTTCAGCCTGAGATCACTCAGAAGTTGTACGTTTCTCTGTGGGTGGCCTTCATCTCCTCCTGCGTTTTGCCCTACAAGCTAATGGGCTTCATGATTGGTGAGAACCATTACCCTTAAACCCACAAATGTTCTGTACATAAACACTTTGAGTGCATTCATAACATTCACAAACACTGCCATTGCAAGTGGGTTTTGTCTCTTGTGTAACAGCACTGAATATATAGTAAGTAGTGACTATAGAAAAAAAAAACTTACTCTGCATAGGGGTTTGCCTAACTGTACACTGTATGAATCGCAACCATGCATTGGGTTGATTATATGTGTCCACTGAGTCATTTTAGCACGTTATTCCTTCCCGTTTTGACTTGATTATAGTGAAACTGCTCTAATAGTAGGCGTTGTTTAAATAAGTGTTCAGTTAAATAACTGTTTTTGCTTAGATTATTTCTTTGGTTTGTGTCTATCTACTCCAGTGTTTGCTCTTGACCTACCATTTCAGCTGTGCTGGTCCGATTCCAAACTTTATGTTGACTCTTCTTTTTTCTTTTTTTTTTTTTTTTTGGAAATAAGCTTATTTTACAACTAATCAAGAGTAAAATATTTGAGTTTTACCATTTTTGGTAACACTTTATTTTGATAGTTCCTATTGCACATAATGTTGACAACTACATGCCAATTACTTCTCATTTGATTATAAGTAGACTGTCTGCTTAATATCTGTTGATATTGCTCCTTCAACTGACATTCAACTGACTAGTGTACAACACTAACCCTAACCCCAGCCTAACAGTCACCTTATATTCTAATAGTTGGCATGTAGATGCATTGTAACTTATATTCAACAAAATGTGTTAAAGGGAGCATCAAAATAAAGTGATACATCATTTTTGAATCCAATCAGGTCTGACAGAAGCATTTTTAGCTTAGCTTAGCTTAGCATAAATTACTGAATCAGGTTAGACCATTAGCATCTCGGTCAAAAAAAAAAAAAAAAAAAGATTTTAAATTATTTTCCTATTTAAAGTATAATCAAGTAACTTTGCTGCCATTGCAGCCTTGGTACAGCAAAAAGTTCCTTGATTATTAAGCAGGTCTTACAGTATTTCTCTGATGTATCAGGGTATTTACCATAGACTGTAAAAGATATGGACGTAGTATCCGTGACATCACCCATAGGTTTCTAAAGAGCGCAAATAAAGCTACAAGTAGGCATGGCCAACCATCGCCATTTTGTTTGTGAGTCATTACACCGGTCGGGGGTAACCAAACAAGGACAAAGTGGTAGAGCGTCAGGAAAGCTACAGACAAAGAGAAACTCTTGATACTTCCTAACTTGTGATTTGTTTGTGTTCTGACCACATACTTGGTTGTGTACTATACCAATAAAGTGTTTAGTCTTTTAAAAACACTGTTTTAATACATTGAGCCACTAAGCATTGTTTTATGTAATTTTATGACGCTGAACAATATATCGTTTGAGCATCGATATCACAATGCGTGTATCCTCAATATTCACATCGCAGGATTAGATTATTTACCACAAATAAAAATATAAATACATTATTTTTATATTATTGTATGAAATTATTTATACAATGTATCCCTACAAGCATAGGATGTCAACATGATATCATATTGACCTTGTACCCCAACGTACAATCAGATTGACGTCAGAACTCATCGTCATGTCGACGTCAATGTCCAATGTCCAACCTAAAATCAACCAAATATCAACACAATTTGACGTTGTTATTGAATGTCAAAATAATGTTGACCTTAGACATAGAATTGTATATAATTATATATACATATATATATATATATATATATATATATATATATATATATATATATATATAATCAGGAGGCACACAACATCATAAGATATATATTTATTTATTTATCGCAGCAAGATTTTTCCAATATCATGTCTTAATTAAATTAAATATAATGAAATAAAAAAAAAAGATTTGTGCTGAAATTCATCAGGCTAAACTGAACAATTTTCTTGGTGTGATGTGTGCTGTTTCTCTTTTAGGGCTTTACGCTGGCATCAAATTCTTCATTATAGATTTCCTGTTTAAGAGCTGCCCGAAACTGCGGGACAAATACGACACACCGTACATCATGTGGAACAACCTGCCCACCGACCCGCAGCTGAAAGAACGCAGCAATGCCACTGTGTCACGACGGGTAAGAGGAAAAGCTCAATGCCACGCTCTAACACCAGCCTCCTGGGTGATTTCACACTTTAAATGTCATAACCGTTTGAAAGATTTGTTTGGAAGCGTCGGGCTCTGTGTATGAGAGTGATTGGTGTTGCCTCGTAGGGTAAACATCAGTGTGTGTCACTGACATGACGGTCACACATAATCTGTTGTGTTTCTCTCTCAGCTGTCTGGGTGTGAGAAGGTAGGGATTGTGCTGTGTTTTTACCAGCCCAGCACCTGTGTGTGTATGTGTGTGTGATCAGACCAGCTGACCTTAATTTTTTTTTACCTGTATGTGTGTGTGTGTGTGTGTGTGTGTTTGGATTTAGATGCACCTTGTGATATGAATTTCGTTTGTGTTTAAATGGATTAAAATGCACACATCGGTCCAATGGCCAATTCGTTTCTTTCCATGTTGTATGTCACCACAAGATTGCAAATTATGAAATATTTTATGTGACACTGGATCACAAAACCAGCCATAATGAAAATAAATTAAGTCAATTAAATAGGCTTTCCATGAACCCTTGTGTTGTTAGTGTTAGATCACACTCCCTATGCCAGATAAGTAAGATCTAGCCCTGGATGCAAGATCCTGTCAGTAAATGTCTCTCTGTGTAACCAGAGAATAAGCCATGAAAGCCACCCAATCCCCAAACCTGTTAACCAGTATTCGACTGAATTAACAATCTCCTATTAATATAGGACTTGACTGAGAAAGCCATGAGGAGCAGAAGAAGCATGAGACAAATTAATTAAGATTCTTCATTAGGATAAGGAGCATAGAATCACCAAGAGGCGACACGATTTGTGAAACAGCCACTAGATGGCGAGGTGGCCATTTTGGAATGAAAATTCCAATAGAACAACAGAACATTATAAGTCTGTAAAATAAACCATTAAAAGTCCTGATGATTGTGCTAGTAAGTGTTGTATTGTCATCTTTCAGGTTGCATCTCAGCCTTAATAAGCTTTTTAAATAAATAAATGAAAAACAAAGCAGCTGCTTGCCATCGTGACAGCAATAAGATCCAATGGACAGCCGATCGCTTTCACTCTAAAATGGTGGAATCCAGGGCTGTTGCTGGGCGCTGCTGTTGCAATGGAATGTTCTATCGAGTGTCACCTCTTTGTGATTCTAAGGTCTTTGATTAGGATCAGATAATATTTGGCAGAAATTCTACAATTTGAATATCTGAAATCTGAGGGTTAAAAAATATATATAGAAAAATCTCATTCGAAGTATTAAAATTAAGTTCTTAGCAATGCAGATTACTAATCAAACATTTTGTTTTTAGATTTTTTTTCTGTACTGTTATGTACTAAATATATTCATGGAAGATGATCATTTTCTTTCGTATAAGAAAAATCTATGATTTTTAACATGTTTTTGAGTTATTTTAATAATATACGATGCAAGACGACTGTTTTTGTGAACCATGGCCTAAATATCAATACAAAATATTAAATAGTATATTTAAAATTATATATGAACAGTTTTTAAGTTAACTAAAGTTACTAACAGTCACATTACATTACGTTATGCATATTTCTTATAGAAAATTCTCACTATAATAATATAAAAACGTATTATTTTTGTTGTAATGCAGACAAGATTCGCAATGCTGTAATAAAATAATTGTAATAAAATGAAAAATCACTCTATAATGAATGCAAACAACTGTATAACCATAATGTGGAAAATTAAATGGAATTATTATATATGTGTAATATGACAATATAAAATGGAGTTTATTGAAACTTTATATATGGGCAGTTACTTTATGATGTACTGGGATAATTTTACAGTTCAAAATAATGTTATGTTTTCCATTTACAGTAATACAATAAAAAAATAGAATATTTGCATTGTTGCAGTGTATTGTGTTAGAGGAGTGAGCTTTAAAATAAAAATAAATAGTATTTTATTTGTAGTTATGTGGTGAAATATCAGATGGACATTTCTTGATTGATTTAATGTTGTTCACCTCTTTATTTACACTTCTGGCCTCAAAAATATATTATTATTATTATACTGCTTATGAAAATGAATGTAATGTATGCAAATAATGTGCCATTTTAAATCCATTTTCACAGACTACTGTATGTGATGGGTATGTGCATAGTGCCATTCAAGACAAAAAAATGATTGCTTTGCTCCAAAAAAGTAGTTTCATTGCTATGTAGTATCTTTGCAATTTTAGTATAGTTTTTATTGCTAGTTTTAATTTTAGCGGGTGAAGGTTTAGTATTTTTGTTGTGTGTTTTTGCCATTTTTATGGTTATTTGTGTCTAACTAAATGAAAATGAGAAACGTCTTCTCAGCTGAAATAAAAATGATTTACTTCCAAGAGGGCACCTTGATGTCAAAACGACATCAAAAGCACGTCTAAAATGCAAACGGCTTTGATGTCAATTGACTACCTTAATATCAAAATGACATCAAATTGACATCAAACAATGGCATCAAAAATTGATTATTGCCATGTAACATTAGGATCAAAAATCACCTTACAATATCAACTACAGGCAGACCTGTAATCGATTTTTAAAATCTTTTTTGAAGCAAATGTTAGATGTCAATTTGATGTCATTTTGACATCAAAGTATATTACATACTTTGTAGAAATACAAAATAAATTTTATAATGTAGTTCATTTGTAATTTATAAAGAAATATATAACATTTTCTTAAAATATAATACTTTTTGTGTCATTTTGGTGGTCAAAAGACCATCAATGTGTGGGTGTCAAATAGACATCAAAGTTTTGACATCAAAACAGTTTGCATTTTTGACATGTTTTTTAACGTAATGCTTGATGTCAATTTGATGTCGTTTTGGTTTCACATTATTTTTAAACTCTTTTTAGTTTAATATAATTCTGGGTTCCTTAAATGTTTTGAAATAAGGTAGAATTACATGTATAAATCATAGATTTTCTGCTTTTGCAACACTGAAAATGTTTTTGGCTGTTGGTTTGTGACAGCATACAGTATATGAACTCAATGGCGGTTGCTGACATCAACATTTTCCTTCTCTCAAAAACATCATCACACTGACAAATATATCAAAATATACCCAACTTACCCACATGAATGCAAAAAAAAACATACTAAAAACTAACTATTTCATGTATTTAAAGAGCTGCTTTGAGCCTAAAGTCAACAGGAAATCAAAATGAGTCCTATTTACTTTACTAATATTTGTGAGAGATCCATTAGCACATTTTCTCCTTTTTTTATTTCGTCAACGATGATAATGACAATAAATGTTTGTTGCCTATAAGCAGACACATATAGGTTGAAACAGAAACTTGTCAGGTCTAATTGGCTGAATATAATGAATGTGCATGCCATGATCTGCTCATCTAATGAATGAACATCGCATTTTGTTGACGAAAAAGAGGAGACTAAAATGAAGCCATAGAGATAAATACTAACCAGCATTAATAATTATTAGAATCTGCACGCATTCAGTCAGGTTACTGGCGCAGCAGGCCTGTCATGTTTCTGTTTGTATCA
Organism: Danio rerio; assembly: GCF_052040795.2. Lineage (NCBI taxonomy): Eukaryota > Metazoa > Chordata > Actinopteri > Cypriniformes > Danionidae > Danio > Danio rerio. The sequence continues at coordinate 29,675,923 of NC_141024.2, read as the reverse complement.
AGCCATTTTCATTGATGAAATAACAGTTCTTTAATATATAAAAACAACAAAATTTTTAATAAACAACATGCTAAAAAAAACATTTAAACTAGCCTACTGAATGACTTGTCCAAAAAATTAAATAAATAAATAAAATACATAAAAATGTTTTCTTTCTTTCTTTAGTTATCTAATAAAGATCATGAATGTTCTGTTTCACCAAGAAGCAACACATTATGAAAGTAAAATGGCGATGTTGTTTTTTTGTTGACTTTATTGTTATGCCTGGCAGTGAATGCAAATGGCTACTTTGAGTTGTTGTAGGAATGAAATGCCCCCTTTATTTTATGTTCAGGTTCAGCCTGTAGTATCGCGGAGTAGTTTAGCCACTATCCCACCCGGAGTGACCCGAGAAGAAGAGAGTGGTCGTTCACACAACCCAAAGAAAGGAGTGTTTCATGAGGTCTTCAACCTACCTGAAATTGAGAGACCTCTGCCCAGTAAGTACCCTCTGTCACTTTGTTCTTGTCATTTTTGCATCCCAAATAAGCACTCGAACGCTAATTAGGAGGAAGATGAGACAAACTTAAGTTAGACACACTTATGGTTACAGGTTTATTAAAAGCAAATTATAATTTTGTTTTTCAGTTTGTGAGAATGGATGGAGATGCTGTCTGATAAACAGAGACAGGAAGATGCCCACTGACTACATCCGCAATGGGATGCTCTACGTCACTGAGAAGTAAGAAACATCTGCTTTTATCCCTGACAAATCTACTGAGATTGAAGTTCTCTTGCATATTCAGAATTATTTTATGGCAGAATTTTACATCATAACAATTTAAAAGGCTCAACAGATCAAAGTTAGAGAACAATTTCAAAACATTAGTTTTTTCTTTAAAGGTGCAGTAGGTGATCTGCCAAAATGCTAACCGCTTAGCATATTACCTTTGGACGGCGAGGAGGGACTGCGATTAAAAGCCACACCCCCTGAAATTGCGAGCGCGCACCGCATCACAACAGCAGACAGACAACCCACTAGTTCAGGTCATTCGCCAGTTAGTTAGTGCCAGCGCTGTGCAGGAATTACATGTATTACTTTGCCACACTTACATGATATTTATTTCAGAGCGAATATTCAGAGTAGCATGGTAAACAGTATAGGGAGGCTGTCATTGTTCAAAAATTATTCAATGTGAATATAAAAGCAACTTCAGCTCAATAAAGCAGGCTAGGTGGAATAGCGCTATTTACTGATGCTTTGTTGTTAAACTAAATTTAAATCTACATTATAAATGCTGTTAAAGTACCTTATGAAACTGAAAATAATCACATCAATCTTTCACCGGGAGATTTCAGCTTCCCGCAGCTCGCTTGAGCGCATGTGTTTGTGATGCAGACAGGCACGCGCTAATGGCGGATCTGCGTAAACAGATGTCTGACCTGCTTATCAGAACTAAGGGAGATGACGGTCTGACTCTATTTAATTGGATGAACATTTTTTAGTTTTATGCTTTACCCAGAATAAAAAAATACAAATAAACACATTCCGATTATTTACTGTAATCATTACTATTGGACTGTGAAGAGACTTTCAACCAGCACAACAAAAAATGTTTCTGAAGACAATCACCTACTGCACCTTTAACAAAACACTTAGAGTTTTGGTTGTGGCTAAAAGCACACAAAGGCAAATCAACAATAGACCTTTATTTTGTGCTAAACAAACAAAAAGCATAAGATCCTTAGACATAACTTTTTTCCCCTGAGATTTTCAATCAGGTTTACATCAGGACTCTGGTCAGCCATTTCATTATTTTAATGTTTTCTGCTACATGGAAATGCTTTACTCATTTTGCTGGGTTTAGGGCATGACAATTGTTGGCTAATTGCAAAAAAATAAATAGTAAAATAGTTGATGATGATTTCAGATAAACATATTGCCACAGCCATATCACCCTGCAGCCCAAGACCAGTTACTCATTGAAGCTAAGCTGAGCCTGGTCAGTACCTGGATTGAAGACCACATGGCAAAAAAAATAGGTTGCTGCTGGAAGTGGTGTTAGAGAGGCCAGCAGGGGGCGCTCAACCTGTGGTCTGTGTTAGTCCTAATGCACCAGTAAAAGTTAAGGGGACACTACACTGTCTGTGCGCGCTGTCTTTTGGAGGAGACGTTAGACGAGGTCCTGACTCTCTGTGGTTATTAAAAATCCCATGGCATTTCTTGTAAAGAGAAGGGGTGTAACCCTGGTGTCCTGGCCAAAGTCCCACAATCTGACCTTATAATCATGGCCTTCCAATCATCCCCATCCACTGAATTGGCTCTATCTCTGTCTCTTCACTCCACCTATAGCTGGTGTGTGATGAGCGCACTGGCGCCGTTGTCCTGTGGCTACTGTCTCATCATCCAAGTGGATGCTGCACACTGGTGATGGTGTGGAGAGATTCCCCTTATGATTGTAAACCGCTTTAGGTGTATGGCCATACACAATAAATGCGCTATATAAATACACATCACATTACATTACATTTGCATTTACTCTATGTCATGTAGCTCTTAAAGAAAACCATGACATGACCATGAAATGAGAACGAAACCATGACACTCTTCCTCCACCATCACTGTGTTTACTCGGTTTAACAATAAACACATTATCACCCATTGAACCCGAATATATATACTTGTGTCATCCCCATACTACATGTTTTCTCTGTCAACAAAACAGACTCTCTCCACCATACATTACTACAGTATATAATAATCATTGGTTTTCCCTCTATCAGCTACCTGTGTTTTGAGAGCTCCAGCTCAAGATCGGGGTCTTCAAAGAAGAACAAAGTCATCAAACTGGTGGACATCACAGATATCCAGAAGGTATGTGACAAATAGTTTGGTATGTGACAAATAAACAAACTTGTTTAATTTATGCTTTGTTTTAACTTAATTTACATACTTTTAAAATATTGTTAAAATACTGTTAATTTAAAATCAAGGCTTGGGCAAAATATGCTTAATCACTCCTCTCAAACTGTTATTTTGCTACAAGTACATTTTGTTTAGCAGCTTTAGAAAAAGGTGCACATTATTACATTATATATATATATATATATATATATATATATATATATATATATATATATATATATATATATATATATATGTATATTATACAATACATAAACATAGTTAGCCTGCAATTATAAAACATAAATTGTACTTTTCAAAAATAAATTAATTAATTAATCATGTGCCTCCTAGTAATGTCTCCTAGGGGCAGCATGTATATTGTAACAAGTAAAGAGACTAAAACGGATCCTTGAGGAACTCGATACTTCTCTAGCCTGACATTTGACAGTTGTTCATTTACATTTGCAAACTGGTAACGGTCAGATAGATACGACTTACATAGGAATGAAAGACGAGAGTAGGACTGCAAAAATAAAACCCAGCCTCTTAGTCAATATTTCATTTCTGTTGGAATTATATACTGCAATAAGTCAATAAGTCACTGCAATAAGTCTGAATAAGTCTGCAGCAACTTTAAACAATTTTGATATCTTCCAACCGGACAGATATTGTACATAGTGAATAAAGCTGTAATGTGTCCATCATAAACTATTCACCTTTCTGTAAAATCAATCAACCTCAACTGCTCAAAATGTAAAGAATGAGAATTGACTTTTATTAACTAGCACTGACTCATCCAGACTGATATTTGGGACAACATTTGGGTCAAAAATTCTCTTAACACAGAACTGTAGCCACAATGAATTCAGTTCTTTAAGTGTTTTGTCCATGAGGACAAAAGTGTTGTTGTCAATCTTTTTTGGTCGATGTACATGTCATTTAGACAATCATTTCTAAGTGTAAGTTTGTAGTTCTTGAAAACAAAAGCTACAGAGTGGACTAAAAGGGGTTACAAATAAAAAAAAACATGTTTGTTTGTTTTTTCCCCCACAGTACAAAGTTTTATCAGTTCTGCCAGGGTCTGGAATGGGCATCTCTATTGCCACCCCATCAACACAAAAGGTACTTTAATCAAGTAAATTTGTGTAGTCCTTTTCACAATGCTTTATACACATTTTAAAGCAGATTTGAAGTCAATATTGACATTAATGTTTAGCGTACAATTGTAATCTCGATTTATTTTCAATTAATCATACAGACCTTGCGTCACCTATTGGTAGTTCTAGTGTATATTTTTGTTTATTTAGAAAAATGTAACATTAACTATCTTTTTAGAAAAAAAATAAATAAATTTAGTTTGTCACACGTGCCTGTCAGTCATCTTCACTAAGTATATTTATTTGACATGCACCAAATTTTCAGCTGAAAACTTGGACTGACTTTCACACCAGATGTGGAAAGCACAGCGCTATGACCCCCATTCATTTCATTGCGCCCTGCAAAAGCTGGTTTGTTGGTGTGTTGACCAAAGCAACAGAGTGGTCCAAGTTCAAAATAGGATGAACTGATAGGCCATTTAGTATACATGTTCCTACTGCTTGTAATAACGATACTGGGGTGTCAAAGCAACACTGGTAAAATGACACCTCTCCAATCATTAGCTATCAATAAAATATGTTTTTTTATTGCTTTTTAAATTTTTAAATTTTAATTTTTTAAAATAAGTAAAATCTAATTAATTGAATATAATTTCAAAAGTGTAATTACAAAAATGTATTGTTTAATAAAATAAATAATTGTTTGAGCATTTTTCAGTTTTGGTTATCAGCTGAGTGCATCCGCCCAGAATTTTCATTTCGATGCATCCCTAGAATTAATGCAGATAATAGATAGAAGAGTTTTATTTAATGCCCTGCTTGTAAGTTATTTGGTGACTTTTATTTTGGTAACCTTACCTTTAATAAAAAAAAAAAGAAATATAGAAATCACACTTTTGTTTTGTTTTAATTATTAATTTAGCAAAGTGTGATACAATATTTTATCTCCTCGCAGCCACTGGTGTTTGGTGCCATGATCCATAGAGACGAGGCCTTCGAGACTATCTTTACCCAATACATGAAGATCATGACCACAACCAACCCTGAGACGTAACTCCTGCTGTCGCCTTCAGGAGGATTTATGGTAGAACAGAACAGATCCAGCATCTGCTTAACTTTAACAGATCATAATCTGGATGATTGTCTGCATCTAATGTGATTAGCTGAAGATTCAGCGAGCTGACATTCCAGCAAGAGTTCTGCATCTCAAAAGAAGACACTTTTTTTCCCGACTGAAGGGGTGCGAGTGGCTTTTCATCTTGCAACTGTGAACTGGCTTTTAAGGATGAGCACTGCTCAGTGTACAGATTTGTGTTTTGTACTCATCTCTCAGTGGTTATGTCATGGAAGATGAGGGGGGGTTTGTTAAGGAACGTCTTTACCGTTTCAAACACTGCAAGAAATAACTTTCTTAATCAGTATTTTGGTTTAACACCAGACATTTTGCAGCATAAGTCAATTTAAGATATGGCTGTCTTTCAAGTCTTACACAAGTATTCTCCTTGAGGCATTTCCAAAATACTGATTAATGTGAAATGTTCTGCAGTAATAGCATTGTAAGGTGTGCTCACGGTTACAGTGTTTTGCAGCAACAAATCAACAGAACTTCATTTATTTGAATGAGAGTTGGCCATTTGAGGCGCCATAAAGTTGGTTGATAGGCCTTGTGCACTACATTCAATCTTTTTCACATCCACTGCAGCTTTCGCATCAGTAGTGCTAGTGTTTAGTTGGAGGTTTTTATTCGGTGATTCAAGTTACATACAGCGGTCAGAGAATTGCCTGAATTTGCCAAATTTTATTGACAATGAATGACTTTTAAAAATTGCTTTGTCATTGCAAATCATGATAAACAGGCCTTTTATTTTTATTTGAACGTTTGTTTACATTATTGCTGTGTGCATAACACACACAGAAGTCACTTAATCTCACCTCTCAGCAAAGTGTGCTTTATCTGTTAATGCGCAAGTTGTTCCCAAACTTAGCATTGGGGAAAAAGTAGTTTTAAACGATTCGAAATGCCTTTTTTTTTAAACAAAAAAAAAAAACTAATGTTGTAGCAGTCAGCAAAATCATTACTAATGTATTCACTCACATTTAGAAAGACTAGTTAGACATGATGACTGTCAAATGCGGATAAGAACATGTGCACTTTATTTCAAATTACCTGTACATATGCTGTACTAACATTTTATGTTCGCAGAACCTGTTCGTAAAGTAACTCAAAGCATTGCATAGCATAAACATTTTGGTTCTGGATGTAAACCTGGGCTCTGAAGGAAGGAACAGAGACATGACATTAGAGACTGTGAGATTCCACTTAGGAGAGTAATCACTCTGACCAATGACATTTGAAATGACATCTAAACATTAAGCCACACCCATCCATATGAGTTTGTAAGTGGTACAGGTGCAGACACTCATCAGGGCCGGGTTTCCCAGTAAGTTTAAAATCATTTATAAGGTGCTGTCGCAATCAATTAACTAGCTGTTTATGAACTAGAAACTACGCATTATTACAATCATTCTTAAAAATTAGAAAAAGTCAATGTATGTGGAAGTATGTGTAATTGATAGTGTAATTGTTAATAGTATGAATGTCTGCTGCTGCACACTATTGAGAGCCGGACCTGAGGTTAGCATTTGAAGAGTACCTGCGCTATGCCACTTATATACCCATGTGAAGGGGTGTGGCTTTGTATGCAGATCTCAATCACCAATTGTCATTGGCCATTTTAAGAAACAGAGCCATAGTGAGTAACCTTGAATATACATCTTGTCAGCCTCCAGTGTAGATGGGGCATTCTTTACACTCATCTTAGAAGAGATGGTTCACCCAAAAATGAAATTGTAATGCTCTTAAGTGGTTTCAAACATTTTTTAAAGTTCTTCCTCTGTGGTTTTTTTTAAAGAAGTAGAAACCTGAAAGCCAGTAACTCTTGATTTCCATAGTTGGAAAAACAAAAACTATGGAAGTCAATGGTATTCAGCACTTTTTAAGTAATATCTTCTTTTGTGTTTAACAGAAGAAGGAAACTAATAATGGCTTGAAACAAGTGAAGGGTGAATAAATGATTACATCGTTGTGTGAACCACCCATTTACAGTAGGACTCTTTCATCACTTTTTAGGAGTGAATTTCATTAAGAAATCTAAGGAATACAAGACATAAGCTAATAATAAAGACTTTTATATATGTATAGCTAAGGAAATAAAATATGAGACCACTTGAAAAATCAAAAACAAAACAAAGGTTTCAATCTAAAAGAGTTTGGTATCACTCCTTTTCATTTTCAAATGAAACTACTGTTCTTTAGATCTGTTTTTACCCTTCAAAACAATGATAACCGGTCAGAATAGGAAATCTTTTCATTTGTTGTGATTGACAATCAGATTTATTCCACCACATATTGATTCCTTAGTTCTTCTGAGGTTAAAATGTTGATATTGAAATGTCTGAAAACATGCTATAAATTTTATTGAATATTATTTATTATTTTGATCATTTGTCATTTTACTATTTTTCAAAAACCCTCTTCTTTTGTTTTTATAGTTGCATTTACACATTTATTTTACTCTACTGCAGGAAAAGAAAATTCAAATGGGCATAAATACAATACAGTACAATCATTATTTTAAACAAACAAAAAACGTATACCTTGACTAATTTCGATTAGTTAATATATATACATATATATATATATATATATATATATATATATATATATATATATATATATATATATATATATTCTTTTTTAATTTTATTATTTTTTTAAGTTGTCATTATACTATTTTTACCTTTAAAATTTTATTATTTTCAGTAGTTGACAATAGTGTAAAAAACTATAAAATGTAAATCCAAGCAAATTAAAAATTTCAAGTAGTTTCTTAATTTTATTGAACTTAATTTTATTCTTAAAATTCTTATTAAAGTACTGCCAAGGAAAAACAAAAAACAAATTGGCATAAATGCAATGCTATCATTAATGAAACATAAATGACTAACAAAATTGCATGCTGCAAATGTAGTTATTTTTATCATCATACACACGGAAAAAAAATGTAGATAAGGGTAAATAATATAAATTATTACTTCACTATTTAGATACTATTGAAATACTAGCTTAACTACTTTACACTTATCTCGAACAGCCACTAATAATTATTTATTTATTTTTATTAACTTTTAGATCACCTCAGCACTTTAAAATAAAAACATTTGTTGGCACAAGATAGCAATAAATCTGATCAGTGGCTATACAATATAAAAAGCCTTTGATGGAGTACCTGAGTACAAGAGAGACTAATTAAGGCACTTTTATTTTACAATATATATATATTTTTTCCTCTACTCCAAACTAGACTTGCTAAACATTAGGAATTTATATACATAAGCTGAAAGAAACTAATATTCAGGGCCAGATCTCTGTCCAAAACATTCCAAAGATCATCATTTTACCAGAAAATACTGTTCATGCTTTGTCTTCCCATCCATCTGTTAGTATACACACATTTTCGAGGGACTGTTGAATGTTGCTCGGCTCCCAAAGATAAATCGGTGTATTTTACCAAAAATATGCTTTTGGAAATCTCTTCTCTCTGGCTGTCGTGTTGGATTAGACTAATGAGGCACAGGATGAATTTCGTTTTGCCAAATGTTGTTTCTTTAACTGCTCTTCTATAACATTGTCTGTCTCAAACTGATGTTTACACAGGCTGGGTCTCAATTCAGTCCAGACCAGTTTGATCCCTGCTAACCAGCCCAGCCCAGGGGTGTGAAAACTGGCACAATATCATTTCTGGTTTAATATACTGTTGAAGTCAAAATTATTAGCCCCCCTTTTACATTATTATTTATATATATATATATATATATATATATATATATATATATATATATATATATATATATATATATATATATATATATATATATTTCCCAAATAATGTTTAATAGAGCAAGGACATTTTTTACAGTATGTCTGATAATATTTTTTTCTTCTGGAGAAATTCTTATTTGTTTTTTTTTTTTGTTTTTTCAGCTAGAATAAAACCAGTTTCTCTCCGTTAAACAGAAATTGGGGGGTAAATAAACATGGGGACTAATAATTCTGACCTAACTGTATATATTGAGTCTATATACATATATAACAATAAGTAGAGGATATAATATATAATATATATATTATATTATATAGTATATAATGGTTTTTTAACCTCTAATTATGGTATTGGGAACAAATGTTTGAGAAATTATATCAGCACTAACAAAAGTAATTATGTATAAGCACTAATATTAGTGCTGTCAAATGATTAATCGCGATTAATCGCACACAAAATAAAAAGTTTGTATTTACATAATATATGTGTACTCACTGTCTTTAAATATTGTCTATAAATAAATAAAAACATATACAATACAAAAAATTACTAAACTAAAATATTTACATATATATTTATTTATAACACGTATTTGATATAACATTTTCATTTTTGAATATAAACATTTTTCATTTAAATGCGATTAATTGTGATTAATCTTTTGACAATCACTTGACTATATATATATATATATATATATATATATATATATATATATATATATATATAACATTTACTCCAAATATCACTCAAATTCCCCAAGATACAAAAATCAGTGATACATTTAAAATTTTGATGTAATATATTTTATTTAAAAATATTTGTATATTACAATTCTTTTTTTAATTATTGTACTGCCTTAAATTTATGATTGTTTTCATTTAACAACAACAACAAAAAAAAGTGACTAAATGACTATTACCATGTGCAGAATTCTCATCACTTCAATAAATAAATGAATAAATAAATCACCCATGTGCAATTTTGATAATGAGAATATGGGGATACTTCAGAAAAATTACTTAAAAGTTCACATTTTCTATATGCAAAAACAACACATTTTCTCATGATTTTTTGACATGGACTTTTTCATGAGTCTAAAACACACACAATCATGCTTCACAATTTAAAAAAGTCAATGTATGTGATGTGGTATTTGTTAACTGTGTAAATGTGTGCTATGTTCACAATATTTTTGCTGCAAAACAACATTTACAGAGTTCATTCGACAAATGTGAAATATTGTTATTATTTGTTTAGTTTTTTTGGTCTGGCTGTCTGAAGTCAAATGACTAAAAAGGAATTTATATATAAAAAAATAGAGTAATATAAGAAAACAATTCTGTTCTAGTTTAAAGAGAACAGTGTATATTGTGAAATCATTATGTGTTGTACACTTTTTTTAAATCGAAGTAAATGAAATAATTGTATAAACTTACATCTGTCTGTCTGTTTATTTATCGATTTATTGTTTGTTTATTTGTAAAGACAATGTGCTTAAAGTTTAATGAATATGTCTGGTATTTATCTGTCTGCCTATCTACAGTGCTAGTGTGTAATGATGATAACAACAGAAATGTCATTCCATTTATAATATGTTGCATAATATTCAAAACAAGCGTCAAAGCATTAAAATTAATTAGAACATAAACATTTAAATAAATAAACATTTACAGCAGGTGATACAGTGCTTACTATTTGCCACTAGAGGGCACTTGAAGACTTGAAGAGACCAGGCAGACGTGCAGTGAAATACCTTCAAATCACATAATGCAGCTGCATGAAGCAATAAATGGTTTTATTATGGTGGTTTTAAAAGGCTCTGTGGAGCGTGTAATGCACATCTTCTCAAATGTTATTTCCAGCAGAGGTTCAAGTGGCTATTATTGTCATCAAGTGCCAACAGCGGACTCCTATTAATGTCCGAAAAAGGTTCTCAATGCATGTGCTGCTGTGCCTTCATGGAGAAATTCCCATCCCATTCAACACATTCTGGCTGTCTCTCTGTATTTACTTCACAAGAACATTTCACAGACATTCACATCTTTCAGGCCACTTTAGAGAGTGACTAATGTTATCACATTTCTAGAGAGTCTATAAAACTACATGAAAACCACTCTGATGTTTTTGAGTCTTTGGACAATTAGTGAATATTAGGGTGGATATATATATATATATATATATATATATATATATATATATATATATATATATATATATATATATATATATATATATATACAGTATAGGTGGGCATAGATAAATATATATATATATATATATATATATATATATATATATATATATATATATATATATATATATAGATTAATCTCACTGTAATCTTGGAATTGATCTACATTAATCTAGATTAAAATGGCTCATTTGAATACTGATCAAGGCATTCAGAATATGTGTGCTACCCAAATAATGACTAAATGTAAGTCTTTCAGAACGGGTTTCTGAAGTTAGGTGGTGCATTAGACCAGGGCCTCATCTTCGGTTTTCAAAATGCATCACAAACTGCTTGAAAAACCCTTCTACTCTGATAATCGGTTATGAATAAATGATGTTCAATAAGAGGTACTTGTGTTTACTAACTGTTTATTCAGTTAAACATAAAATTTGAACTGTAGGCCTACATAAGCTTAAAACAGTGATTTTTGATGACCTTAGTCCGACTAAAGTCATAACTGAACTAAACAGAAATGAAATTAAGACATGTGGAGTGTGCATATATAAGTGGCATTATTGAAGTAAACACCGCAATCAAACTATTTCTGCCATATTTTCCGACAAGATCCACAGACACGGGTGTCAGTAAAGGACCACACACACACACACACTCACACGTTTCGCACACTGGTTTTATCTTCTGTCCCGTCCTTTGAAGCAATTGGTTTAGCTCTGGCATGTTCGTCCAATATACCCGTGAGCTGATACCCGTGATTTTTGCAGTCAGTCAGAGCAAAACATAAAATAATGGACTCCTATTAAACTATACTGCATAGGAGAAGAGCAACCAACCAAACAGGAATAACCGTGAGCTCACCAGCGCCCTTTTCAGTGCGGCAGAGCTACTGCCTGCCTCACCTCATGTCATTAACCACAATAGACAGCAATTTGGTATTTGCAACTTATTTGTAACAAAAACACATTACCCATGTTTCTCATGCTATTTTAAGTTACATTCAAAAATATATTATATTGTGTGTCTCAATTTTTTTGGTTCCACATTAGTGTGGTGACTGAACCATTACTGCATACGATAAATAGCAATTGAGGTTGATTGAATAATTAAACTGTATAATAACTGAATGAATATCGAACGAAGACTTGAGTAATGTAATGAAATATATTACAATATTTTGTATGTGTATTATAGTAAAATCAAGTTTAAAAGTAGCCCTCCCAAATTTGCATACAGCATAGTGTGCTGCTTTAAAATGCCATATTTTTAATCAAACATTTTAATGTAATCGCCATTACAAAAAAAGTTTAAAAAGCTGACGAAAAAGGCAGAACGTTTTTGCTCTTTTGACAGGTCACTTTGTAAACGGTGAGGAACGTGGTGTTTCAGTGACACTCCAGATCCATCATGATCCAACGGAGAGCCGTCTAGATGATCAGAGAGTGGAGAGCAGAGGTCAAGGGATATGAGTGAACAGAAAATGCTGTGACGGAGAGTTTGGGCCGTCTCTGGAGGCCTATAATGGACGCACAGATTGATGTTGGGCTGTTGAATGATGTGGCAATCATCATCTATGTGGCAGAGGTGACCCTGCTATTGCATTAGGAGGCCATGCCATAGTCATTTGACAACTTTTGAGTCTCCCATATTTTACGGGCAAATGTTAAAAGTGGAACCAACTGTACAGGGACATGACCATAAACGATAACTCTCTCTATGACAGCTGCCCCTGTGCTGGACAGAATGTCCATATGATGAGCTGAGGCACACATCAAAACATTTGATTAGATGAAATTACCGTGAGGTGGCTGGACATGTATTAATGCAAGAACTTGCTTGACCCAGCATGGAGACACATTTAAAAGTGCTGTATGTAAGTTTTTGACTCTTCTAACACATTAAAATACTATAATATTATAATGTTTGCAGATATTAAAGAAACATGCTAAGTGAACATTCTTTATCTGAAAAACAATGCTGAAGTAAGATATTCTGCTTTGGAAATGTCTAATACGTGCTGGAACATCTGTCTTTGTTTTGGTCCCTTTAACTCACCCAATGCCAGTAAACCGCAACTGAAATGCGACCTTTGGTGGACTGAAGTTCAACATGAGGTGGTTATGAATTAGCAAATAGTATAAATATTACAAATGTAAACATTAGGTGGGGTTACTATGTAACCCCATGCCCTAACAACACACTACATTATGAGATTTGCAGTGTTAAGCAATTTGGCTGTTTGCACCAGATGAAACATGACAGAAATTTAAGTACAGCCATTCAGAAGCACATAATAAGAACAGAATCCAAAGAAATTGTAAGGTTTATAAACTAGTTAATACCTTATTAAACCCCTTTTACATTATTAAATATAAATGCTAAATTGCTGATATGCGGTTTTGAGTCACTAAAATTTCCAGTTGCCGTTGCTTTTATTTAGATCATGGTTAAAATCAGCCTTTAGGCTCGATAGTCACGCACACTTATGTTAATGTTGTCAATCTGGCAACCTGCGCTTGCATTTTGAACAAGGGTTGCAATACCTAGCTCAACCACTGGGTGTCAAACCTACATACTTGCTTTTTAAGAAGGTCATTAAAGGGATAGTTCTCTCAAAAATAAAATTATGCCATCATTTAGTCACTCTTGACTTGCTATAAAGCAGTTTGAGTTTTATTGTTGTTCTGATGAACACAAAAGAAGATCCACCGAAGAGTGTTAAGAACATGAATTCTATGAATGACACTGTTTAAAGATTTCAACATTCTACAATACATTTACTTTTGTGTTAAACAGAACAAAAAATATCAAACTGTTTTGAATTCAAGGGTGACTAAAGTCAGTAAGTCAGTGTTTCCTAACCCTATTCCAGGGGGCACACCATACTTTGGATATCTCTCTTATTTGACCCATACATTTCAGGTTTTGGAGTCTCTTTTAATGTTCTAATGAGCTGATACAGGGGCCAAAGCAGTGGCGCAGTAGGTAGTGCAGTTGCCTCACAGCAATAAGGTCGCTGGGTTGCTGGTTCGAACGTGCTGTATAAGTTGGCGGTTCATTCCGCTGTGGCACCCCCAGATTAATAAAGGGACTAAGTCGACAAGAAAATGAATGAATGAATGAATGAATGAGTTGATACCGGTGTGTTTGATTAGGAAGAAGTTGAAAATGTGTACTGTTTGTGTGCCTTTAGGTACAGGGTTAGGAAACACTTTAAGTTACCTTAAAAAACAAATGTAGATTGCAGTGTTTTGAAATGTAAAGATGCATACACTCATGATCCAAATCCTCTTTAAAATAGTTTATATTTTCCAATAACTAGCTACTAGATTGCCTTAGGGCTCTATTCTTGAACCACTTTTATTCTCCATTCACAGTATATGGTATCAGAAATATGGCTTTTATTGTTCTTTTTTGTATTACACAAAAAAATTGTCCATTTATTTGATTAATTATTTAAGATAAATGGCTGCAAGCAATGTATGATCTGAATTTAAACTAACAAATTTAGTGATCTTAATGCAGGGGTGTCCAAACTTGCTCCTGGAGGCCCAGTGTCCTGCATTGTTTAGCTCCAACTTCCTTTAACACACAGTCTGAAAGTTTCTAGTATACCTAAACTGCTTGATTAGCTGGTTCAGGTGAGTTTAATTGGGGTTGGAAATAAAATATGCAGGACACCGGCCCTCCAGGACCGAGTTTGGACACACCTTTCTTAATGCAAAAATGCAGTATATCTGTTTAGCTTATTAATTATTGTGTATTGTATTTTATGCAAACAATATCAACATACTGCTTATAAGTACACTTTAAAGTGACATGTGCGACCACAATTAATTTGTTAAATCAATCTTTAATGACCTTGGCAATAATTATATAAAGCAAATTTAATTTGTCAAAGTTAATTTGTCAGTATTACACATTTTCTGTTGAAATGTTAATACATTTAACAAAGTGGTGTGTATAGCGCAAACACCCCAGCAGACACACAATGTCATACGACGTTAATATTAGGTTAGATTTAGGTTACTAGTGTCTAAGTACAGTGTTATTATGACGTCCAAAAACATGAAATGATGTTGATATTTTGTTGATTTTAGGTTGTGTCTGAAAGTGACCAAAGTCCAACGTTGAGACAACATCAACCAATATCATATTGACATCAAATACTGACATTTATTTGTCAGGTATGACGACCAAAATCCATTGTCTGACTCAAGTCATAGTGGTAATGTCCACACAACGTCAAGCTGTAACATCATTAGACGTTAATATTTGGTTGTTTTTAGGTTGCGTTGAAAAATAACCAAAGCGAAATGCCTGTCCGACGTTGGACATTGACGTCAGCCTGTTGTTGGGTTCTGACGTTCGATTTTTATTTGCAGTCAAAATGCAATTTCCCTTGACATTGGGGTAAACCTCAGTCTGATGTCATGTTGACATCCTGTGCCTGCTGGGACTGCACAATCATTTCACAAAAATAAATAATAAACCACAGTGACACTATAGATATTTGTACAAAAGCACTAGATACTGTACATTTGGTAATTGAATAAATATAATTGTACATTTTATTCGTTTTCAATTTAATATATATGTTTTATATTTGACATTAACCAGTTTGCCAGTTAACCAGATATTTTGATGGAAGGGGTCTTTAGCTTCACTTGTAACTTGTTGCCATAGCAATTAAAAGAGGAGGTAAAGATTTAAATAAAATGTTAGTGCAAAATGGTCACCTCATGCATATAATGGAACATCCCAAGTGGGAATACACTTGACTTTACTATAGAATGTGAACACAACCATTTGTATAGGGACCTGCTCATGTAACAAATAAAGTGACCCGGTGCTCCACACTCTCACCGTGCCCCCAACAAAACATCCCAAGGGTGTCTTTTCACAGAATACATGTAGACCCATGCATCCTTTGCAGAGATGTATAAAGTACTAGAGACCCATACTTAAGTAAAAGTACAAGTGCTTTATCAAAAATTGACTTGAGTAGAAGTAGAAGTGCTGTTTAAGCACCATACTTAAGTGGAAGTACAAAAGTATTCAACATTTTTTGTACTTAAGTATTACAAGTAGTTTATTTCAAAATTTACTACTCAAGTACTGAAAGTAAAAGTACAAGTATTGTGTAATGTAGTTATTAAAGAAAGCAGTCAAAATACACTAATTGTTTTGTTTATTTTAAAAATCTTTTTGGGGCACTTGATTAAGCAGAACGAAAAGAAACATGGCTTATGATACTGTTTTTCTCTGTAAATAGTTTCTATGGTACAAGAGCTCACATCGTCAGGCCCTTTTACCAAAAAATGCCTTCACTGATGAGATAATTCAGCATGTTCACTCACATACATACTCTCTCTCACACACACACACACACACACACACACACACACACACACACACACACACACACACACACACACACACACACACTGCCCTGCACACACCTAAATGTACACTCTCTCCCCACTCTCACACATTCATACACTCTCACACACACAGTTCTCTCTCTCTCTCTCTCTCTCTCTCTCTCTCTCACACACACACACACATTTTTGTGAATTGTGGGGACATTACATAGGTTGCAATTGTTTTTACACTCTCTCTTACACACACACACACACACACGCACACACACACACACACACACACACACACACACACAGACGCACACACAGGTACAATCACACTGTTGTTTTCTCTTACGCATTATTCACTCTCACTCACACACACACACACACACACACACACACACACACACACACACACACACACACACACACTCACACTTTGGGAGTTTTAAAGTTTGATTGCTTTAAAATAAAAAGCTTTAAACTAAACAAGCAAACTAAGTCCTGCTTCACAAATTCACTTGATTTTGATTTTACTGTAAAAAAAAAACAGGAAAATGTGTATATTACTGTGTTAAATGAAAATCTGAAATATTTTATGGCTTATGGCTATGATTTAGTAATATTTTTTATTTATTTTTATTATGTTTTTAATGAAATTGGTCTTACAGTTCATATTTTCTGTAGTATATTTATTAATTCTGGTACTTTTACCATAAACCAACATCTCAACCATTTGGTAGAGGCTGATATTTTAGAAATAATGTGATGTGTTGAATAAAAATGCACGGATTGTGTTAACTAGCGACATTTGGAGTTAAGAAATGCAATCAAAAAATAAATTCTATTGCTTTTGTCTTGGTGTGACAGTTAAAGGGGTTTTTGTAATAAAATTTTGTCCTTTAATACAGCAGTCAGATATACGAACTGTGCCCTTAATTTGACCTGCTCAAAGAAAACACTCTTTCTGGATGTATCAAACAAAACTCATGCACAGAAGACAGCACGAGCATTTACAGCTAATAAACTCATGTCAATATTATCCCGCCTGCTTTTTGAGCGATGACAGGCGGGTCTTACACGGCTATGATTGGTTATTGTCCTCAACAGAAAGGGCTTTAGAAATATAAGCGCTGTTCACCCATGGCGGGAAGAATACGCGTTTATCACAGGTAATAGACACAGTGAAGAAAACTTGGCACGCTCATGTCTGGATCCACAGCTTTAACAGCTAAGAAGAGAGGAAAAGTTACCTTACAAACTGGCCAGCGGGTCAAATGTCCAAAGTGAGAGAGCGAGAGATAGGCAGAGGTGAAGTTTTACAACATTTCTCCCTAATAGTACACTAGCGGCTGGTATGCTGTGCCGCCTCGCCCTCGCGCCTCCATACTAAGCTATAGTATTGCGACATCGCGCATAGGAGATAAATGACGTCATCACGTAATAACCGGGTATGACCTATTACTGAACTGATATCGATCATTTTGACACCCCTAGTAACGAGTAACGATGCAGCACATAAAAAATCTATCGGAGTAAAAGTATTAAACTCATGTAAAATATGTACTTAAGTAAAAGTGGAAGTAGGAGAAAAAAATAATACTCCAGTAAAGTACAGATACTGCCTTTTAGTACTTAAGTACAGTAGTGAAGTAGTTCTACTTCGTTACTATACATCTCTGATCCTTTGGGATTCTTTTATGGTAAGAAGCTGGCCCACTGTTCCACATGCAAAACAGAAGCCATTGTTTCTCCTCCATCAAAGGTTTGAAATATACAGATGGATTTTACTTTCCAACATAGACTTTGCAGAGATGTGAGATCTCTCATAAATGGAAGACCACCCTCTGATTTCTTTTTAATACTTTCCCTGCCATATTTTTTTTTTTTTTTTTTGCCAGCCACCATCACCATGTCTGATGATTTTCATCTAAATTTGAAATATTTTCTGATAGGTATAACCATAATTATATATCAAAATAAAGAACCAAGCCTCTGCCTCAAATGTATTTTTGTTTTTGTTTTTTAAAGTAGTGCATTTTCAAGGTACACAGGCTAGTCAATGACACAGAACCACATAAACTGTTACAACTTCTAAAGGGGTGGTCCACTATGATATCATATTTTAAGTTTTAATGTGTAATGTAGCTGTATGAACATAAACAACATTTCTGAGTGTCGTGTGGTCACAGGTCAATGCAAAGAGAGACATTGGCTTTTACAGAATTAGCTTAGCAAAGCCTACAGTGAACAAATTTGGGGACAACAAAAAATACATCCGGGCTAGTAACATCAAAAGGGCTTCTGGTTACGTGCATTCACCATGCACACACACACCCTGCGCAGCGAAGGGACGTGGCCAGAGGCGCTGTACTGTTATAGCAGAGAAAGCTAAATTGCAATCCAAACGCTGCTGTTTCCTGTTCTGTTTCAATATTTGGCCTTTCAAAGGACACGAAACAGAAAGAGAAGTGCTTACAATGTAATTTTAATTATGTTCCAGATAATTATAAAAGAAAATATATATATATATATATATATATATATATATATATATATATATATATATATATATATATATATATATATATATATATATGTGTATGTATATATATATATATGTATATATATATATATATATATATATATATATATATGTGTGTATGTATATATATATATATATATATATATATATATATATATATATATATATATATATATATATATATGTGTATGTATATATATATATATGTATATATATATATATATATATATATATATATATATATATATATATATATATATATATATATATATATGTGTGTGTATGTATATATATATATATATATATATATATATATATATATATATATATATATATATATATATATATATATATATATATAAAGGTTGAAGTCAGATTTAATAGTTCCCTTGAATTATTAGACTGCTTGTTTATTTTTTCCCCAATTTCTGTTCAACGGAGAGAAGACTTTTTCCAACACATTTCTAAACATAATAGTTTTAATAACTCATTTCTAATAAATAATTTATTTTATCTTTGCCATGATGATAGTAAATAGTATTTTACTAGATATTTTTCAAGACACTTCTATGCAGCTTAAAGTGACATTTAAAGGCTTAACTAGGTTAATTAGGGCAACTAGGCAGGTTAGGGTATTTAGGCAAGTTATTCTATATTGATTTTTTGTTCTGTCGATTATCGAGAAAAAAAACAGCTTAAAGAGGCTAATAATTTTGTCCCTAAAATGGTTTTTAAAAAAATAAAAAACTGCTTTTATTTTAGCCGGAATAAAACAAATAAGACATTCTCTAAAAGAAGATGCTGTGAAAATTTCTTTGCTCTGTTAAACATCATTTGGGAAATATTTTAAAAAGAACAAAATTCAACGTGGACTAATAATTTTGACTTCAACTGTAGCTAGCAATTGAAAAAGGAGAACTTCGATAATCTCTCTAAGTTTAGTGCTGGATTCTGCTAAAACAGGAATTTTTATGTTAGCAGAGTATCAGTATATAAATAAATTAAAATATACAAAAAAAATTACGTGATGTTCTACAAGCATGAGCACACATTGTTTAGCATCTTATAAACACATCCAAGCCTTGAAAATACATTCTGGACCAGCCCTTTAAATTTTAGGTCTAAGGGTAAAATGCGTAACATTTATTTTGTGACTCATTTAGTGCAGAACATAAACTTTATTACAGTACAGTAAAGTAATTGCATAAGTACAGTACTATACAGATCGCAAGAATTGCATACAAAATTTATACAATAAATTTACACAAGCCAAAATAAATTATTAAATTCATACATTTAAGAGAAAACGAGGATTACAAAGAAAAGGAAATAATAAAAGAAAACCCAAAACTAGCTTGCAATAATAAACCTCTAAACTAAAAAGAATAGAATAGAAAAGAACAGAAAAGAAAAGAACAGAGTTGGCACCAACAGCCTAGTGATTAGTGAGTTTGGGTAAAGTCTGGGTTTGAACCCTGGCTCAAGGTCCTTTGCAAATCCATCCCCTCTCTTTGTAAATCTCCACTGTCATATCATAATAAATGTGCCCTAAAAAAAAGAACAGAAAAGGCTTCCAGCTTTTTTAAATCTAAAACTTACAATAAGTTGGCACTCACCTCTATTCTGATGTGTTGACAGTCATGTGTCATCAGCACTGTTGTCAAATAAAAAATCCCAGGAGAATTCAGGAAATGCCGATCGGGGATCATGAAATAAGATTAAAAAAGTGTTATGGGATTCAATACTGACTGTATTGTAGAGATACAACACATTATTGTCAACAAAATGCCAAAAGCACAGAAGAACAAACACAAACAGAGCACACACGCATATATACATACACACACATCAAACTTCAAAGCCTTTTATGGTGTGTTCACACCAAAAATTTTGCATGAGTAAATTGCATATAAGTGAATGTAAATGTGTGAAGAAAGGCAGTGTGAACTGCAGTAATGCACAGAATTCGCCTCAATCGCATCTTCTACGTTTGGTGTAAACCCAGTTGTATTGGCCAATTAGAAAGGAAAATGAAACAAAAACTCTAGTTTTAGTGCCTAAAATACACTGGATGCGTTGTTTCAGAAAGTTTCAGTTTCAGTCACCTGATACGGCATTTGTGTGTGGACAAATGGCCAAACTGCATTTAAAAACTGCAGTTTTGAAAACAAACATTATTGTGTTATCAATGGCGGGGAAAGAGCTAAAATATGGGAACCACCACGTCCTTACTTCTGCCAGGAAAACGAAACTTCCAATCTTTCCTCATAAAAAAACAAGGTTAACTTACTGTCACATCCCAGATAGCATGATGACATTGATACAATGCTGAGTGTACATCCAAACCATAGCCTTAGTTGAGGTTAACATTTCAATGTTTAACATATATCGGATCAGCTTTGAAATTGATACAAACTTATAGCAAAGATGATCAATGAGCTAACATTGATTTGTAGTTAATTATGTTGATATCATGCAAATGAGTTGCCATTTTGAATGCTAGTGGGTGTTTCCCACTCACTAAAGTGTTTTTATAATTTGGAGTCATGTGGATAAAAAGATTATGTAATTGATAAGTCTACACAGTGTATACAGTAGCATTAGCAGATGTGCTAATGTGCTTAATGTGCATATGGGAAGCATTGGGCATAATTTACAAAGTAAATAATGGAAATTATTTTTACACTACACTACACAACTGTAAGCATTCTTTTTGATTGGTGAGATGGATCAGAAAGCATGTAATGGTCATCTGTTGATGAGTATACAAACACACAGTTCATCAGAGTGATAGCACATCTTCAGGTAAACATCAGATAGAATAATAGCTTCCCTTGATCAGTATGAAGGACTCAAAGACCTCAATACCGGCCGAAGACTGAGAGGAGAAGGTGAGTAAATACAGTGTCCTGGGTTGATGGGGAACAGGTGCAAGCCATAAGAAGGCTGGTGAGAGTTTGTGGGATTGGATGGAGGTGGTTTGTGAAAGTGAACACTGATTGGGTGAGCAGGAATGAGCCGGGGATGTGACACCATCACTGGGAAACACCCATACACACTCATTCACACACATACACTACGGACAATTAGTTTTCCCAATTCATCTATAGCGCATGTCTCTGGACTTGCGGGGATACCAACTGACCCAGCTGGGGCTCGAACCAGCGACCTTCTTGCTGTGAGGTGATCGTGTTACCCACTGCACCACCATTATACCCCAATGCATTATCATTATAAACCTATTAAAAAAAAAAAAAAAAAAAAAAAAACGTTTTTGCAAAACTAATTTATCTATCTTTATTACATTAAAAGTAATTTAACTAAAATTAAAAAATCACTGCATGAGGGGCAACAATAAATAATATCAATGTAGAAATATTCCTGTTAAGTCTCAGTATTTCATACATATTTTTCATTTGATGTTTATCTTTTGATAACTGCAAACACAGTATTGATTTAGTGTGAGAAATCTGTTTTCTTGCAACTTGTTAACTGTACAGTACAATGCGTTGTTGGGAAAATAAAGCTTATCACAACCATTTTCTATTTTGTAATAATGTTTTCTACATATTTGCCATTTGAACCACATTAGTTAATTAATGAACTTTAAAATGCTAATGGCATCACGCAGGCTGTGGAGGAGAACTTCTTTTAATTAAATGGTTCAGGATTGAATTAATGTCAAATCACCGCTGTAAATAATGAGCATGGCTTCTAAGGACAGCTTTGCTATTTTTTGTTCTTTGTTGTTTTTCTTTATTTCCAAATGTTTTGGTGCGTTTAAGTCATGTGGCAAAGATGGCATTTAATAATTGAATGCACATTAATGTCATTATAAAGTGACATTATATGTTGATAAAAGTGGAGGAGTGACAGTTAATAACAGCAAAACTTGTGGAGAATGTTTTCCAGCTGAATCATATATATAAGGAATTTATTAGTAACGCCGTATAATAACTGCACACTATGAATCTTTTTTTAGCATCAACAAATTGTTAGCCTTATTTTGACATTTATAAGGGATTCACAAGGCATGAATAGTCCTTACTAGATGAAATCACATTACTGTAGGAATATGTGTTAAAGGTTTTAGTCTGGAAAACTTGTATCTGATTAGTCAGTTGTGATATGCCAGGTAAGTTATGTTATTTCCAGTAACAAGCGCTAAGCCTCCTCACCTACAGTGAATACGTTCACATCGATTTACTTACATTCACAATTATTATATAGTTGCTTTTCGGTCATGCCACATTTTTGGACTCATTTGGACTTTTGGACTCATTTCGCCCGCTCGCTTCGTTAAACCAGAGCGACAGTTTACAAAAAGCCATCCAAAAAAATAAAAGCCCTGATTTTTTTTTCTACCGCGTTTTCGAATTTCGCCGCGTTGTCACCCTGTCACGAAACTCGTTTACTTAATTTTTGGGATTCTGTTTTCGTCTTACCTGATTGCTGGAACCGCTCTTCCCCGAACTCGAAACCGATGGCCATGGTCGACTCCTCTCTGCATCTCGAGCCTGCCGACGTACACGGTGAGCTGAGTGGACAAACGGGTTGCAGCAGGGAAGCCCTCCACAAGGAGGTAAAGCAAGCGCAAAAGGGAACAGCGTTCGCTTGAAAAAAATTAACGCGGCCGTACGTACCCCCAGGAACGTATTTTGCTGTCTCCAGAAATGTCGCGGGACTACGTTTTCAGAATGAGCTTGGGTTGGGATAAATAATATGTAGGTAGTAAATGCTTTATTCAGCCAATTTCGTTTCTGTCAAATTTTTTGGTTTTACATGATCCTGTGAATGAAAAATACGCAGATTAGTGCAATGGTGTAGGACTACTCCGTCAGTTGTGTTTGTTTCTGTCAGCTTTGCATTTTTTAAAGAATTACAAAACAATCATGGCTCAGAACAATGTTTTGTGTCTAATTTTTGCACTGTTGCAAAATGTTGGAAAGGAAAATCTGGAAAGTCTAAGAGTGTTGATTTTCGCCTCCCTCTTCCCAAATGTATCTTATTTCACATAAATGGTGTGTGTGGGGGGGTGTAATTTCACTGCATGTAATAGTGTATGTAACAAATAAAAGCTTCATCATAAATCATAAAGTACGTTCTGGAGGTTGTTTTGAAGAATAGAGCTCTTCAGCCTTAGACAACAGTGGTCCACATTGCTGCACTGGTATCTTACTTTATCTTTACATGCAGAGTAACTATTAATATTTGGCTGAAAATAAATGTATAAATGTTTATTTAAATAAACTTTAATCATCTGCTTACTCATTATCTTAAAAACCACCAACTACTATTAAATAACTGGATTGTAAATATTGGAATGATTTAGTTATAAAAATTAAGCACATTATAAGTGCTTATAAGGCAAGTATACTGCATTTGTAGCTTTTTTTTAATAAAATGTATAGTTGATTATTACCAAATGATGCACTATTTGCCGGTGCTTAATAAATGATTTGTGTGTGCAGTTAAGTGTTACTAGTTTAGTTTTTTTTGCTGATGCACCCATGGAAATAAAACATCTAATTTTCTTTCCTACCATCTCTCTCTTTCTAAAGTGAAACAGGGTGAATATTGAAACAGACTGAGTAAATCTCTCCAGTGATTGGTTCATCATCTCACTGTCACCTCACGCCTTGTGTTGAAGGTTACTTATGAATAAATGAATCGAATTCTGACATTAGCTCATCCTCCCCCTTTCCAGAGTTAATTCCACTGTTGATTTCGCTCTGGGAATAAATCCATTGCTTTCACGTTCTTGATGGCGGCTTTAAGCCGACGCTGTCTGCATTGTCAATTGCTAATGAGCTAGCATACTGTTTACCCGTCATGCACACTGCACTGCTTCACATGGGGTGACGACTGCCTGTTTTTAATGATCTGATGTGTCGTACGCATCAGAAGCAAGGGACCGCAGAGCTCTTATCGACAGATGTTTAAGTCGAAATGTTAACACTAGACACAGCTGTTAGCGTGGTTGTGTAGAAAGAGCGGCTAACCTTCTTACAGGCATCACATTTTGTTGGTCTCAAGTGAAAAGTTGTAGTTTATATCTTTAAATGTCTATTTTTCATAGTCAGTTTGTTCTATTCATTAGGGAACACTGACACTCCACTGTTTTGATGATTATGCCTATTAAGAGGCACCTGAAAATAGTTCTTAACCGACAAAGATTTTCAGGTGCTGCATAGTATCGTTGTGCTTGCTGCAGCCATACAAAGACTAACTTGATTAATATGTTGAAATGAGAGTAAAGTTCCTAGTCATATCAACTTACAAAAAAGCAATATTTCATTTTCTGTTGGTCTGAGTAGGCGACATCATATAAATACAGAAGGTCTAGCTTTACATTGGAAAATTATCAAAACTCTGATAATTTTTGTGTGAGATGCTAATGTTCTAATCCGATTGATCTATGCTAAGCTAAGCTAAAAATACTGCCATCAGACATATAGACCGACTAAATGGATTCAAAAATGTTAAAACTAAACTGTTTAATTTGATTTAAGATTAGTAGATTGATTGTTCATAAATGAATGGATTAATCAGCGAATGTAGTGATAGTAACACAGTATTAATGAATTAACCAACTATACGAAAATTTATAAATATGCTGTTGATATTGCTAGAAAAAACAACATAAACCTTTCACCTAGCATGCACATAACTTTATATCATATATATATCTATAATTCTGATTCCTTAAATGATTGTTAGGCTGCAATAACTAGGTCGACCAGAAACCGGGAACACTTCCCATAACACCCAATGTAATTGGAGAGGAATTGCATCTATGTTGGTTTCATCTTTATCACTGTAGCCAGCCAGATCTAGTCCGTATCCAGGACAGATGGTGGAACTGCACCCAGGGATGATCACGACACTAAAATGCCAGACCACAACAACTAAACAAACCCTCGGATGACCCCGATGGCCACGTGTGAATACGCCATATTCTGATAAAACATTCATCCACTGGCTAAATGACAGCTCTATTTTCATGTCTCAATCTGTTGGGCAGCAGACTATAACTCATCCTCCTACCAAGCGCAATTTGGTGAATCCTCAATTTTTTTAGCAGAAAGAACTGATTGAAAATTTTGAGTCCTATCAATCCACTGACAATGGAGCTTGAAATTAATCAAACCATTCATTTGGCAAGAAGAAGACTACACTATGAAAAATAAAACTGCAAGAAAACAAAAACAAAACAAACAAACAAAAAAAACAGCACTTTGTAAGTAGAATTAAACTAGTATTTTACCATGCATTACATTTAACTGTCTTTAAACAGCTTGGATGACTTCAATATTTCAGCTGAAACAAGTAAACTTTTGGAAATATTACTTGTTTTATCAATTTAAATGAACATAAAAAGCATGTAGCCATTGTTTACTGACCATATCTTTTTTCACATAGTAAAAAAAAAAAACAGCTTGGGTTACTTGGTCATAGGAGAAATGCTCATGCCCAACTGAGTCTGGTTTTCACTTTGGCCAATTGGTGAAGTTTTTTCCTCGTCACTGTCGCCACTTGGCTAGCATAGTTTGGGATCTGTAAAGCTCTTTAGTGTTTGGACTCTCTAGTAATTATTAAATCACACTGAACTGAGCTAAACTGAACTGAACTTAAACACTAAAAACTGAACTGGCAATTCAAAAAGTTTCAATTTACTATGATGTGAAGCTGCTTTGACACAATCTTCATTGTAAACGCGCTATATAAATAAAGGTGAATTGAATTGAAAATTGAACTTACAAGGTCCTTTTAAGTTTATATTTGGATTACACTTGAAAGGGGAAAGTTCATCCAAAAAATAAAATTCCAGCATCAATATCTTTTTAGATTTTCCAAACCTGTTTGAGTTTCTTTGTTCTTTTGGACACACAAGAACATATTTTGAAGAATGTTGGAACCTTAATTTGAAACTCAGTTTATGACTACCAGTTTCCAACATTCTTCAAAATATCTTCTTGTGTGTTCAGTAGAACAAAGAAACTCAAACAGGTTTGAAAGGACATGAGTAAATTATGACGAAATGTTTTGGATGAACTATCCCTTTAAAAAGGGATATATACTGTGTTTATCAATCTGCACTGATGCTGTTGCATGCGAAAAAAATGGAAGTGAGCTAAGCTGACACTAGTTAGTTTGTTTAGTCAGTTCACACTAGTGAACTGAATCCAAACAACACTGAACCACCACCAAGCATGATAGTTAAAATATAACAGTAAAATATTTACGTGCACATTGAGGAACGATAAAAATCTGTTTATGTTTAGTTTATGCTTTTCATTCAGCATTATCCTTTGTAACCAGCAGATGTCCTCAGTGTGCTACTAGCATCTGACCAGTGAGTCTTTATTTAAATGTTAATTAATCGAAATGAAATTAGTTTAGCCATTGTAGTCAGTGAAGTGGAATACAGCCAACAAACTATTTTCTTCAGCATTTTCAAAGGAGGCAACACAAAGATGCTAAAACTAGCTCTGGATAGCCTACCAGAGGAACTTTGCTATAATTGCTAGCCTGGACTGACACAACTTCCATGTATTTTATCTTTCGTTCCCATGGTATAACCAGATGTTTTTTAGATGGACATTATCTTAAAATTATTGTTGAAAAAAGGGCATAGCATCAAGCAAATATTCTCCACAGGTCATGTCTAGCTTTATTACAAAAGCCCTTTATATTTCAAAGGATTCTGACTGACTTTTGGTGTTATTAACTGAGAAAACTGAGAAAAAAAATGTTTCTCTACATTTTTATTGTTATAGCTGGTCTGAACTATGCTGTTGTTTTGCATTCAGAATTATTTTAAAGCTCTGTCATTATCTTTATAATTTTTGTGCTTGGTATATGGACCTTAACACATACTCCTATCTGCTTTTTTCAGCTGTTATTTTCTGTAAATCTTTTTTTTAACTTTTAAAAGTAATTTTAATGTCTGTCTGCGTAGTCAACAATTTAATATGCATTTCAATGCTGTTACTGGCATACATTACATTACATTACATATTTTTGGTAAAGTTTGCTGCAAAACAGCACAAAAAACAGCAAGTAGCAGTTTCTGGGAACAAAATCTGCCCCAATTTCAGGCATTTTGTGCTTCAATAATCAGGAAAACAAAACTGCATATCCTCTCAGGACCGCGCATCGTTGACAGCAGCTATTTCCCACACTGCTTTGTTCATAACTAACTGATGTTGAGAAATTACCAAGTTGCCAAAAATGTCAGTGCAGATGTATACAAGTCATGATAAACACGATGCTCTGGTGTTGTGGATGTGTCAAGACTTGCGTTGTCAAATGCTGTCAGAAACACACCTCGCTCTGCTCTTTGGGGCCTGTCAGTGTCTTTAATTCCTGCTGTCACCCAAACAGAGAAGGTTTTATTATTTGTTTTGTGGGATGGCAAGACATGTCAGACCAAACTGAGGGAGTTTATAGATGAAATCTTTCTGGAGGCTGGCTTATGTCACACCGTGACGGGATGGAAGAAGCCAGTGAAGGGTCAGAGTTCTGCTAGAATTGCTTCTGTCTCGGCCAGATGCTACCCAGTGGCCTCTGGACCTTTTGCTGAATGCAGGTTGACTGTCTGTAGACTTGTGGTTTTGTCGAAAACCTAGTGTCCAGCCTACAGTACTATATTAGGGCAACACTGATCAATGATTCAAAGTCTGCCCTAAAAAAAAGTGGGGATCTTATTATGAAAGCGGAAACTTTTTGAGAATCTGCTGTATACATATACATCTATCTATCTATCTATCTATCTATCTATCTATCTATCTATCTATCTATCTATCTATCTATCTATCTATCTATCTATCTATCTATCTATCTATCTATCTATCTATCTATCTATCTATCTATCTATCTATCTATCTATGGTTTTACCACGCATAATGACTTCTAAATACTTTAGAAATGTAAATTTTAGCCTAAATTGTAATTTTAACCTAAAAATAATCAAATACATCAATGTAAACAGTTGCATATATTAAGATATTAAGAGACATGTTTAAAGTAAAAAAAAAAAAAAAAAAAAAATATATATATATATATATATATATATATATATATATATATATATATGTGTGTGTGTGTGTGTGTGTGTGTGTGTGTGTGTGTGTGTGTGTGTGTGTGTATGTTATGTCTATGACTTCCCTGTGGACGGCAAATTAAGAATTTCATTGTACAGAGAAACGCGTTTCCTCACTGTGCACATGACAATGAACAAATTGGACTGAAAAGAAAAAAAAAAAAACAATTCCACCTCTACATATTCCACTCAAGAGTCTTCAGGTCTTCTGTCAAATATGTCAAGTTTTAAAAGAGACAGGGTTTCATTTGCATTTTTTGTACGCAAACACTTGCAACTTGTTCAAAGGAATGAGAAACTGCTTTTCGGATGTGCACAAGTGACACAATGATGACCTGAAGAGTGAACAGGGAGTTTTTTTCTTTCTACTTACAAAGCTACTAAGAAAAACTGTAATATAGTGCATTAACTAATATTAATAATTATGAATTTAGATGTTAACATTGCATTAGTAATGCATTAGTAAATGTTTAACTATCAGTAATAAATTATGTACATTAAAAATTGTATATTAGTAGTTCATGTTAGTAAATAAATTGTGATTCATTAACTAATGAAACCTTATTGTAAACTTTGACCCAAATAATACCATTTTACTCAACTTATAAATCCAGAGAGATTGAAAAAATTGTTAAATGATATGATGATGTTTTTTTTGTTTTTTTTCTAAAGCTGTTTTATTGTATTTTATTTAGTTTTTGCGAGTGGTTCGTTCATTGTTCCAACAAACCATAGTAGCCCGAGGAACCTTAAGTCCAGCATACGCTACATGTGTTTGAATCAAGACTGGCTGTTAAAGAACAAACACTCATCCCTTTTGTAATAAATTTTTAATAACTATACTCCCTGTCATAAACCAGAGAGGGCAGGAGGCATGTGGGTTAGGTTCCTCCTCCGAGCTAGAACAGACCACAGCATTCCCCCTGGATGAGTCCTGCTTTCTCTTTCTCATAATACCAGTGGACTCGCTTGACTGTCTTGGATGCCCGGGGGTCTCTTTACCTTTGAATAATGAAGAGGGCATGCGAAGCACCCAGCCTCTAACACTACAGCACTGTGATGGTACATTAGTTCTGCTGTGTATCCAAGAGGTCAGGGCAATTTATCAAATCTCAGGTAACAAACTTCGCTCTGAGGTGTTAAATTCAGTCACGGATCTGCTGACCCTTGCATTCAGAGAAAGATTAAGGATGTGTGAAACCTTTACGTTTCTTCATGGTAAATGCACCATGAAAGGAAGTCTTACTGTATGTTTTTTACTAAGCAGTTAAACAGTGGTACAAGTATACAGTACGGTTAGTTTTAGGAAGTAAATGTATATTATAAAAAAATAAAAAATAAAAACACAGCTTAAAGTAACAGTCAATTTTCTTTGGAAATAGGCTCATTTTACAAATCACCTTGAGTTTTACCATTTTTAATCTACTCTGTTCATTCAGTCTCTGGGTCTGGTGCGAGCACTTTTAGCTTAGCTTAGCATAAATTATTGAATTTGATTAGACCGTTAGCGCCTCGCTCAAGAAATTCAAATAAATGTTTAGATTAGGGCTGCACAGTATATCGTTTGAGCATCAATATCGCAATGTGTGCATTTGCAATAGACACATCGAATGTATACAATGTTGAGTTGGGATTATAGTTAACCAGAATCCACTGGTCAAAACACATGAAATTTGAGGACACAATGTAGAATTTAACCAATATCATAAATGTTTTTAAGGCATATGTGAGTATTAAAGCAATTTAAGAGAACATAAAAAGCATAATGAAGTTTAATAAAGAGATATTTCATTGAATAATTCACATGCTGTGTACATTTCATTATTTAATTTCTGTACCCGAATACTGTTAGAATCTCCCTAGAAAACATAAAGCACAGCTTATTTCACTTTATATATATAAAAAAATTATAATAATAATATATATATGAATATGAAATTATATGAAATTATAAATATATTTATATTTCACTCCCATACAAAATCATCCTAATCAATCTAAATAAATAACTTTCCAAATAGAGACATTTAAGTCATCTGGTGAAATTGTATTTATATCTAAATATATATTGCACGGAAAAAAATATTGCTATGTCATTTTTTTTCCAATATTGTGCAGCCCTAGTTTAGATAGTGTCCAGAGTTACATTGTGTACTTAGAACAACGGAAATTAAAAGTTATGATTATAAATTATGGTATGCTCTCATTTTTGTGTAAAAATCAAAAAACTTTCCTTCTGTTTTCCTAAGCAACTAGGTAACAGCACTGTGCCTTGGTGACAATTTTGCTTTCACTTGACCTGTTAAAACAAAATCACATGACTTTTTGGAGCGCATGCTGGAATGAAATCTGTTCGTCAAAGTTTATGCAATCTTTGCATAAAAAAATTTTTTTGCAAAAAATTTTTAATCTCATAAAAAGCTTATCTTATTCAGTTGTGCACACGATTTTTGTATGTTAATTTTCAAATATTATTTGCATCTTAGCATTTTCCATTAAGCATTTTTTTAAGCCATATTCCAAAATGCCATTTTTTTGCTGAAATAATACCAACAACTCTTATTTATGAGACTTTTTTATTATTTATTTAATTACTATAGCGCAAAAACAGAACTATGGTAAAAGTTCTGTTGTTCATAATTTCCAGTTCACTTTTAGACACACACTGGCAAACTTCATTTCACTTGATCCCTTAGGGGAATTTCTGCCACCATATCAAAGTACGTTAAAAGTGAAAAAGGGAAGGTTACATCGACATAACCTTGATCCATCAATTTTGACCAATTTTGCAATAAAATGTACTCTCGCAAAAATGTAATTTCGCAAAAATGTTAACTGAAGCATATAATTACAATAACCCTGGGCTATTGTATTGAAGTCTACATTCCAGAACAATTCAATTCAATTCAATTCAGCTTTATTTGTATAGCGCTTTTACAATGTAGATTGTGTCAAAGCAGCTTCACATAAATGGTCATAGTAACTGGAACAGTGTGGTTCAGGTTTTAGTGTTTAAGTTCAGTTCAGTTCAGTTTAGCTCAGTTCAGTGTGATTTAATCATTACTGAGAGTTCAAACACTAAAGAGCAAATTCATCGATGCGTAGCTCTACCAATCCTGAACCATGCGAGGCAGTGGCGACAGCGGAGAGGGAAAAAAAACTTCACCTGATGGGAGTGAAGAAAAAAAACCTTGAGAGAACCAGACTCCGTTGGGCACGACCATTTTAATTTCTCCGCTGGCCAAAAGTCTTGTGCAGAACTTCATTCGCCGTGGTTTATGCTGGAAGATGGCCTCAATGAAGACTCGTCTGTCCCTGGAACGTCGCTGGAATCAGACACATGTTCTCCACTCCCCACGACCATCAGCGCAGCAGCAGCTCAGGATATGGCCTGGTCCCGGATATGGAATCCTTGGGATCATCACGTCGCTGGTCTTGGATCCAATCAGTGACTCCGCCTAATCTGAGGACCTCGGGATGAGTATCCCCAGGTGAAAATAGAGAATAAAGAGAATAATTAGCGTAGCTGCTGTTCATAGTGTATATAAGCAAGATGCAGAAGCCAGTGTGGAACCCGCAAGGTGATGCATTGAGTGTATGCTTTACTAAACAGATAGGTCTTTAATCTAGTTTTGAACTGGGAGAGTGTGTCTGAGCCTCGGACATTACCAGGAAGGCTATTCCAGAGTGTAGGAGCCATGAAAGAGAAGGCTCGACCTCCTTTACTTGATTTTGCTATTCTAGGTACTACCAGAAGCCCTGAATTTTGAGATCTTAAGGAGCGAGTTGGTTCGTAGCGAGACAGAAGGTTGGTTAGATAAACAGGAGCTAGATTATTTAGAGCTTTATAGGTGAGAAGTAATATTTTAAATTCAATACGAAATTTAACAGGCAGCCAGTGTAAGGAGGATAAAATTGGGGTTATATGATCATATTTTCTAGACCTGGTCAGAACTCTGGCTGCTGCATTTTGTACTAATTGAAGTTTGTTAATAGAGGATGCTGGGCAGCCAGCAAATAGAGCATTACAGTAATCCAGTCTCGAAGTCATAAAAACACAATGTAATTGTCAAAGCAGTATAGTTCCCGAGTGCCCAAGGGTTTAGGGCAGGGGTGCCCAAACTTTTGCTTATAAAGGGCCAAAAACTAAACTTGATTGAGAGTGGTGGGTCGAAGATAAAGATAAATATACAGTAGCATTAAAGCAGCAATGTAAAAATGGTTTAAAAATAAACAGAAAAAAATATTTGAATCGTATTAATAGTTATTATTATTTTTTTTTACATTTTATAATGACAATAAAAACATAAACAAACACATTTATAACACAATGGTGTCCAATGCTGAATACAATAATCAAGCTGCACTGCTTTGTGCATTGGTGGGCCAAATTAAAAGTTACTATGGGTCAATTTTGGCTCGTGAGCCCTACTTTGGGGATCTCTGGTTTAGGGCATCGTGGACACTTGTGTGACTTAATCAGTGACGTACATCTGAGTGACTGAGATGTAGAGAAGTTAGCGAAATAATCTTGTACAGCTCAGCCTTATTGTGATTATGTGTTTAAGCCAAAAGTTTTGTGAAACGTAATACATTGCTCCGGGTACATTACATGCTTCAAATGTTGCATCTCAGTAACAACACCATACAAAGGACCTACTGAACAAAGTGCCTCTGGTCAGTATTTGTTGACTTTTTACAGAAGAAAGAAGTCATGCGAGTTTGAAACGGCATGAGTGTGAATAAATCATTACAGTTTAATAAATGATTACTGTGTGAACCTCTTTTTTAAGCCTAGCCACAACAAAACTTCATACAAAACACATAATGTTCACTTCAGCATAAGATTTGTAGCATTGCTAAAAAGCCTTGATAAAATTTTATTAAAAAGCTGAATATAGAGCAGGATCTCAATGGGCAATCAGTTTAACATCGCAGATGGAATGGCTGAACAGGGTAAAGACCAATATCTCGGCATTCATGCATAAAAGAATAGTCTGAAAGTCCTGCAGTTTTCAAACTTTCGTCTGCAGAAAGAATCAGAAGACTAAACTAACTTTTACTGAGGAAGAGTGTGTCATGTGGACAGAATACAATTTCCAAGTTCACTATGCTGATAAAAGCTGATTTTGTTTATGTAAAATTGGATTCATCATGTTCACATTCAGGGCGACACTGCCGCAGTAGGTAGTGTTGTTGCCTCACAGCAAGAAAGTCGCTGGTTCGAGCCTTGGCTGGGTCAGTTGGCGCTTCTGTGTGGAGTTTGCATGCTTCATGCTCTGGTTTACCCCACAGTCCAAAGACATGTGGTACAGGTGAATTTGGTAGGCTAAATTGTCTGTAGTGTATGAGTGTGCATGGATGTTTCCCAGAGATGGGTTGCAGCTGGAAGGGCATAATAAAGGGACTAAGCCAAAAAGAAAATGAATGAATTAATGTTCACATTCAAACTGGGGAAAAGTCTGTCGAATCACAGAAAGTGAAGGTAAACGTGTCATGGAGGTGTTTTTGCTTTCTACAGCTACAAAGTTTAAGAGAAGCTCATTCAGCAGTTGATTCCTTGCATTTATAACTCAATCAGCCATTAGTTTTCATGCAGATCAGTGCTGTCCCACTGGGAAACAGGTAAAGCCTTTCTTTTGAAGCAGAAAAAAAATAAGAAATTAAATGTCAGCCTAGAGTCCTGACCTTAACTTGATTAAAAATCTCTGAAATAACCTTTGCGACAAAGTTGTGACTAAAGCTCTAGGCTATATAAAGCCTATAAACTGAGGTCTTGTGGTGATTTTATTGCTGAATCCCTATCTCAGATCCCAAAATTGTTTTGTAAATCCTTTTTGGCCACCGAACTGCAGATGCATTGTAATAAAGAAAATTGTCATCTTGTGTATTAAAAATGGACACTTACATTACACATACAATATTTATTAATTTTGTCACTCTTTTTCCATAATATGTTTTAAGCATTGCCATAAATGAGACCAGTTGAATTTACTTAAAATGATTTATGCAAATAATACATTTACCTTATGATTTCAAGCTAATATTTTTTTTTTTTTTTTTTTTTTTGACTACAGTCAACTAATGGCTTTTTATAGTACTTTTAGCAGGGGGAAAAAAACCTAAATTATCAAATGGCTGCCTAAAGTCCTGATATAAACCAGATTGAAAATCTTTGGAAAAAGTGTGACTACAAAGTTGTGGCCAAAGCCTTTTTGAACGATAACTGTTTCCCAGGGGGATGTAAGGGTTTTTCACCATTTTTATTGGGGTAATTGGTGTCTTTATTGCTGTATGTCCTCAGAATGTCTCTGTGTTTTTTTTCTCACAACCCATGTGAAAATCCCCATGATAAACACTCAGGTCATGTAGTAATTTAATTTCCATTCAAATCAAAGTTTTTAATGAAGATCAATCCAAAAAAATATATGCCCATACATGGTTGCACTTGCTTAGTAATTCATCTTCATCTTGTGTATTAAAATGTCTTGGGTCCATGTAATGCTACAAATGCAATGTCTGTGTACTGTGTTGTTTATTATTGACTTGCTGTCAAAAGCTACCTTTTTTCAGTTGTGTTGTGGTTAAATGTAATCGGCTGCTGTCGAGACGATCCCACCATTGTTGATGCAGATGCCCTGTGTGAATCTAGTGCATGTTTGATCAGTGTTAAAGCTAAACTATGCCAGATCCCACATAGCCTATTTACTGTGCTTTCTATTCATGTTTGACTGCTACAATCTATAATCTTTCATTGTGATACAATGATACAATGTTCTCAAATTGATGGGCCACATTTTTAGAATACCTACATCATCTGAAAAAAATGATTAAAATGTTTTTTGGTTTTTTTGTTGGTGTTGTTGTTTAACCATCCTTAGGCTTTCTCTAAGCACAATAAATATGAGATAAATAGTCATACTGTTTTTATTATCTTTCTAGCAGTGTTTCATTATAATTCCTGAGAACTTTAACACTTATTCATACATTCTGCAACTGAAACCAAAATTTGTCCTTAAAATTCTGTGAAGAAACAGGATTGACAGTACAACATAGACCTAGCTTGTTTGTTTTTTTGTAAGGAAAATTACTCACATCTCCTTTATGATGGCTATATTCTGTGGTATTTAGAGCAGAATGATCACTTTGTAGATATTTCATTTATTGTATAGGTATTGTAATGACATCAATGTCTAATGTTAATGACCATATAATTACTTTTTGGCTTTTTATTATGTTATCATAATTATTGTTGTTGTTACTCTGTATCCAGAACATTTTGTAAACCCGTTGTCACAAAAGCTGCAAACTGACTTTATCTAAAATCCCATTGTTTCTTGAAACTGTTAACTTTGTTTTTATAAGTATGCACATCATTAATTTAATTTAATTTGCATCGTTGTGAGGAAACTGATTTACCCACTTTTTAAGTAAAGTCAACTATTCACTTTTTATAGTGAACTTTTATAGTGAACTTTTTGCAGACCCATTCTAATGAAAATTAATCCCAAAATTGTTTTGTAAATACTTTTTGACCACTGAAATGCACCATACAGTTGCACTTTTTTGTAACAAAAAAACTGCCATCTTGTGTGTTCAAAATGGACACTTACATTATTTATTTATTTTTGTCACTCCATGTTTTAACTTAACTAAATGCAATTAGTTACTGTAAACTCGTTGCCTTAAATGCAAGTTTAAGCTGAATTTACTTAATAGTAATTGTGCAAATAATTAATTTATTTAAGGATTTAAAGGTAACATGCTTACTATTTTTTTAATTAAAGTCAGCAAATTGCTTTTTTAGTACTTGAAGCAGGACAAAAATAAATAAATAATGAAATGGCAGCCTAGAGTCCTGATATAAACCGGATTGAAAATCTCTGGAAAAAAAGTGTAATGACAAAGTTGTGACTAAAGCCTTTTTGAATGATAATTGTTTCTCAAGGAGATGTAAGGACTTTTTAACATTTTTATATGGGATAGTCTGTGCCTTTATAGCTGAATGTCCCCAGAATGTCTTATGTTTTTCTCTCACAACCCATGTGAAAATCCCCATCTGAATTTCTACTCAAACACTAATTTAATTGCCATTCAAATCAAAAAGTTTTTAATGAAGATCAATGCAAAATTCATCCATGTTTGGTCACTGGAATGTTGCACTTGCATGGTAATTTGTGTCAGAAAAGTGGCATCTTGTGTATTAAAAATGGAGTCTTGGGTATATGTAATGCTATAAATGTAATGTCTCTTTACTCTGTGTTGTTTATTATTGTCTGTTTATTATTGTCTGACTTGCTGTCAAAAGCTGCCTGTTTTGAGTTGTTTTGTGCTTAAATGTAATTGGCTGCTGTCAAGACGATGGCATCATCGTTGATGCAGATGCCCTGTGTCAATCTGGTGCAAGTTTGATCAGTGTTGGGCCCAATCCCAATTCTACCCACTAGCACTTCCCCTTACCCCTTCCCCTCTACCCCTTAGCCCCCGAAATGGAGATTATCCAGAAAATTTGCGATTTTTTTAAGTAAACAAATTGGTTTTTATAGTACTTGAAGAAGGAAAAAAAAACGGCAGGAACTTAGTCAAACGGCAGCCTAGTATTCTGAGATAAATCTGATTGAAACTCTCTGGAAATACTGTGACGACAAAGTGTACTAAAGCCTTTAATTTTTTATTTAAAAGTGAGTAAACCTCTATTTTACTTAAAACTGTAGTTTCTTGAAAATGTTGACTTAATTTATATGAGTATGCACATTGTTCATTTACTTAATTATTACTGATTTACCCACTTTTTAAAGTAAAGTCAATTAATCACTTTTTATACATTTTTTTAGGCCCATAGAAAGAAAATCACTTCACTTTAATAAATACAATTCTAAACAAATAATCTTCCTATAAATGCAATCATTCATTTATTGGATATTTTTGTAATCAATGGCGAATGATGATTAGCACATTGGTGCAGTTTTACAAGTGACCACAGCATGGCGCTCTTGGAGCACCAAACATCCGGCAATAACACGAACCCGCAGGGCTGCTGTTTCTTGCACACAACAGCCGTGCTCACTTCAGAAACGGCGAGAGTGCTTTTAATGCCATGCCAAGCAAAAGAAATGCTGCTTATCTCCCCACCGCCACACTAAGAGATCACCATTGTTCACAGACACATCTTTGGCACATTACGGCCTTCCTGCCAAGCTCCTTGCAGCTTCTTTCTCTGTAAGCTGTACTGGACAATCAGAGCGTAAGACGTCCCATTAGACATGTCCCAACCACCACAGCTAGAGATACAAAGCGCCATGGGACCGTCCCCTTTTCCAATGTGAGGGGTTCCCACGGACACAGGTCTTCACAGCTCCTTAACAGTTGTATTTCACAGGGTGAGTGAACCTGCCACTCGTCTTGGAGAGAGAAAGTGAAGATTTGGCCGACTGCTGTGTGGTCTCTCTCGTGTTCTGTGAGACTCATTTGTAATGGCGGTGAGAGCTTTTAAATTGGAGTTCTAGTTGGAGCAAGAGCTGCTTCTCCGAAGGTTGAAGCACTTCGGATGTGTTGGGCTCTCCACTATCCCAGCAGTTGTTCTTTATTTGATGTCGAAGACCCCCTGCTTGGTGGATGTGTGCTTCCTGCGGTGCCAGGAAGCTGGAAAAAGCACTTTAAGCTGACGTATTTACATGCTACTATGCTTTTCCGCTTTGGGAATCAAAGGTCCTGCGAGACTGTGTTTTTCTCCAAACTCAGAATTCTGGGAAACAAGCTGTGCTAATTGCTTGTTTTTTTACTACAAGTCTAAATGGATGGTCTGCAGATGGCCAAAACTGGAACAATTACTTTTGATTCTTTGCTAAATGTCTTTTTATTGTTTCCTGTGAATGTTTTTTGTATTCTGAACTTTTTAAATAAAAAAAGTAATTACATAAAAGTCTTTCTTTTTAAAGGATTGTGTTGGGTAATTTCATATTGTTCCTAATTGTCATCCCATAAAAAAGGGAAGCTTTTGTCATAAGGCAACAACATTAATGACAAGGGATGTGCGTAACTGATGCCTTGTTTGTTTATTGTACATTCATTGCAAATACAATACGAGATTGCAGGCGAAAAGTAATAGTGTACACATCTACACGACTAGAATGACAGGTGTTTTCTAAAGCAAACTAAAAGAGAAAATCCATCGCAACCATGTGCTTTTACCACAGTATCAAACTGCTTTTTTCAGGGTTTCGTTTTAACCTTGTATCTGGAGCCATCCTTCGAAATGAAGGATTCAGATTTCTATCTTCCAATCCATCTCAGCTTGGATCAACATTTATCCTTTTCTCTTAATCCTGTTTCATCCATTATTTTTATCAAAGAAAATTATTGAAAAATGAATGAAAGTTAACACACTGCTTTATGTAAGAATGTTCAGTGCATTTGCCTGTCTCTTTGTAACTATTTTCAGGAGCCACCAAACTAGGTCAGAGGTCATGGAGACTTTGAGTGGAACTGAAGGGCTGAGGACTGGAAGCAACTGTTTCAATTGTTATTTCTAGTAGTTATTACAATCTAAAATGTCTAAAGTGATTTTTTTTTATCAAAGATAGACTTTGTATAGTAAGGATATAACTGCCTGATTGTAGATTATACTGGCTTTTAACCAGTTTTGATAAAGACGGCTGAAAGTACACTCAGCCTTGGGTAAGAAACAGATTGTACTATAAGTGTGTGTGTTCTATTTGATTATGGAACCATTTCACAGGTCTGGAGTCAGCTCTAACGTTTATATGCTTAAGATATTGTTCAGAATTGTACGCACACACCCACATAAAAATTTGTTTAGTCTATCTTTGTTTTAACCAATCAGGTTAGAACACCAATATGTATGACACAGTTAATGACGTTATGTGAGAGTATAATTGTTATTGATTGGTGATTGTAAGCGGAGTGGCTCTTTTCAAGTGTTGAAGCTGGCTTCTGCTGTAAACTGCAAACTATCTTCAGTAAACTTGATTTATTTGTTTGAATCTCTGACTCCGGCTCTTCTTCATCTGACAGATTGGTCATTCTTTGGGTTGAAACTATAATTTACCCATACAATAAGACAAGGAATTCGGTTGGCTCTGTTCTGCTGCCCAGGTCTGGTGCTGTTTGTAGTGAGCTACCAAGGTAATCAGTCAGGTATAAAAAGCCTTACATACAGAATTAATGCCCTGTAGCATTTGTTTTGCACGCAAAATGCAGATATTATGTACCCCATGACACATATTTCTCGGTTCTCGAAAAAATTAGCCCTGGGCACATTTATTCAGTTGGATTTCATTCCTTTGAAATTGTTAAATTTTGGCCCTAAATTTGTCAAATCATACTAAAATTTATAAGAATTACTAAATCAAACAGTTACAACTGGAATGAGAGCATAGAACATATGAATATTAATTGTGTTAATGCTTTAACTACAGCATTCCTTTCCGCCACACATCTTACTGTTTGCAGATCTGGTTTTTGAAAACACCAAATAAGTGAATTGTATTTGTAATGACTTCAA
Source organism: Danio rerio (assembly GCF_052040795.2). Classification (NCBI taxonomy): domain Eukaryota; kingdom Metazoa; phylum Chordata; class Actinopteri; order Cypriniformes; family Danionidae; genus Danio; species Danio rerio. The sequence goes on along the minus strand of NC_141024.2, from coordinate 29,635,325 downwards.
CTTGCCAACTATGTTTTTGGAAAACACATATATTAATTCACCATTACATTTTCTTGTAATTTATTAACATTGTACTGTATTACACGTAAAACAGTAATACAGTATGTGATGGATTAAGTTGACTTATTCAGTTATTACAATTTAAATGAATTGAAAATAAAATAATTAAGTTCTTGCAAAAAACCCTAAAAAATTGTGTTGTTCCAGCTCATTTTAAATAGGTAGTCTGAACAAACAGCAAATGCCATTTTTTCAAATGTAAGAAAAGTATGAGCTTTCAAATTTCCAAGCACAATTCGAATAGAAAAATAGCAATTTCAACATTCTTACGAGGAACATTTTTTTCAACGCTCCAAAGCTACTAATTTGGTATCAGTATTTTCTAAAATGTATCAATATTGTAATATGAATTATGCGTTAATATCTAAATGTTTTAAAAAGCTGTGTGCAGGATAATCATCAGACAGTCAGAAAGTGTTGCTTTCCCAGGGTGGTTGCACAAGCTTTGATGAAGTCACTGCTCTTTCATGATTGATGATGAAGTGAGTTTTTCCTTAAAACAAGCTAAATTATCTGTCAGTGTGATAAGTAAAAGAAATGCATTTCAAGCTGAATACAAGATTATTTTACTCACCCCTCTGGCAGATTAATTTGCTAAGACAAACATAATTTTGACTTATTACACTAAAACTCTACTTTTGCTGCTTTCAAACTACTTATTTAAAATAATATAAAATACACATTTCTTTAGTTATTTTTGCAACAACTGATTTATGTTCAATCGACTTAAATTTGTAAAAATGGTTAAGTAAACTTATTCAGTTTGTGTTGGTACAACATAAGGATAATGTGGAACCCTGCATTTTATTAACTCTTTCAGGCTCAAATTAAATTTTAGAAACAGGCAAAGTCTATGATTTTAACTGTTGCAAATCAGCACTGTCTGCCTTGAAAGGGTTAACAGTGTACAATTCAACAAAAATAACTGCTTTTGCTGTTTGCTCAAACTACTTATTTTAAATGACCTGTAACAACACAATTCTTTAGATGTTCTTGAGACAATTAAATTGCTTTATGTTCAATCCACTTAAATTTGTAAAATCTAATCAGTTAACTTAATTCCTTCATGTTTTTTCAACACAAATCGGTTGTGTGAAACCAAGCATTTTTCAGCGCATATATGAAAACAAAACACAATTTTTTATTTGTGTAAAAAAACTGCAAAGTTTGTAGATATTTGGATTAACAAGACAAAAATAGTGCCCTGTTTTGTATTCTGATTCAATAAAGGCCAAAGCCCTTTTATGTAATCCTAATCTTGTGTAAAGTTTATCAAAATAAGACTGTATCAAATGTATAAATCAATTTTACATTCATTTTAATATTATGAACTTGTGTTGTGCTTTTTTCAGCAGTACATTCAGTTCTAGTGCTGAATGAAATGTGTGTTTTTCTTTATAATAATATCTGAATTGGCTGTGTATCTGACAAAAACTGCATCTAATATACTTCATAAGAGTATACAAACACTGCACAAAATGCATTTCAGGAAGCAGAAATGGTCAGAGCTCTGTTTTAAACTCTGACTGCAAGCCTGAGCTCATAAAAAAACATAACTGTTTTACATATTGTTAGAAAAGTGTGACAACTAATTTGTAAAATGAGCAGTGTCTCCAAACCCCATCTCTAACACTACCCCTCAGAGGACGACGAGCACATCAGCATAAAATATACAAATGAGAGTACGAAATAGCCACTAAATCATAAAGTTATGAATTAGTGTGCGATTGTGTTGAATTAGTTAAATGTCAACCAATGATCTATAAAAATTTGTAGATCAATGAATGTTTTAAATAAAGAATGTATGTTTATTCATTCGTTCATTCATTCATTTTCCTACGACTTAGTCCTTCTATTCATCAGCGCTCGCCACAGCAGAATGAACCACCATCTTATTCAACATATGTTTCCCACAGCGGATGCCCTTCCAACTGCAACTAACTAGTAGGAAACATCTATACACACTCATTCACATCCCATACACTACGGCCAATTTAGCTTATTCAATTCACCTATACTGCATGTCTTTGGACTGTGGAAAATCCACGCAAACACGGGGAGAACATTCAACCTCCACACAGAAATGCCAACTGAATGATGACCTACTACTTCCGGCAAGATTCTGAAGAGTGCATCCCATGCACGCTGTGCTATCCCATGATGCCCTGTGAGAGAATTCATGAATGGTAGCGAAGCAACGCAACTCTCGAGCGTAGGTCACCTGATCATGACAAAATGGCGAATGTAGTAGGTCTGAATTCCATTCATACTGCTCACATAATGTATAGAACGTACTTTTGTAACGGCCGAGCCATACGTTTAAATTCAAATACTGAGTAGTAGGCGGTTTTAGACGCAGCCATAGTCTTTGATGTAAAGCGCATGCTCATCACTAGGCTATGCAGACTCCATTTTAAAAAATGCAGCTCTTCCATTAACATCAGTATAAAAAAATACTCCGCAGTCTTAGTTGCATGCTGTATTCACAAAACTCATTTAAACACCAACTGGTTTCTAATTGAATTCACAAGCAATTTTGAGGCTCAACTGGTGGCGTACTCTCATTTTATGAAAGTGGTTACTTCATCATGAAGTAGCTCAGAGGGCTTTTTATGTAGAGATCTCAATACAGTAGTTCTGCTTTCATTGTATCCGCTATCAAAATGAGTCCCAAAATAGGCGACCCAGAAGCCTTTGAGCAGCATTATCAGATCACAAGACTATATCTAAAGCTCCCAGAGCCAATCCCAAGTACATGAAGGCTTTAAAATAATATGATATTATCCTCAACTGTAGGACTGAGCTCTTCCGTTTAGCCGGGTTATGAAAAGAGAATGTTAAGATGATTACAGGCCTGCAGTGCTAATAGCACCACTTTAATTCACTTATTTTTCACTCCCTTAATGATGTGTGTCTCTATAGAAATCTTTTATTTCTCTTTCTCTCTCTCTCTCTCTCTCTCTCTCTCTCTCTCTCTCCATTTCCTCCTGGAACAAATACACACTCTCAGATCCACATGCAGTGCAGGGTTTCAGTGGACTTGCATCGCACATCCGTGGAGTGCTGTGAAGTTTATTCCCCTGGTTAGAGTTTCCTGTGAGTTGAATTTATCGTGAGTGGCGGTTTCTCCTCACCACCGGCCTTTAGAAATTAATTTAGTGCAGACAGTACAGGTGTTCCCAATAAAACAGCCATGTCCACAGGAGGCACATGACGAGAGAGGGAGGTGTTGGGAATTTAAGTGAGTGTGATATTGGAAGTGTGAGTTAGTAGACTTTTTTTTTTTTTTAGACACAAAGGAGAAATCTTGACAAGTGTAGTTTTGTCCTGTGTAGACATTTAGGTATGACTCACATGGAATCTCAGAAGATGGTAGAGTTTGTCCTTTAATTTGCTTGCAAAGTCAGAAATATTAGCCCCCTTTGATTTTTTTTTCTTTTTAAAATATTTTCCAAATGATGTTAAACAGATTAAGGACGTTTTCACAGTATGTCTGACAATATTTTTTTCTTCTTGAGAAAGTCTTATTTGTTTTATTTCGGCAAGATTATTTCAGTTTTAATTTTTTAAACACCCTTTTAGGGACAAAATTATTAGCCCCTTTAAAGGGTCACGAAACACCAAAACACATTTTTTGAGCTGTTGACAGTCGTATATGTGTCCCACACTACTAAAAACACTATTAGGACACCTATATTTCACTAAAAAGTGTAAATTGGTTGTTTTTGCGTTATTTCAAGCAAATTTGTACTTCCTGTTTGAAACGAATTTTTGAAGCTGCGTCACGGCCATGACATAATAGCGTGTATTCCAGCGTGCAGACTGGGCGTCTGTGCCAGAGTGTGTCTTATTACGTCTTACAGTGTGATGCATTAATGCATGAGTAAGGCTTGGGTCAAACCAATCAGCGCCCTCTATTGTGCAACTTCATTAATATTCATTATTGTCACCGTGTTTACACCACAAAGACGCCACGTTGTGTTGGCAAAACAAGCGTGAAGTGTTGCTTTTATAGTTTGCTGCTGTTAAGTTTCGTTTTCATTTTCTCTCTGTGAGAGCTTATCTGGATCACGTGTGGATTAACAGTGTACGCGACGCGCGACAACAATAACTTAAGTGTCTAAGGAGGATTATTGTTTACCTGAGAGCTGTTCTCATCTGCAAACGCTGAAATCTGGATTTGCTTGTAGTATTCTCTTCATAAAGACGCGGCTCTAGTTGCTGGTGATTGTTCTGTCTCTACAGATTTGGTAAGTGAGCGACCAGTGCTCTTTGTTTATTCAGTTTGTTCGTATCGAATTAAGTTAACTATTGCACTGAGTGCAGAAATGTTAGCACCGCATTTTGTGACCGGAATAACACACGCGGCTTTCTGACACTACCTGCCGTGTGCATCTAAGTTTCCGGGAAATGCAGAGGTTTTTTTTTTTCTCTCATTCGCAGTGCGGTATCAAACATTGCATGAAAAATACACGCTTAGAGCAGTTCCTCGAATCAAATATCTTGTTTGTCGCAAGAGGCATGAATGAATTCCCTGAATGAAAGAGCCAAACTGCAGTTAAAGTCCAACATTTAATAATTTGGCAAATAATTTGACTACAGATGTCCATGTAGGTTAAACACCATCACTTTCTCCTGTCTGTGTGGGTGTGTATTTTGACTCTGAAACTCGCGCGTGCACAAATAGACACTCCCACACCATCCCACTTTAGTTCCTCCGACACTCCCCCCTTAACAGAGCTGGACACGCCCACTTTTCTGACTTTTTCCAAAGTAGAGGTGTGAAAACACCCTGCTGAAACGAGGGGGTTTCATGGCCCTTTAAGCTATATTTTTTTCGACTGTCTACAGAACAAGCCATTGTTGTACAATACCTTGCCTAATTACCCTAACCTGCCTAGTTAACCTAATTGACCTAGTTAATTAGTCATTAGTTAATTAGTCATCATGGCAAAGATAAAATAAATCCATTATTAGTAATTAAAACTATTATGTTTAGAAATGTGTTGAAAAAAAAACAGAAAACAGAAAATAAACAGAAAATGGGGGAAAAAAGCAAACAAAAAGAACAAGCGGTCTAATATTTCACAGGGGCTAATAATTCTGACTTTAACTGTATATATTATATGCTGAGGTTCTGCCAGTTGCTTTTTTTATAAAAAAAAAATAATAAGCAGAAATATAAATAATCTACTGACACCTACTCTACTTGTTGGTTGGATGATCTGTACTGTATATGTAATACACCTAATGTCCAATAAATCCGCCCAGAAAGAGAAACAGTATGTGGTCTATATATTGCAAATTGAATTAAAATATATAATTCAAATTAACTGAAGACTATTAATAAAAACAACTACCTTATTGGTAGTAGACATTGAAAAATATGCTTAGAATATTCATTTTTACATAACATCCATTACAATAATATGAATAAATTATATGAACAATATAACACTCGCAGCCATGCAGTATGGCTCAGTTCACCATAAGTAAACACAGACATGTGATTACGAGTGTGATATATTGTGCTTTTTTGCAACAGTTTGATGGTACGAAACGTGTAAATAAATATGAAACAACAACCAGAGACAGACTCCGGTCCATTACAACAAAAGGTATGTGATATTTATAGCCAGTTCTTTAATGAAAACAGCTCTAAGACAACAGAAGTATTAAATTGAATCACAAGAACATGATACGTTGCAGCTATAGACTCAAACACCTTTCCCCATGGTTATAAGGAATATTTCAATAGCTTGAAAGCTTTTAATCATTTAGAAATACAGTTTGATACTGGGAATTGTTCAATCCAACATCCTGAAGTGTATTCTAGGATACCTAGTAGAATTTAGACACTTTTAGATGTTCGCTGTCAAAATAACCAGAAGCTGGACAGAGGCCTGGCATGAATGTAAGAATCTGAAATGTGGTAAGACATTAATCTTAATGATGGATATGCTGCCTGCAGAGAAACCTAGAGAATCCCTAATGATGTTGGGCACAGTTGGAGAGATCTTTGCCATCCAGATGATAATTCAGGAGGGAGTAGAATGTTCTTGGCTGAGTCATTTAGCAGCATAAGGGCAGGTTTGACAAGTTTGACCTTATAATGTGCAAAATTCCCTTTTAAAAACTCCTTAAAGCGGTCAAGGAAAACTTTACAGTTACTTTGAATGTATTAAAAGCACAAGAACAGTGTCATATATATGTGGAATAGTAACAAGTAAGGCTTACTTAGCCATTTTAAGAAGTGCATGGCTTTCAGAGGGTCTGGGGTTAAATAAAATGATGGGTTAGGATTTATTTGGATGGTCCACTTTAGATACTGGCATGTCAGCTAACTCACATTGGAGTATTAGGGAAGTATTAGCAGACTGTAGGTTTCGGGACAGGATTTTTAAAGGAAAAATTATCTGAGATGTAGTTGCAAATTTATAGTTAAAATGTCTGTTGGGGGTTAATCAAAATAAAATGTTTAAATAGTAAGCAGACAGGCTGCTAGTACCTTCGCAATTCCATGGCAGTTCGTAACTTTTTAATTTGTTTGCTAATTAGTATGATCTCATTTGGTATATGTTACTATGATTAGGGGTGGGGTATGGGGCACACCTTCTTTTAAAAAAATTGGATGTTTTCATACAAATGAATGAAATTGTGTTTTTGACACTTATCTGACAATGTGTAAAATAGTTATGTTTCCTCAGCCTCGCTAGCACTCTAATGACTATAAGTTGTGATGTAGTTAAAAACTTATCTACAACTTGAATCTATAATGACTGAGATAAGTAAAAAAAAATAAAGAAATAAAAAAATAAAATATATATTATGCATTAAAAAGGTCATATTTTGGTTTCGAGGGTCTCTAACAACAGTCCAATATGCATGCAAGGTGAAAAAACAATTTCACTGTCTTATAATATGCATTTATTTTTACCAAATTATCCCAACGACTCCCATATGATATGTTCAGCAATTCATTTGTTTCAAAACCCCTTCTTAGCGCAATGGTAATCTGTGCTGATTGGTCCGATGACCCAGTCTTTTGTGACTGGTATTCGAAACTGTATTCAGCGTGTGACAGAGAAAAATGCCCACCACGGCTCATCAACAATTTTGAAGTCAGAGTGCAGAGTGTATGTATGAGCCCAATGCAGGTGTGCTTTAAAGCAGTGCAGTTTAACACCAGCATATTCCACACGTTGGCAAAAGCTGAACAAATTTGAAACTTGACCGTCGCACGTGTGTAGGAACAGTTGACGGTGGCAGAAACTGATCTATGAACTGTGTACAGTAAAGTTCCTGTCAAGCTCTACAAAGTCCCATACATCTTTTCTGATCTTTTCTTTAACAAACAACCAAAGAATCCTCATTGTAAGTGTGTAGATTGCTGAAGCACTCATCAGAAAAATGACAGGAACACAGCACAAGGCTGGGGCTATAATGCTAAGGTATTTTTGCAAAAATAAATAACAACCACTGACTCTTCACAGCTTCATCTATGGGTAGAGAAAGTAACACAAACTTTCCCTCACACTTCAGAGCACAGCGTCTATGCAACTTTATTTAACTGGGATCTGCTAAAGTGTTTGTCTTCCTGTTTTTCTTTCTACAGTGTTTGTGGGCGAGGCCAGAGGGTAATTGATTTTTATTCTGCAATTTGTTTGAACAACTATGTGTCTACTCTTTTATAGATGAATCAATAGTTTTAAACACTGTCCACTTTCAAATTTAAGCCATAGATGGATATTTCACTTCACTAACAGTGTCACACACTGATTGAAAGGTCATTTTCAAAAACCCATAATATGGTTTGATATTTGTTTGTTATTTATTGGGCAATTTGTTAGAATATATAGTTAAAAATCTGTAACTACAGAAGAGTTTAGCTTTATATAGAAAATTTGTCATTATTGAGCAATACGCTAATGGTCTAATCCTATTCAATGATTTATGTTAAGCTAAGCTAAACACAAAGTCGAGACTGGCTGAATGGATTCAAAACACAGTAAAACTCAACTTTTTAATTCTAGAGGAGTTTTAAAATGAGGCTATTTAAAAATAGTGTTCCTTTGGGTTGAATTAACATATTTTTTATAAGTAATTTCATGTAACTATATATGTATGTATATATGTATGTATGTATATATATATATATATATATATATATATATATATATATATATATATATATATATATATATATATATATATATATATATATATATATATAACAAAATTGGTTCTGAACATTTGAGCAAAACTTACTGCAGGAAAAATCTTCCAGGGGTCAATGTTTATTTTGTACAGGTATAGACGTCATAATATTGTACAGTAAATGATGCTGAAAACCGCTTTGGGGACCTTGACAAACTTATTGACCTTGTCCCTTATTGTAGTTGTGGGATTTTTGACTGCAAACAGGTTCAATCTCACAGTCAGCATCACACTGCAGCCGGAGTCAATGAAGTGTCAAAGGCGCACTTATGAAGCTGCCGCAACTGGCATTACGGTTCTCCAGCGGAGCAGAAACAAGACATGACACACTGGCTAGTGTCCAGTACAGTATGTAAGTCAATCTCTCAAGGGCCTGCTTGCCGAGCAGGTGTTATAGCATCCATCTGCAACACTGGTCATAGTTCCTATCCTTTCAGATGTGCTGCATTGGTTTCAGACTTAGAAGGAGTAACCACCTGCAAAATAAAGTCATTCGAAGTTTATCTTCCCACAAAAGGTGCTTTTGAAAGTGCACAGTATATGAAACATGACCCAATTCTTTGCACTACAAAACTCTTTTTTGCTCTGGCTTATAGCTTACCGTCTAGTTAGTAGTCGATTGGTTACTTAGAGCTGAAACCTTTACATTTGTAAGAACAGCACTTTGATCAATTTTGATGAAGTGAGTTATTCAAATACATATAAAATAAATGCTGAAGAACAACTTGGTAACAACATAATAACAAATTAATACAAGGTTCGATACTTAAATTGACCTCATTCTTCAATGCGGAAGTGCACTCGTTTTTGCGATTGTTTCAGAACTTCCAATTCATTTGCTTATGGGAGAAATGACTAGGAATAATAAACTGCAGAAAACGGTCAAACTACTTGCTGTCAAAAAAACAATTGCTTGCATGACTATACAGACAGAGTAGTATAATATAATAAGAAAACATCAATTTAGAACATCAAGCAGAATAACAAGAATTACACCTAAAAATGAATGGAACTTAATGAGACCGGAAGTCTCAGACCAAAAAGATTCAAATGACTGCGACTGTTCGTACACGAAGAATGAGGTGAATACCATTTGTTAATTTAGGCTCATGTTAATTTTTCAAACAATGCTTAAAAGTACAATATGTAAAGTATAAGGAAACACTGTAAAAAAAAAAAAAAAAAACATGATATACAAATTAAAGGATTGATTACTTTAAAAATAAATATTACCCCACAATCTACTCATCCTTGAGCCATCCTCTGTTACTTTTTTGAGTACTGTTAAATTGTATCCTTGATTTTCCATTCTATATAATGATGTTGGATAGTAGCTTTTATATTGAAGTTCCAAATGTGAGTAAATTAATTGTAAATCTAACCCAGGGGGTTAACACATTACACAACAGAAATGTAAAATATAGTATAATTTCTGTTCAGAAATGTTTATAGCTGGTAAACTTTCCTACTTCACCGACAAAAAAGGAGGGAAAAAGTCCCTGCATACACCCTCCAATAATGTTCCCATCAGCTGGTGACAGTATGCACACTAAAACCCAGAGAACAATTGTGTCCTGTCTCGCGTTGTCTTCTAGTAGGTTAGCAACCTGCAGATAGTTCAAGGATCTGCTAGATTAGCCATCAGCATTTTCAAAATCCTTTTAGCTCTAGCCTGTTAGATTGTGTCACTGCTGGTCAGACCGTTCGCCTAAATGATTTATGTTTGATGCGGGGGTCTTCTCTCTGACTCATGGTCTCGGTGGTCTACTCAGCTTCAAACGGTAGAGCTTTTTGATCTGTGGGGAGGGAGTCGAGGCAATCACATCTTTCAGTGCGGTGCTCAAGGTTGAGTCAATAACCTGTTAATGCACCTGCAGTGCCATGTGCATGCCACGAAAAATGCTGTCCTCTGAGTCATGCTGATAAGTTGAGGAAAATTTCATGGGGACTATTTACTGGTCAGTTTTACTCCAAAAAAACGACACAATGACATTATCAGCTGAGTGTATAGACAAGGAAGACCCTGACTCTGAATATATATGGGTCTCTTTTATTAGAAAGGTAGTTTAGTCAATGCATTCTCACTTCTAAGAATGGTTTAATTTTCCACTGTGGGGCTGATATCGAAGCTCTCTTGAATGTATTTCAAATGCATTACTCATTGCCTTGGGTAATGCAAGTTTAGTGTAAACAGCAATATTAGATATTTCCCTTTGTTTTAATTTTTTTAAAAAGGGAAGGAGATGGGGGAGAACTTTTTTTCTGAAATTTACTTAGTTCAGTAACCAAAAATAGGCAGCTATTGAGGAACTGGTAGCCAGGCAACAGAGTTGCGACATCATGCATACATATGCTCTACCAGTCCAGCAGTTGTTGAACCATGGGTAGAAATCTGGGCTGAGAACGGTTTGTAATTGTGCTGTGCCACTCCAGGCTTACCTTACTGTTTTGTTTCCACAGTAGTGGAAAAGCAGCTAATGTTACCAACTTGTAAGAAGAAAAAAAAAACAAAAACAAATAGCATGTAACATTAAGGTCCTCCTAAACAGCATGCCATTGTAGGACCGAGGTGGAGATAATGTGACTGAGGAACTAGGGGAAGGACAAGCCTGATTGATGACCAGCCAGAGTAATATAAAGGTCTGGACACACCAAGCTGAAGCCAAACAACTGGTGCAGACTAAAACTAATTTGAGAAATGTAGAAAAATCACAGTTGGTTTCTTTTTGTTCCTTTTTTCCCATATACTTAGCTTCTTTATTGTTTACTTAGTTATGTCAATTCAGTTTTTGCGCTTTATTGCTGAAAAAACAATCCTATCGCACTATTTAGCCAATGAATGACACCTATTCTCCATGATGAATCGTGCCAACTTGATTCGATGTTACTCTGATGAGAGGCAATTAGTGGAACACACTAAACTGCAGGCAGCTCAACCCTGTTCCTGGAAATCTACCTTCCTGCAAAGTTCTGCTCCAACGCTGAAACACGACCTGAACAGCACTTGATAATTACTGGCAGGTGTGTTTGATGTGAGTTGCAACTGAAATCTGCAGGAAGGTAGATCTCCAGGAACAGGGTTGAGAATCCCTGCACTAAACCAAATTGCTGGAACAACACTGACAAATGGCTCGAAGGTTCCCAAATGGCTGACCTCTGACTTGGTGTGTTCTGAACCTAAGGGAGTACTCACACTATGTACAGTTGCCTTAAACTGTGTCGAAGCATGCTTGTCCCACCTCCCCTCTGCCCCAACGGCCTGCACTTACATTTTATACGGAAGCGAAGCACACTTACATCACCGATGATGCGCTGGTCAGTTTAACAGAAGATAAGCGCTCTCGCATAGCACAGTGGAGATTTCTTTAGTTATATAATTTTAGCAGTTTGATATGCAGTGACACAGTCAAATAATTCGCCGAACAGATCAGTCACTTTTGACACTCATAAATAATTCTAAAAGTCCTCGTCCTGCAGCTATTAGGAGGTTTGCTGAAGTTGCAGCTGTTATGCAGTGATGAGTTTGTGTCTTCAATAAAATAGGACAGTTCGTGTTCATTGAACAGTAAGAATAAATGAATAAATACCTATGAAATTTAAAAGTCACACCTCGTCTTCAGTTTCGGGCTCAGGCGCGCTTTGCACTCACACTACAAGTTTACCATGCCAAAGCCCAGGTAGACCGCGCTCTGGCACACCAACCAGGCCAGGGCCAGCCAACTGAACCGCTTCTGAGCCGGGAACCATGAACTGTAACTGGGCACGGTTCAAATACCATAGTGTGAGTGCGCCCTAAGACAGTGATTGAGGCACATTGACAACTGACTAAGGTGGAGATAGGTGAACAGAGCAGCCCAGGGAGTCTGATGGAACCATATGGAGTCAAGGAAACATGAAGCCAAGAAGGAGCTGAAGGGTCAGAGGCAGAATTAGGGAACAGGCCTTGGAAGCCTGAGGTGTATCTCGAGGATCTTTACACCAAGGCAGAGCTGAGGGCTGGGAGACCAGAGAAAGATCCACATCCCTAAGTGACTCTACTGAGTGAGAAGAGAGGCTGTCAGTGCCAACCAGTGGAGACAGGCTGTTTGGCATGGAGTAGAAGGCAGGATGGGATTATCACTAATGATGGATTCTTGGAGCTGAATGTCACCGTAGAAGGAAGATCTAGTTCCCTGGATGAAATTGGGGAATCTAACAAGCCAGGCGGGACTAACAGAGAAGGAAGGGCTTTGAAGATTTCATATTGAAAGTAAGGGATTTCATACAGGTTAATTGGTTTCTAGGATGAATTGGGCATCTGGATGAGGCGTTGTGGTGGGCTTTTGGAAAGCATACTCCAGCCAGAGAAGGTTATAGTTTCTCTAGTCTTTACTAAAAACAATGGCAACAGAAAAACAACTAAACCCAAACAGGGTATACATTTGCTTGTTTGCTTATTTAAAGTCTGTGTGAACCAAAAGTTGCTGAGCCTTTTATTTCAGTATGTTCATATACGTTTAACTGAAAGGGAATATTGGGGCAAGGATTTCTTTAACTGGTCATTTATTCATATGATATAACTTAAAGGTAAGAGATGGTATTAATATGCTGTTGCTATGGAAGCCCTTGTAGTGGTTTTTGTTTTTTCTCTTAATGAATCAAACTCAGTCTGGAGGTTATGAATATCAGAAGAGTATACTTTATTGTCGACAACAAAGGAGAATTTTCAGGAGACCCCCAGTAGCATCTCTGTCTGAAAAATTCTCTCACTCATCTTCTGGCCTGCTTAAATACTTTTTTTCTTTGTTCTACATATGTCACACAAGATCCCTCCTAGTTTTACCCTTGACCCCAAATTCCACCTCTGTCATCTGTTTTTCCCTTATTTCTTCATATATCACATAAGACCCCCCTAGTTTAACCCTTGACCCCAAATTCCACCTAGGTTAACCTTTGACCCAAACCTGGTAACTATATAACTTATCCATTTCTAGTGATATGGTAATTCTTCTAATGGTATGCAAGTCTACAAGCAGATTATACACATACAATTTGAATATATACATTAACTTCACACTTTAAAGAGTATAAAATCCACTTCACCCTCAGGCTGATGTCAACAGATGGACTGCCACTCAAAATGTGGTTGCAAATGAGCAGATTTTCACTGATGATTACCAAATTACAACATTTTTAATGGATTAACTTGCACAAATTAATTATTCACCCAAAGCATAACAATTTAAGCTAGTGCAGTTTTATTTCAAGCAGCCTTTAAGCAATCAGTATCTAAGGCATCATAGGAGACTAGGACAAAAAGCAGTATTGAAACAACTCATTTAACTGACAATTACTTGGTCAGTACATCTGTTGTTCCATGGTTGTTTTGCTAGGCAGTCATGGCCTAACGCTTAGAAAGTTTAGCTTGTTACTTAAACCTTGCAGGTTCAAGTCTCAAGAGATCAGTCACAGAGACTGTATGTGGGAATTAATTTTCAGCACTCTCTTTTACCCTCAATACTATAACTGAGGTGAGACTCTTGAGCAATGCAATGAACCCCTGAATGAACTGATCTGGGTGTATGTTCACATTTCTGTGTGTGTGTTTGTGTGTGTATGTGTTTACTACTGAGTGTGAGCACTTGGATGGGTTGAAGATATCAATTAAATGTCATTTTAAAAATGTAGAAATAAGCATATCATCAGATGGATAGACAGACAGACAGACAGACAGACTTTCGACTGTGGGGTAGGAAACCCAAGCGAACCCAGAGGAAACACCCAGAGGAAACCCAAGCGAACACAGGGAGAACATGCAAGATCAACACAGAAATGCCAACTGGACCAGCTGGGGATCGAACCAGCGACCTTCTTGCTGTGAGTGCTAACCATTGAGCCACCGTGCCACCTAAGAATTGCAATATATGTTACATATTTGTAGGGAATTCACTAAAAAGGCACTAAGCTGTCAGATCCATTTTTTACGTTCATAAAATTAGTATCTCAGTTTGCTTTCATATGTTGACTTGCTTTTTCTACATCTTTCAAGGCAATTATAGAAATGCATAGTGTATTCTGATGCTTTTTAGAGGCTCACATCTACACTAACTGAACACCATCTTTGTTAAATTGAGATCAGCAAACCATCGTTTTTTATTTTCAGCAAGATTCCCCCTGGCACTGGGATTCCACAAAAGAATGTCTGATATAATTTCTGAGATGTCAGAACCATGACTTGCTAGAACATTTCCGCCCCTTCTCTTGAGCTATCATCATAACCTCAACCTTGCTGTTTTTGCTTCTGTTTGTTTGCTTTTTTTATTTGGGCTGATGGGGGGGAGGGGGCAACTGCAGGGGCTTCCCCTCATCGCTGTGGCACTGGGTCTTGGTACGGTGAAATGAAGATGAAAGGCCACCGTGTTGTGTAATCAGATTGTCTCCTGCAGTTGGGTCTCGTATTCATCTTCTCTTGGCAACCCGCTGCTCCACAAACTCTGGCTAACATAAATCACAATTGGGCCCCAGTCAGTTCTCATTCCCTTAGAGCCACTGAGAGCCCAAATTCAGCCCACAGGAACCCTGAGCTCAGGTCGCAATCAGCTCAGCCTGAACTTTATTTACAATGGCTGCTGTTGTTTGTGGTAAAAGAAAACTCTAATTAAGATGGATTCCTAGTTAACGATATCATGATGTTGTCTTCAGGGGCATCACGGTGACTTTTCTTCACTATAGTCCCCAGTAGGAACCAAAAATAGACAGGTAATGCCTCTTAAACAAGGTTCTTTGCGGTTTCTTTCAGGTTATGTGTCATGTTCTACAAAGGTGCTGAGTTTTAAGCAAGGTTGGAATGCTGAATAATTTTGTCTCATACAGTAATTGTACAAATAAGGTTATCAAGGTCAGAATGAAACCCCAAAATGATTTCTACCAACCGGTGCAGCTTTAATTTAGCATGAACAGCATAGCAAAAATATTCTCAGTGTCCAAATAATTGCAGTATTACCATTTCTGCTCTGCTACTGCTGCAATGTCATTTCAGCATGCAGTGTGAAGTATCTAATCTACTTACATAAAGGAAAATATATGCTCTACTTATGTGTGAAACAGACTTAACACGCCGCTTCATATATGTGTTTTTTTCTTGTTCTGCTTTGGTTTGTGTTCCCTCGTTTTTTGTTATGATTTTGGATTTGGTTTTGTCCTGATTTTAGAGATGATGTCATGTGTTAATTGGCATACTATTGATGCCATCATTTCCTATTTGCATCTGACTATATTGTGCATTTAATAAAGGGTTTGTTTTTTTGTGTGTTTTTTTGTTTTTTGTTTTTGCCCTACATGTATATATTTTCAATATGTATATGCCCTGCTCAGCATAATTGAGTATACTTCATTATGAAAATTAATATTTTATCCATTTCTCAGAAAATACGGGCAATATATTTTGGTGCATTTAAACAAAAAAAAAAATAATTAACAGATATACCTATTAAATTAAAATTGTAGTCACCAAACATATTTAGAAATTGAAAGAAAATACAATTAATTTCAAGCAAAATATTACAAAACAAATTACAACCTACAAAACTTCAACTAAAATTTTCTTTTTTTTTTCTTCTCTTGATTTTTCCTCTTTTTTTAAATTTGTATTTAATATTTTTCTATAGCATATAAATTTGGGTGTCCTAGTTTTATGAACGTTATTGTAAGTTATTTTGTTAGATAAGCCCCAGATTTGGCTTTAGTACTGATCTAATGTACATCCATGCATAAATATAATATTGTATATATAGCTTCCTATTCAAAATATAAATTTAAAAGATAGATTTGTGAGGGGTGTTCTTATATATGCTAAGCACTATAAGTTTAATTAGGTGTTGTTTGATTACAGTAAAACTGTATATACAGTGCTGTGTATTTAGACTGTACTTTAAACTTTGTATTTTAAAGTCTCTCAGGCTCAATAAGCGAACTCAGACAAGTTCAGAAATTGGTGTCACTAAAGCTCTGTTTTTGTGAGTAATACAGTCTAAATGCCTAAAAGTTTACTAAAATGATTCATACCCCTTGCAAATTCTGACCTAAAGTAACTTTTATTCAACCAGCAAGATTTTACTTTGACCGGAAATAACACAGGCTTCTCCCAAAAGATAATAGGACGACATACAAGAGACAGTGCAGACACAGGCAGAGATGTGATTGTACTGGAAAAAGCAATACGTCAGACACACAAGACTTTGGCTTCAAAGTCGTTAGATTTGTTGCTAGACTTTAATACGCTAGATTTAAAATAAAGTCCCTCAAGAGGTCAGAAACGTCACAAAATCTAGTGACAAAGTCCCCAAGTTGGCAACACTGGCTTGGTGAATAATCTGTTAGGTTGTACATATTTAAACCCTCGGTTTTTGAGGTTGTGTGTTTGTTTATTTATTTATTTGTTAGTTCTCATCTCATCTCTAGTTGGTTAAACCCTTATTTCACCTATGGTATGTGGTTCTATATGGACCTTGTTTATTGTTGTTTTTCTTCGTACACCTAAATAGTCTTTTTTCTTGTAGTTTTGATTAATAAATGACACATTGATTAAAAACTGTGATCTTCCTTTAAGTTTGTTTGCTACAGTACTACAGTACTATTTCAACCCCTACATTTTCTTGATGGTTTGTATAAAGGTTTTCACAGTTATGATTACAATCTTTTTTCCCTTTTTTTGCAGATTGTTGTTCACACTGAAATGCAATGCAGATTTTTTTTTTCCTGTGAAGTGTGGGTTTAGGGCTAGGTATGTACAACACAAACTCAGTTCGTATTTTTTTGATTTAGTGGCTAATTTGTATGAATTTGTACGATCTAAATCATACGATTTAATATGATTTGCTCATCCCCCGTTGACAGTTAGGTTTAGGGGTGGCATTGGGTGCCAGGCCTCATTTTTAAAATCGTACAATTTTGTACGTCTAAACTTTAAAATACTTATGTTTACTCGTGAGATCAGGCTGAGATATAACCTACTGTTTGTACAAATTATATATATATATATATATATATATATATATATATATATATATATATATATATATATATATATATATATATATAGGGGGCAAAGCAGTGGCACAGTAGGTAGTGCTGTCGCCTCACAGCAAGCTCAGTTGGCGTTTCTGTGTGGAGTTTGCATGTTCTTCCTGCGTTCGCGTGGATTTCCTCTGGAAAACATATAAAAATAAAAAAAAAAAATATATATATATATATATATATATATATATATATATATATATATATATATATATATATATATATATATATATATATATATATCTGCAGTACACACAACAAACATCTTGACATCTTAAGTTTTGTAGGCTAAAGGAGACATCTGCTACAGTGTCCGACCAGGTTGTGTGTCTAAGTAAGATTTACCTTGGTCCCAGCCGTAGTTTGGCACTCATGGGCTCATGAGCAAATCTACATTGGCTCCTTTTTCCTCGAACCAACTGCTTTCCATATGCTGCATGACTTCAGTATATATCAAATATGCGCACAGTCCATTGAAGAATGGATCACAAGTTGTTTTGGAGCATAAATGCCTGGAAAAGGGAACAGATGTCTTCATTTACATACATTTTAAATGCTCATACATCATCTACATCTACAAAAGCAATAAAGGTAAACCGGTTTGGCTTGCTGTCTGAAATGAGGGATTTGAGTGTGAAACCCAGCTCAAGTTTCCCCTCTGGAGCTAATTATGTAGATTAATGTGGAGTTACACAACTGTAAACTAAAAATTATTTTGATTTGCGATTTGTGGGATGAAAATGCTTGAACCTTCCCCAACTTTTGCTTAGAACTCCATTTGGATGCAGTTTAATGGTGTTTTTCCTGCATTATCTTGAAAAGACCTTTCATTCATTTGTAACTATGTGTGTGTGACCAGCCTATGGTCCTCACAAGGGACATGGGCTATAAAAATGCTAAATGATATTTATCTGAAATAGGTTTTGTGTTAAGATTAGGTTTAGCTCATAGGAAATATTATGTTAAAACAATATAAAACAGCATTAAAGTATAAAGTATCTGTAAAGAGTGAGTGTGTTTGTGTACCTTGTACTCCTTGCGTTGTGAGGACATGTCGTGATTACGATGTCTTGAGTGAAGAGCAAGGGGGAGTGTTGGGGGATTGGGATATTGTAAGTAAATCGAGGGGTTGAGGCGATTGCGACCTCACAATTGAAAAGCTAGGGGGCGGGGAGTAGGGATAGAGGGTGTTAGGCGTGGCAATTGTGACATCGTAAGTTAAGAGCAGAGGGGTGTGGGTCATTGTGACATTGTAAGTCTAGACCCCCCTGCAACACATCGCTGGGCACCAAAATTGCCTGGTCCCTATGCACTCTGTCACCCTTTCCTCCCATGCCCACAAGCACAGCGAAACCAGTAAATGATGACCTTGTGGGGACATTTTTTTGGTCCCATTGTTGAGAACAGCTCATGAATCACAGATAATTAAGTATTTTGAAAATGTAAAAGTGCTGATTCTTGCCTGTAAGGGTGACGGTTGGGGTAGAGGGATAGAATAGTTGAGCAGTAAAAAAACATTACGTTTATGTAAAGGCCCCATTAAGGTAGCTGTACTAGTGGATATGTGAGTGTGTACATGAATCAAGATTAATTAGACAATTTCTAAGCTTAATAAAATTAAAAACTCTACATTACTCAAAAGATTTAAAAATATAATATTTGCAGTGATGTTATATATTAACTATTTTAGGTTTTATAAAGATCTATCATTACAGCAGTTTAGTGTATATAATAATAATAATAATAATAGTAATAACAATTATATATATATATATATATATATATATATATATATATATATATATATATATATATATATATATATATATATATATATATATATATAGCCAGTTTGTTTTAAGTTTGAAGTGCATTTCAATAATCTAATGAGCCTCTTTTGTCCAGTTAAGAACCTTCTGTGGATGTCACGGTTCATATATGCGTGTTCTCTTTTTGTTGTTATGTCTGTCTGGATGTGTTTGTTTACCTTTTCTTAACACTGCGGGTTCCAGTCAGCTGACTAATAAGTGCGGCCACCTGCAACCTAATATTGAAACCTACTTAAGGACTCTTTTTCTCACCTTTCAGCATTCAGTCGTTCATGCTTGTTCCTGTCATTCAGGTCTCGTTCTGCTGTTCTCCAGAACTTGTGAGTTATCTTGCGTAGTTGCCATCAGCCTTTGTTCCTTGAATATTGTACTGACCAATTCTGCTAATAAACTTTTACTTGCAACTGGATCCGTTTAAATCTCATCCTTGTGACGGTGGAATGTTGAAGTTTTATAGATGTTAATGGATCTTCATGAATCTGCTGATGCCAACAAAGAAGCTTTATTTTATTTTTAAGAGAGTATAATGGAGTGTTATCAAGAGGATTCACTAGACTGACCACACACCTAAATAATTTAAAAGAAACTTCTTGGGGGCAACATGATACATTGCTGGCTTCAAATAGAACTCCAAGAGCTATTGGCTCTGCCTGTTACTACTACTGTACCACAAAACAGCTCCAAACACACAACATTGAAATGGTGTCTTATCATGTGACTTTTGTTTGTAATTTTTTTGTTGAGAGACCACAAGATAAGTGATGTAGGACTTGTGGAGAGATAAAATAATAGTAAGATGCCCATTGCATTATCCCTGTTGCCTTTCAGTACACCAAAACAATCGAAGACTTTACAGGTAGTGATGAATGCAAGTGTACACTTAAACTAAATTTTTCCCCACATATAGTCAAAAGGCTCCTGACATTGAGTCAAATCGGCAAAAAGTAATGGCAAAACAAGTATTGCTAGTTTTCATCAGTAGAAGGATGTAAACGAAGAAAGTGTATTTATGTATAGACCTTATGATTCAAGATTCAAATTAGATGTATGCTCAAATCTGAAATATTGCATAAAACATTTTCAAATAAAGTAAAATAAACTTTTTAATAAACTGCCACATATATAGATCTTTTTATTACATAATAAACTACAGAAGCCAAATCAACATTAATGTGTGGTGGATTTTGGGGACATGAGACCACTCTTTGGGAGTACAGCAGCATTTCTAGTAGGTAATTATATCGAATGACTTCAGCAAATAGTCATTTTAGCCAAATCAGCCAAGAAAATAGCTACTTTTCATTTTCTGTTAGTATGCAATGTAACTACAGAAGAGTCAAGCTTTAAACGGAAATACTATTGAAACTGATTTGTTGAGCAAGATGCTAATGGTCTAATCCGATTCAATGATTTATGCTAAGCTAAGCTAAAAGTTCATCATTCAGACCAGGAGTTCGGCTGGACGTAAAATGAGCATATTTTCAAATAATGTGGCATGTTCCTACCATTTTTCCACCATTAACTACTTCCTTATTACTTGTCCTTTACCTTATTAGTTTTTATTAGTGTTTATAAAGTATGATCTTAATCTAAATCATTAATCCATCAAATACTGTACCTAAACCAAACTACTACCTTACTAACTAGCTAGATGTCAATTATTACTAAAAAAGGTAAAATTACTAAGAGAGCTTAATGTCTCAAATGGTTTGTTATGGTACCTTAAAGTAAAGTGTGACCATGTGATCTATTGGTCATTGCCTTGACAGGCATTGAAAGTGAAGCCAAGCTGCAGAATTATACCTCAAAACTTTTGATGCTGACAGAATGTTATGGCAGGTGAAGTCTGAAAGCAGCGGTCATTAATCAACTGTCTGTGTAAAAGTGTATGTCAAACTAGCGATCAAAGACTACAGACTTTGACCTATAGGATCAGAGATTTTATTTTAGGATTTGTAAAAATGTGTCTCACACAACCTTGAGGCTAAAACCATATGCACTCAAGTTAAGGTTATCTGAGTCAGGGGTGTCATTCAGCTAACTTTTTTTAACAGTAGTTGTAGAAATAAGTAGATAAACCCCTTCGGACCTGAATAGGCTTTCAAGGCTTTCGTGAGACCAAATAAAAAAAATAAATAAATAAATAAAAAAAAAAAAATATATATATATATATATATATATATATATATATATATATATATATATATATATATATATATATATATATATATATATATATATATATATGATGTCAATATTCTTCAATATATTTTACAATATACCAACATGCAGTTAAACATAAAATAACACAAATTATTAATCTTTACTTGATTTCTTTTGAAGGTTAAATACTTGATGTATTTATGTACTTATGTTGTATAAGCTTTTAACTTAAAAATTCAGGTTTTAGTTTTTTTATGTAGATTAATATAGCTATTAGTTAATATTAATGTCTAAACCATAATAAATTGACATTTTTTTTAAATAATCCTAATTTAAATCTTGCAGTTCTACAATGAATTTTAACTTAATTAGTAAATGGAATCCCTTTTTTCTATACAATCAGTGAAATATTGGCAAACATATCAACAAATGTGAATAGAATCATTAAAAATGTTGCTTACTTCTGTGTTTGGAAAAAATTGCTTTCTGTAGATATTTTTTGAATTACAACAGGCAGAGCCTTATGGCCAATTGATGGGATGACAAATGTCCAATATCATGGACAGCAGGCTTTAAATTTGGTGAAGTGCCCCATAAAATGAACATTGCATACTTCAGTATACTAATAGCTTTTGAGTCCTGCATCCATTCAGTCTCCCAGATAATAGAATCAAATGCATATCAAATCTAATCAGCGGATACCACAAGGCTAACACAAAATCATAACTTTAATTCACTCAAACAAACACTTGTTAGTTGTAAAAATGGGCAGAAATCTGTTTTGAATGTATGGGTATACAATAACTTAGTTTTATTTATTTTTTTACTTCACTGCTATACTAAAGGTACATATTATAAGTGTCTATACTCTATCAGAGTTTTACTTTTACTACATTCCACAACAAAACTGTGCCTTTTACTCCACTGTATTTCCTAAATGAAGCTGAGAAAAAAATACAAGTGATCCAGTTAGAGCGAGTCTCCAGGCAATGACTTACTGATCAAAATGATCTTCACCTTACCAGAGCAAATGCATTTCACAAATAATGTCATCCCTATTTTCCCAACCCAGGCTCATTATGGATAAGTACCCCTGTATTCTGAAGAGTGCAAAATACATCCCAGGTGGTAAATGTTTTTGCAGTGTTCGTTTCGTGAATCCATCAGACGTCGCTGTGTATGCTTTTTCAGATCTTGAATTTCTCTCGCGAGTGCAATTAGGCCTGCTGTTCTCGTGTAGATCCACCTGAGGCCACTGTCAACCTACTGATTGACTGACTGACTGACCGATTACCCCCATCCACCCCCTTCCCTAAACCCAACCGAAAGTATTTAAAAGCACCAATTGACTCAGTCAAATCCTTTACGAAATCCAACCGACATCATTTCCAAAAGCAATCCGGAAACAGAAAAGCCCTCAGGATTTTTACCACAATTCAGATCTTGCCATGTTCTCACCCTGTTATTTGCTTGTTTATTTTATTGGTTGCCTTTTGTTTTACCTGCTTTCTGGAACCATTCTTCACCAGACTCAATCCTTGTGAACGCGGTGAACTCCTCTCTGCATCTGAAGTCCACCGACAAGCATGGAAGCAACCTACTGGGCAAACTGGTAAGTAGCAGAAAAGCCATCCACACAGAGGTAAGCTGTCAGCTGGTAGCATCAAAAGACAGAAGCCGTCGATGGCATCATACCACCCTGCATCATCATTTTATAGACTAAATGCAGTCATACGTACTGTAACTCTGGCTACATAATTTGCACTCTCTAGAAATGTACACGGCGGTAAGTTTTCACAATGAGCCTGTGTTGGATTTTTCAGTGAGCCTGTGCTAATCATGTGCCCAACCATTGAATCAACAATAATAACAGAATTTGCCATTTGAAACATCCATTCAAAAATCCTATTTGAATTAAAAAGGACACATTTCAACTCAAAAAAGTCTGAAGAGTTATTCATGTCTCTGACGCAAATGTTCAAAGATGAGTAATGTGCCAAGTTCCTGAGTTGCTCTTACAAGGTTAGAGGTTTGTTCGGATCACTCAATAAATCTGAAATATGAAGCAAACACTTGTGTTAAATGCACTCCCTTGTTCTTTTTTTATTTTGCTCTCTATTGTTGTGTCTCATGTGTATGTCGTGGGCAGGTGTTAATAACACACCACATCGGTCTTCCCCCTGTGAGCTCAGCAAGGCTTTTCTATTTTCACCTTGTGACTGCAGGCAGATGGAGGCTGATGTAGTTCATAACAGCAGGTAAATTACCGCAGCAGACATTAAGACAGATGCCAGAGTTTTCCATTCACACCCAGAGGAAAACGTAAGGATTCAAGTGGATGAATTGACAGTAGCGGATAGTCGTTGCTCCTTGTTTTAAACGAAGGAATACATTATTTTTGTCTCACTCAGCATATAATTTATTTATATAATTTATACAGCATATAATATAATTTATTACCAATACACTGAGGCTATATGACATGTAAGGCTGAATTAATAATTTTGTGTACTGTATAAAATGAAGGCCCCATCCCAATTCTATTATTGTAACCCTACCCCTTCCCCTTAGCCCTTGCAACCGAGGGTTAAGGGGAAGGGCTTCAAAATTTACCCCAAAGAATTGAGACAGCACTACAGCACCTGCATCATATGTCATATGTCATATCATACGTCATCATATGTCCTCACAATCTCTTGATTCATAGGAGTTCAGATGATGGCGACTACTGTAGTGATTCCAGTTGTGTTATTTTTTTGGTATTTATCTTCAGAAAAATGACTGAAGCCATGTATTATGTTATCATAACAATCTAATGTGGCAATAAGATCGTAACAGTACTGTGCATTTACACCGTGGCTATATTCATTAATGTAAACAAACCAAAAAAACAAAAAACAAAAACATTAACATTATAGCAGACACTGTCGAAAGCCCATTCCCAGTCATAAGACTTTTCTGACAGGGTATTCCAGTGTCATCGAGTATCAGAATGTTGTGGGACTGCTGTACAAAAGTTATTATTAGGGATTATACTGTAGATTGCAAAATTTAGCACTTTTTATTTTAGCGTTTTTTTTAAAAAGCATGACGGTAAAACACGAATGCGGTTATAAATATATTAAAATACATGTTTGTTTGTTGTAGAAATTCGGAATAATGACAAAAAATACTAATTAGTGGATCTCCTTACTTCCGGGTGCAGCTGGAGCTAGTGTGTTCTGGGAAATTTTTCCTACCCTTGGTTTCGAGTGTGGTCCTGAAAAATCTTCATTTGAAGCGGTGTATACCCCTTGCCCTTAGCCCTATGTCTTCAAGCTAAAGATAATTGGGACACCACTACCCCTTTGTGGGCATGCGCAAATGAGGTATAGGGGTAAGGGGAAGGGCTAAGGGGTAGAACTTAGGATTGGGCCTTAGTGTATGTACTGTAGATATTTGGATGGTAAGTGTCTATTTTACTCTTGTGATATTGCTAAAGTATATCATATGATGATATAAATGTAAGACAATATTTTCTGGCAGCATATTTAGTGGCTTTTTAAAGCTGCTTCTTGCAATTTTAGCCTGGTAGTTTTTTTTTAACATCAGCAACAACATTATGTTATGAATAATTGTTAATTTGAAAGAGAGCAATAATTGTTATCCAGCAATTGTTGTGTTTTTCCAGCAGTCTTGGTTTATCTGTTATTTCTGTCTATGTAAAGCCTATAATGCATAATTCTAGCCAACTGAGAAAGTCTTACCTCTGATTTATATTTGGTGATGATGTCTGTGCATATCACCATTCAAAATTAAAACACAGCTATTTTGCTTATAATGTCTTATGGCTCATCGTCATAAATGAAAAAAAGGAGGCATGATAGCTGAGCGGGACTCTGCAAAATAAACCCTGAAACTCTGACCAATGGAAATAAAATTTCTTTGCACTTGACTTGTTTTAGCTATTTTGGTCAGTTTAGAAACTTTGTGTTAAAGCGAACCGCAGGAAGAACAAAGTGCAACATTGTAACAATTTTAATCCCTGTTTCGGGATTACAGGTGTGAAAGCACCCTTAAAGTCATGCAGTGTGAAACCCCATGTCGCCGATCCATTCTACAGTGTAAACACAGCACCGATGGAATGCTACCCCAGATAGTCATGCAGTGTGAAAACATGCGTGACACGACTGCTTTGAAAATTATGCAGTGTGAACTCAGCATTATAGTGATGTTTCAGCAAAAGTTTGTTTTAATCTGTTCATTATTGATGACATCTCCAAATATTAAACATTTTTAAATATGTGTAGCTTTTTGGACTTGTGTAAATTGATTTTTTAAAATTTACCAACGCTCTTACTCCACCATCTCCACGCCAGATAAATACGATCCAGCCCCGGATGCCAGATCTTGTCAGGAAATGTCTGTTTCTTCAGGTATATGGACAACAAGTCAGCAAAGTTTCCAATACCTAAACCTGTTAACCAGAATTGAACTGAATTACATGCTCCTATCAATTTAGGTGTTGACTGAGAAAACCAGAGAGGGGCAGAAGCAAGAGATGAAGTCTTGATGATAAAGAAAGAGCTGAGTTTGTTGAATAGTCTAAGTTGCATATGATTCAATGCTCAGACTTCGTCTGACCAGGATCAATCCAACAAGTGTTATTACAGTATACCACAAGCAACAGCAATGGACAGTTACTGCTTCTCAACATTGTCTAGAGACAATACAGACCTTGAAATGCAGACATTATCTTATCTCTAACTCATGAAAACAAGTTTTGCTTGAATCCACAGTCATAAGATTATAACAACATGAAAATAATAAAAAAGCAATAATTATAATAAAATAGTAATAAAATGACAAATAATTAATGATAATAATAATCAAATCATTAACTGCTAATCAATAAAACAATATAATAATTATATAAATGACTAATGATTATTCGATTAAATAAATTATTTAAATGAAGAATAAATGAATAAAAGCAAATGAAAATAAAACAACACAAATGAATAGATGCTTTAGTTTGCTACAATGATTCTCAGATCCATAGTTAGATTTGTCATACTCTAAAAATTACATTTGGTGGAATAAACCCCTATGGTCAATCCCAACAAACATTTGTTATTCATTTCAAGTGACAATATTTAAATTTGAAATTTCGAAGGTATATTTTACTCAAACATATACTCAATAAATCCAGAAATTTCCAAATTTCAAGTGCTTTCTTTTCTTTATCGTTCCAACTATTGGCCTGACATGGACAACACAGAAAATGTAGTCATATGTACACTACCAGTCAAAAGTTTGGGGTCAATTTTTATTTATTTATAATTTTTTTAAGAGCAAAATATTTTGTTAATCAGGACAGCATTTATTTAATAAAAAAATGTTAAATACTTATTTGTTAAATATGTATTTATTACTTATTGCATGTAGTTTCAAATGAAATTATTACTCCATTCATTATTGATTGTTTTCTATTACCATTAATCAAACAATAATAATAATAATAATTAACATTAAAGTGATTTCTGAAGGATCATGTCACTCTAAAGACTGAAGTAATGAAGCTGAAAATTTATCATTAAAATCAATGGAATAAATTATTAAATTATATTATAATCTACGTTTAAATTGATATTTTATGATGCAATAACATTTCACAGTTTTACAAACTGTGCTGTATTTTTGATTAAAATAAATGCAGCCTTGGTAAGCAAGAGAAGCTTATTTTAAAACATTACTGACCCCAAACCTTTGTACTTTTATACTTCTACTTTTGATGTAACTGTACAGAAAAATCGTTTCATGCACATCATGATAGAAAACACACTTTTTCCTCTCAGTGTGCATCTGTATTAATATGTATGTCTAAAAATCTGCTGCTGTTCTCTGGCGATTTGAAGTGCTTCTTTTATCCTCATTTGTAAGTCACATTGGATAAAAGCATCTGCTAAATGAATAAATGCAATCTTAGTGTTGTGTAAGTGAAAGTCCTCAAACATCAAGCATCCACTACTGTAGTCAATCCATACGAAAGCATCCCAATTTAATATACTGACTCTGCTCTTTTCCATTTTTTACTTCACGGCTAAACCTTTTGATAATCGAGGAGGAGAAAGGAAATGGAGGTGAGGGGTTAAAGACACAAAAAGGGACATGACGGGGGGGACAAGAGAAACCCATTGAATGGACGCGTTGGTAATTAACAGCTGCCTTTGCTCCAGCTCCATTTATTATGCAGTAATCTTGGCGGCCCTGCCCCGTGACACCCCGCAGAATGAGATCAGCTCCCCGCAGACGCCCCATATCTGAATAGGGCTCTTTCAGCTTCCTCTCACTCATTACTGTGTGTATGTGTGACTCTGCACATGCGTTTTGGGTCTCAATAGTCAGCATGTACCATACAGATATGCTGATTCCTTTGTGTGCTAAGCGAGTACTTCCAAATCACAAAAGTGGCAATCGTACTGAAAGCCTATTGATTGTGCAGGGCACTTAATAAAAAAGAGGAGAGGAGTAAAAATCAGGAGCAATTTGTGAAAATATGAAGTGAATTGAATGTTATGATGGCCTTCTCTTTGGTTTTATGTCAGGTGCTAAAACAGTATTCATAACGTCGGCAGGGAAAGTTCACAGCTTTGGCTCGTTTTCAGTTTACAAGTTTAACTATATATTCTCTTGATTTTAATACTGTGAAAACAGTTTATAGGGCTGCGATGATAATTTAGTGTTAAAGGGAACATTCACCAAAAAAAATAAAAATAAAAAAATCAAATGTGTATAACTTTTTTAGTTTAAAATGTGATATCACTTTACTTGAAGGGGTGTTCATGACTGTCGATAAACCTTTAAAGTCATAACATGACATGCATGAATATGCATACCTGTCAACCCTCCCGTTTTTCCTGGGATTCTCCCGTATTTTACAATTCTATCCCGCTATCAACCCATAAAGGTATTTCCCGTATTTCTTCTGTATTTGTAATCTTTCTATGAAGGGTGGCAATAAGCATCAAAGAGACAATCTTCCCTATAAACAACCCATACTGCCAAACCACCAGGGGACGCCCCTTGCTCTTAAATGTGAGTCTGTTCTGTGCTTTCATTTTATGTAGGCATAAAAACACTTTGAAATAAATATAAAAATGGCGGGATTACCTTCCTTTCCATTAAAGGTGACATCGCCCATCCTATAAAATCCTCAAAACAACTCATATATCGGTTTGTCACTGTCAGACGCCCTCCATAGTGGTAAATAAATGCTGTTTCCCAACTGGATTCTGTACACGCGATTTGAAGTGCAACGAAAGTGGACACTGGGTTTTGGGTGTGTGTTTGAACAGACATATACACATAATAATAAGATTAATAATAATAAAAATAACAATAATAAATAATAAATAATAGTAATAATAATAACATCTAAACAGATTTTCTTTTAAACACAACAAATTTTGTCTTAAATGAGCATAAAAATTATAGCAATCAAATGCTTTCATCATATATCTGTGCAATTTAAAGAGACACTTCTAATAATTAATGTAATTAAGTGAAAAATCTAAATGAAGGATTTATTTGTTGCTTTTTAATCAGAATGTTTACATTATACAGTGAAGAAAAGATTAATGAGATTTAATAACTTGATTCAAATAGCAATTAAAATTAACTTTTCATTTGCAGTCTTTTTAATGTACACTATTTATTCTATCCTTTGTAAATAATAACAGTAAACATATTACTGACCATCTCAACTTTTTATTTACAATGAAACAATGTAAATTTAGTAATGAATGATTTAATAAATAAAATTTTGTAATTAAAAGTGATTTAAGAATATCCTTTATTTTCACATCCCAATGTTGACAGGTATGTGAATATGATTGAGATTATGCATGCTTATGACAACTGTCCTTAAGTGTCATTTGCTCAGTTATGTCAGTTTAAAATTCAAAAAGGACATTGTTGGAGATGACATTGGCATGACAAATTCACACAAATATATCATAACCTGTCAGTAGCTATGTCAGTAGCTGCGTCAATCTTTTATTTATTTCATAAATTACTTGCGCTTTAGAGGACAAAGGCTGACACACAATGAACACGTGGTGGCATTTGAAGGCCTGAGACGTCGAGCGCAAACGCTCATGACAATTATTAAGGTCATTATAAATATATCAAGGCCAGGATTCTGACCAGAACCAGAAAATCAGAGCATATCTCACCTGTCCTCGGGTCTTTACACTGGCTCCCAGTTACATTCAGAATAGAGTTTAAAGTATTTTTACTTGTCTATAAATCACCAAATTGTCTAGGTTACAGATAAGCTCACTCAATACAAACCAAATAGCTCACACAGAAATTACATGAGTTCAGTCAAAACAGGGTGAATCGGCCTTCAGCTACTACACCCCTCACTGCTGGAATCAGCTTCCAGAAATGATCAGATGTGCTCCAACATTAGGCATATTCAAATCAAGACTGAAAACACATCTGTTTAGCTGTGCCTTTACTCAATGAGCACTGTGCTACGTCCGACAGATCACACTATTATGTTTTTCTCTTCTTTTTCATTCTTTTATAACCTGTTTTAACACATTTTATTTGTTTTATTTGTTTTTATTTTTCTTATACTTATCTTTTTTATTCCTGTTTATGTAAAGCATATTGAATTGCCACTGCATGAAATGTGCTACATAAATAAACTTGCCTTGCCTTGCCTAACAACACTAATACTAATATGGTTAAGACATTTTAGAATGACAAAAACAACATTTCAGATGTTTTACAGTGTGTTCAGCCTGCTGGTTTGTCCATTCACACACATTTTTATCATCACATGATCTCTTATAAATCACATGACTGTTTTAATGCACATACTGGAGTTTGTGCGTTAAAAGTATTTCTATTATAGTTTACGTGGAAACATATAGTGTCTTTGTCATGACAGTACCAAGACTTATAATAAATCTGTCATAAACATGATCACAATGAAGACATATAATTGTATCATGAATTTGATTACAGTGAATGTCATTAAATCAATGTCATATAATGTCACAATATGTCATTAAATCATTGTATTGACTTTTAATGAGAAAATTTAATGACAAATTCACTGAAAAAGAGTATCAAAAATTATTCTTGACACAAATATAATTGCTAAATTTGACAGACTTAAGACAAGTTATATTGTTTTGGTGTAAGTCAAGCTGTGATGATGTTTTTGGTTATGTCAAGTCCTAACAAAGACAGTTCAAACCATGTCATTGCAAATAAATAAGTGAATGACACTTAATGACAGTTGTTGTGTGCATGCATAAAATCCCATTTGTATTTATAATGTGAACATACCTGCTAACCTCCCGTATTTCCCATATTTTCATCTCTCAATCTCCAATCACCCTCCAATTTTGTTATTTTTGTCACCACCTTCCCCACTGGTCCTAATCTTTTTGGTACAGTCGCCAATAACAGTCTCCTGGTCCTTTAGTATCTGATCGCCACTGCCGCCTGAAACCCGGTCCATGGTTGCTTACAGTTACCAACAATACAAACACCCCCGGTTTTCAACTTTGTAACTCAGATATCCTCTACACCGGTTCTTAATTTTGTTACTGACAAACTCCCTACACCCTAATTTTGGAGATAAATGTTGGCAGGTGTGTTTATGAATGCTTAATAAAACTTAAGACTTAAAAGCAAACTCTTCAAGTAAAATGTTAATTTTTTTTGTTAAAATTTAAAATTTTCTATTAGTTGTGAGTGATTTAGTGAAGTAAATGGTAAGTAAATTTTCATTTTTGGATAAATGAACCAAAATAGGCTCATTCTGAAAATGTAGCCCTATATACATTTCTAGAGATCGTGAATTATGTAGCCAGAGGAACGTATGGCTGATTTTCATCTTTAAAACAAATGCTACAGGGCGGTATGATGCATGATGCCGTTCCTTTTCAAGCTTACCTCCATGTGGAGCTTCTCCGCTGTTAATAGTTTTTTTACGTTGGCAGATTTGAGATGCAGAGCAGAGTTGACCGTGACGATGGGGTCTGAGTCTGGCAAAGAATGGTTCCAGAAAGCAGGTAAGACAAAAACAATAATAGCCAAAAATTAAAAACCTAATTTTTATCTGCGAGGTCTTGTCTTTTTTTGGACTGCTTGTCAAAACACTATCGGTTGGGTTTAGGGAAGTGGGTAGATGCTGATCAATCAGTGCTTTTTAAAACACTATCGGTTGGGTTTAGAGAAGGTAATGGGTAGGGGCATCGTTCGGTTGGTCAGTCAGTCAGTTAACAGCAGCCTGTGGAGGATTTACGTGGAACAGCAGGTGCGAATGGAAATCTGAGATCTCAAAAAGCCTACACAGCAACCTCTGGTGCATAAAACTGCAAAAAAGAGTAGCCCATGGGACGTATTTGATGCTCTTGAGAAATGTATATAGGTGTACGTAATCAGAATGAGACTGGTTGGAACTATCACAAAGTGTTAGTGTATTAGTTTTATTTTTAACGTCAAGGTATCCTAACATTTCTTCAGTTCAAAGATTGAATTCCTGCAAAATTTCTGTAAACAGATGAATCCCATGGTTTGGAAAATCCCCATGATCACCATTTCAGAACATACTGTATCTGTCATGCATGATGCCATGACTCTGACTATAAAAATAAATCAAACGAAAGTATGGAAATCATTTCCATACAAAGTCTTATATTTCATAAAATACCACATAAACGTACAAACAAATTCATTTAATTTTAAGAGACATTTCACATATACACTGTAGACAAAACCTGAAAAAAGTATGCCTGTTTTTTACTGACTTTAATGACAAGGACTGGAGGTTATAGTTAAGCATCAACTAGTGGAACAAGATTAGATGAATGCTAATCTGAAAATGACACATATATACCTATAATAGTAATATCTATAGCAGTTTCAATCCTCACATTTTTTGCCTGAGGGAAACAATTATTTCTAGAGCTTGGCAGTAACCTTTTCAAATGAAACGGTACAAATTTCAAGCACAAATGGCATGGTTTGCTGAAGAAGCCGCAGGTACGATAGACAGAAAGAGAAAGAGGAGAATAACACTCAAGAGTCAAGCGAGAGAAAGAAGGAGACATATAGGTAGAACAGAAGACAGTCAAAAGAGACCTAAGGGCCTGCTTGAACCATTTCTGTTCCTAAAAATAAATCGGGATGAATCCTTCCCCTGCGGTGGAGCTGAACAAATGGTTCTCATTACCTATGTAACCACCAGCGCATCTGTCACTACCTTAAATGAAAAAAGAAAATACTCTTCGCACATCACTCACCCTCTGATTGATGTGCCAGTCATGGGGTTTGTTGGCCGATTTGTTTGGACACGACTCATGCGGCGTGAACACAAAGCGCTGGCGTCCCTGACACCCGTACAGGTTTAAGGCCTTGAAAGTAAAGCTGGGATCTTTTCACTCACCGAGTAGATCTTTTTGGATGGATAGGCAGTGAGAACCGTCCGTGTCCTCTTTTGTTGTGGTCGGGTTGCACAATGCCGCCGGTGACTGACTCTATTGTTGTCTTATCGGCCGTGCTGACAGTTGGCCAGAGGACTATTGGGTTCGGCTCAATAGCTCCCTTTGGAAATGAAGGACACTAGATTGAAAGGAGTGGCTTTCGGTATCAGTGTAGTAGTTTATATCATGTGCTGTGACAGGATAGATTATCTTGTGTTCAACGTGTCGTAGCCTATCATGACATACACGGTAGCTTGCTGTAATTAATGTTTATGAAAGTCTCTTTATGCTCAGCAAGGCTGATAAAACATACAATACAAATGGTGCTATTGTAAAATACTATATCTAAAATAAATAAACAAATACAATCACACACATTATATGCTGATTTCATTCTCATGAAATATTATTTCCAAAATGTAATACCTTTATTCAATAAAGAAGACAAATTCAATGTCTTAAATACATTTATAATGCTCTAAAATACAGTTGATAATTAATACAAATGGCCATAAAATATAATTAGGTTTATTATAAGGCTCTCTGGAAAACTTGATTCTGATTGGTCAGTCACAACATTCCAAGAAATGTTATTGACCATAAGTGAATATGTTCACAGTCATATTCATATGCTTGTCTGTCACGCTGCTGTTTTTGACTATTTGGTTCCATCACATGACCGAATAATATATAAGTTAGTGTATGCTCCATTCAGCCATTTTCATTTCTGTCAGAAAAAGGTTCAAGCGATCTTTATTTCTATAGATCTTTTACAATATAAATTGTACCAAAGCAGCTTAATACATATAAAAGATAATAAAAACACCATTAGAATGTTTAAGATTGTGAAGCATTCTAGCCAACAGGGCAAGCAGGAGAGGTGGTAGAATGCTGGTGTAGTTCTAGTTAAATGAATGAGTTCAGTTTAATACAAATGACACTGCACTTTTCTCCCTATTGACTTCTTTTCATATGCAGGCAAATACGACAGACCAGAAACGCAAGCGTGTGTGATAAGTTTCTGCATTGCAAAGTTCAAACTTGATAAACTCTGACTTGCAAAATTGCATCTCGTGACTACATGAGAACAATTGAAGATCAAAACATGACCTCTCTGGACAGAACTGTAAAATATGAACCAATTGCTCACTTTTTTGAACATTTAATCATCTTGTTTAATTCTGCCCCTTTTTGCAATGCCGTATGACAGAATTTTGCATGCTCAAGGTCTAGTGTGACTGCAGCATTAGTCAGGGTGACCAGTTTTTCTGTGGCCAAATATAAATGGCAGAGTCATTATGAGGCAGAGCTAGGCTGTTCACACAGAACAGCCTTTTTCCTCTCTGATGCACTACTTTTTGATTGTTTTCAATGACAACATGTGCTTGATGGATGTGTATCTCTTACGCTTGCATCTTTTGAAGCACCGTCCACTTGTCAAGTTAAAAGATTTTCAACTTTCACACACAGCGCAGCCCATCACTGTCAGTTTTAAAGCAGTGATCAGAAAAGGCAGTCAGCGGTCTAGTGGTTAAGTGCACTGACATATACAGTAGCACTGCAGTGCTCATGTTGACCTGAGTTTGATTCCTGGCCCAAGGTACTTTGCTGATACTTGCCCTCTCTCTGTGCTCCCAACTAACTCCAGTCTCCCTCTCCTATGTTCAATCAAACAAAGGTGAAAAATATTTAGAATAAGAACTCTGAGGTGAGGTTTCTGATTACAGACATGCTAATTTTCAAACCAGCCCAAACATTTTTAAAAGCAAAGACATGTTCTATGTGAATGAGCCTTAAGACATTGGAGAGCTTGGGAACATTGAGCATCCATGTTCAAGCCAGTTACCAGGCCATGAGTTCAGACTAGTTGATGTGATCAGGGCAGCGACTCAAGATTATTTGAACCTTGGGATAAGGAAATACAGACACTGGGATCTTTGCAGCAATCAGTCTGGTGCTCTTGACTTATTGATGACCAAGACAACCATCTGGTTTGAATAAGGGCCGAATCCAAGTTTACGGATTATTTAAACATCAGGATAAAAAGATATAGACACTGGGAACTTTGCTGGAATCATTATTGTACTCTTGAATCATTGATGACCATGACAACCATCTGCTCTGGATATGTGCCGGATCCAAGATGATGTGAACCTTGGAATAGGAAAAAGCGAACCGCCTGACATGAACGTAGATGACATTTATATTTTACTGTTTTATTTTGAGAAGCTTTCCTGGTGCTAGTTGTCCTGATTACTTCAGCAATCCTTTGAAGGATTTGGATTTCAAAGTTACACACTTGTCTTGCCAAAAGTGCTGATAAAGTTCGGGTCTGTAGGCTGAGATGTATGCGAAGGGTTTAACTGCAGCCTGGGTGCACATGCAAGTTAAGACTGCCTGTGTGCCTTTTTAATGCGTACACCTATCCCCACCCCTAACCCTTCCCCTCACAGTGGCATCAATAGCTTTATTGAGTGCATGTGTCTGAGAATACATGTCAGATACTATTAGCCAGATACTATTGGTACATCGTGGAACTGCACGTTGTCACGCTTTGAGGAAGCTCTAACCTGCTGATTGGTCAGTTTGAATGTGTCAAATTTGTTTTTTAGGCATACAGACAAGGAAGTGATAAAAAAAAAAAAAGATTATAACTGTTGCCGGTCTCCTTTCTCTCGTCTCTTTTATGGCTCTTGCTCTGGCTCATTCTTGAGACTCTGCTCTTTCCTTGTTTTCTCTGACTGTCTCTCTTTTTCCCTCCCTCTCAGGTAGCTTTCTTCTTTCAAGCTAGGTACAATTATATGTTTTGTTTTGTACATCTATTTTCTACCCAATTTAAGTGTAAGCATAACAAAAATACTGTAATTAAAACATTTCAGCTATGAATTATCTACTTTTGACTTTCCATTATCATTAAACTGCTAGGTCATCACAGTGGCACAATGGGTAGCACAATTCCCTCAGAGCAAGAAGGTTGTTGGTTCGAGCCACCATCGTGTAAGTGTGTGAGTGAGTGTGTATGAATGTTTCCTATTATTTGCTTGCAGCTTGAAGGGCATCCGCTGTGTAAAACATGTGCTGGGTAAGTTCGTAGTTCATTCTGCAGTGGTGACCCCAGATTAATAAAGGGACTAAGCTGAAAAGAAAATGAATGAATGAATGAATGAATGAATGAATGAATGAATGAATGAATTAAACGGCTACATATTGCAATACTATAGTGACACAGTAGCAATGTGAGCACACATTTTTCTAGTCTAGCTGAACTTAGTTATGTCATTGGTATTAATGGCAGAAGTTGGTGATAGATAGCACTCCTACAACCAGAAAGACTGAAATTTATCTTAAGATGTATATGTTTACTAACCTGAATTATATCTAATTCTGACATATGGCCATATAGGAACCAATACATATACTTAATATACCTGAATGTAGCATACATTTGCAAATTTGTAATCTTAATAGTGAAAAATACATTTGTGTAATATGTTGAAATGTATGTTTGCACATATGTGCATGTATGACATGTATTTCTAAATCTGTGAAATACATACATGCACTTGTAAATGTAATGATTCTCAGCAATCTAGTAGCTGCAGATCGCTGATGGACTACAAATCCGCCATTACATGGACTACAACTCCAAGGAAAGACCACACAAACAACATACACAGCTGAAACTGCTTAAGATCTCATTACATGGACTAATTACACAGCACACACACACACACACGGACATTGCTGAGTCTTGTCGTTACCAGTAGGCTACACAGTATAAAGTGTTTTTCCTTGCCTTGCTCTGCCGTGTTTGATTCTTGGCTTTGTTTATTGTTTTCTGATGCTAGCTGCCTGGACCAACCTTTTTGCCTGTTTTTGACTGTTCTTTTGGATTGTCCACATAATACTATTTGCTCCTATGATCAACCCTTGCCTGCCTAACCATTCCTTGTATAATAAAGATTCTGTTATTGGATCCGTACCTCCGTTGTCATACCCGTATTGTTACAGTAAATCATATACAGTATATGATTGGAATATAATTAGGTTCCAGACACCTTTACAAACACTTTCTGCTACAAAGGCACTTTCAAATCACCTTGCAATTTACACTGGCTGTTCTGAAATATCTATTTTGGGCAATCTTTTGTATTGTGTTTATGTAAATCTCATGCATTACCATTTACTCACAAAATAGGTACAATCTGATATGTACAGTATAGATTATAATTTTACTTTTTGTTTGCTTATGTTCATCTAGAATGTAGCACTGTGGTCCTGCAAGATACTATATTAGTTATACTGTATGTATGAAGTAGATATTTTGACAAATTTAGAAACAACCATTGACTTCAATAGCATGAAAAACAAATACTACAGAAGTCATAGTTACAGGTTTTTAACATTTTTCAAATATCATCTTTCATGTTTAATATAAGATAAAATCCAAACAGGTTTAAAACAAGTAAAGGAGGAACAGTTCTTGGTGAACAACCCCTATAAACTTGACTTCACTTGTCAACTATGTCAAAAATACAGTATATTATTAATCACAATATAGGCTTAATCATGTTCCTTTCAGGATGTTGTTGTCGATGTAAACATACCAAATGTCTATCCATTTATCGCACAACTTTTGAAGTTGGACCAATGAGATTAGCACTAACTTTTTTTCCATGAGATTTCCTATTTGAGTTTGGAACGAGGTCTCTTCTCTGTTGCCAGGTGGCTAATGTTGGTTGCGCTCCATTGGTTTACCTCTGTGAAAGCATTCACCACTGGTTAAGTAAAGGCAGAAAGGGTGGAAAAGGCATGTCCACCTGAAAGGCCGAGGCGAGACGCGCTCTTGATTGTATCCCATCCGTGAGGAGCGAAGGTAGATGAGCTTTTGATTGGCTGGGGGGCTGGGGGGAACGGCGAAGATGGATTTTTGATTGGGTGAGAGAGCGCACAAGGTCCGTTCGGTCAGCCTTGAAGAGAGCGCGTCCCAGCGGAGACCGTCATGATCAATGTGGTCATTACAGCTCTTCTTTAGCTCAACTGGAGTGCTGCTACAGCTTGGATGTATGGAATAAATTAAGGGGAAATGGGCTATAAAGAGAAGAGGTCAGTTTAGCAGCAAATGTCAGTCTATTCAATATACCAGCAGGCTGTGTTTATTACTTAGCTTACTGGCTGTGACATGCCACCAAACTCGCTTAAATTACAAATGTGGAGATGGCCCAAAACCACATCCAAAAGGAATTCTGACTTTCTACTTTTTGCACTAGCAGAATATAAAAATATGAACTTTAAACATCAAACAATGTAATTTTCTTACATCTATATTTAACAGTATTTATTAGTATTTATCAATTGATTGATTGATTGAATGTTGCATTTTATTATTTTTTGCAGTTTTAAAACATTCTAGATAATAATAACAGTAACCACAACATGTAATCATTATCATCAATACATCACCAAAACTTTCCCAGAGATGGGTTGTGGCTGGAAGGGCATCCGCTGCGTAAAAACTTGCTGGATAAGTTGGCAGTTCAGTGCACTGTGGCGACCCCGGATTAATAAAGGGACTAAGCCAACAAGAAAATGAATGAATGAACATCACCAAAACATACTGTCCAATGACTTTGTGTGTAAAAAAAACACAAAAAAAATTTCATTAAAATACAATTGACATACAAATAAAACATGTAAATGAATTTAAAAATGCCTTTTTTTTCAAAAAAAAAAAGAAGAAAAAAGTAAATGCATAATAGATATATATTTCCACTTTAATGGATAGTAGTTTATACACTCTCAGAAATAAAAGTACAGTAGCTGTCAATGAGGCAGTACCTTTTCAAAAGGTGCATATTAGTGCCCAAATGTACCTAAAATGTACCTTTGAGGCACCATTACAGACCCTTCAGGTACAAATATGTAAGGTACTTCCCCAGCGACAGTTCCTGTACCTTTATTTCTGAGAGTGTAATAAACTAATAAAACGTAATAGTGGAAGGTCATTGTAGGCAATTTATTATTATTTTTTATTATTATTATTTATTTATTTATTTATTTATTTATTAACTTTCTTTGTCATTATGCCACATCATAGTATTTATTTATTTAGTATTTATTTAATAATTAATATTTAATAATAATAATATTTTATTGTACCAGCAACTCATGGTCACCCACTGAAGCTAAGCAGGGCTGCGCCCAGTCAGTACATGGATGGGAGAAAGCTAGGTTGCTGCCGAAGTACTGTTAGTGAGGCCAAGAGGGGGCTATCAACCTGCAGACTGTGTGAGTCCTAACGCCCCAGTATACTGATGGAGACTGCTCAGTGTGCACTGTCTTTTGGATGAGACATTAAACTGAGATCCTGACTCTCTGTGGTGATTAAAAATCCCAGGATGTCCTTTGAAAAAGAGTCGGGGTTTAACCCCGGCATCCTGGCCAAATTTGCGCACTGGCCTCTGGCCAGCATGGCCTCCTAACCATCTCCATATCATAATGGGCTATATGCACAGCTAGTGTTTTCAACCAATTATGCACTTCCGGTGAGAGCATTATGTGACTACTTTCAATTTCACAATGTTCCTTTTACAGCATTGATGCTGTAATGTAATTCAAATATACTCCATATATATCCATTTGGTTGTTAAAGTGTAAAAAGAGAGTAAAATTCATTTCCATATTTTAAAGACATTAAATATAATTTAATGCAGTGCTTCTTGTTTGGTCTGATACCCACTTTACATCATATCGCAGCCAGGTAGTAAAGACAGCTGCTTTTTTTTTTTTCATCTTAATGCTGCGAGTTTGTATAGGATGACAGTTGAGTGAAATTAAAATTATGTGTGCATTCACCCCATTGGTTTCCTCACTCTGTCTCCTCTCCACCAATCAGCTGGTGTGTGGTGTGCGGTCTAGCACAATATGGCTGCTGTCGCATCATCCAGGTGAATGCTGTACACTGATCGTGGTTGAGAAGATTCAACCTAAAAAAAAAATGTGTAAAGTGCTTTCTGTGTCCAGAAAAGTACTGTATAAATGTAAGGAATTATTATTATTATTATTTATTTATTTTAAATTAAAATACATTTTTAATAATTTTTCTTTTATTTACAGAATTCTTAACAGGTACAGGGCATTTTGCAGTGTATCATGACCTGCTCCAAATAAATCTGCTAACAAACTCAAAACAACATTTCTGCAACACTGTAAAAAATAGCCCTATGGTAAAAAAACTGCATTTGCTAAGCATGTATAATAATATTTTGTCAACCTTTTCCAGAGTTTAAAGGTGCACTGAGATGATGATTTTCTCTGATATGAATGCAGCCTCACGTTTTTAGTTATTGATGGCTTTGGCTTTGTAAATGTCCTATGTGCTTTTGTATAAGTGTTCGGTTAGCCATGATGATTAATTTATTCCACGAGCTCCTAAATGCAGTTGAGCTAGTTCTTTTTATTTAATGGATTACATGCTTCCGCAACCATTATGGAGCCAGAATAACCAGTGTAGCAAATAGGGGCCATTTGGATCCATATCTCATCTGTGGTTTGTGCCTGGATGCTAAAAAAAAAGTGAATGTTTTCAGAGATTTCCCAAAGGGAGAAAGCCACCAGCTTTGTTCCTTTTCACAAGCTCATCTGACACTCGCACCCTCGGCCTGAACCGTATTTGGATACCAGAATGACTGTTTGCTTGTTTTAATGGATTTGCTGTGTGGAGCATCTCCAGATATATAACAGTGACTGAGAGACAAGCAGTGAATACGAGCGAGAGAGATAGATGAATAGAGTGGGAAATGAGAGAGAGAGAGATACAAAGCCATTTGGGGGAGCTATAGTACCAAGCTCCGGAAGGCTTATCGGATGAAAAGTGCTGGATTCAGGGATA
This sequence comes from Danio rerio, assembly GCF_052040795.2. Lineage (NCBI taxonomy): Eukaryota > Metazoa > Chordata > Actinopteri > Cypriniformes > Danionidae > Danio > Danio rerio. Next base: position 29,594,622 of record NC_141024.2, on the reverse strand, counting down.
TACAGAATATACGTGAATCTCATTTGAATGAAGAAGAAAAAAAAGTCACATTTCATCCCAAAGATCTTATTAAAAAATCTTTACATGCCTTTTATTTAAGGGTGAAACATGACATGTTCTTGACAGGTAGGCTATGGTAAGATTTACACTTCACCTCCTTTCTCTTTAGTACTTGTGTTTGTATAGATGAACTGCGCAAGCCTATTGTGCACCAAGAATGAGTTGCGGCTCTATTCTGTGTGCCAAAGCCCGCCGAAACCCGTCGCTCTTCCCAGCAATCCAGACGCTCAGATAAACTGTCTCCCGGGGGCATGTCAGTTTAACTCTATCGGATAACAAAAATATTTGTTTCTTTTTGGCAGCCCACGGCTTTTTCGCCCATGCAATAGCTTCAACTTTCTGAAATACCAATAAACAGACCAATGAGGAGACAATGAGAAAATGTGACTTGTGGATACGGTGTTGTCTAATATCATAAATTTTAACCCTCGTGTCATGTTCACCTCTTTCCTTACTTTAGTGTTCCCAGTAAAAATTGGCCGGTCTGTTTTAACTATTAAAATTAGCACTACCAAATTTGTATATAACATTCTTTAGCTATGAACAATGTCTCAAAGTATTGTTTAACTTGAATTTAGAGAATTAATCATAAAATAACTGTAGTGAAAATACAAGTAGGCACTGAAGATCTTTTACAAAATGAACATGTAATGTAAAAAACTATTGGAAAACCAAAGACCAAACTCAACATGAAGTTGTGTGTGTGCGTATGTGAATTCATGCACGTGAGTGGCATGTGATACTCAGGTCAGAGTGAACCTTGCAAACATAGATGGGAAAAGTTACATTTCTTAACAAATTATTATTAAATTAAAGGGACATAGATAACAAAAAATCTAAATATTTTGTTTTATTGCCAATAGACAGCTTGCTAAAATAACTATCGGAGGGTCTGACCAAATAAATTGAAAATGTAACACATCTGAATGATTTATCAACCAGCAAAGCAAAAGCAAAATGATATCCTTTCCTGCGTACTAAGAGCTCACATTTTTATTTAGTGCTTCAATTAGTGAACTAATGTAGGAGATAGAAAATGAGGGTATAGACAGGGAGTGTGGTCAATTTTATACAAGATGTTAATGCTAAATAATCGATGCTAAGGTAAAAGTGTTCCTGCCAGACAGAGATTGGCTGAATGGAAAGAAAGAAAGAAAAAAAAGAAAGAAAGAAAGAAAGAAAGAAAGAAAGAAAGAAAGAAAGAAAAAAAGAAAGAAAGAATTGTGGTGGTGTGTATGGGGATGTTTTCTGTCTGATGGAATAGTTGAATAATCTGGAAACCCATTCATTTCCTATGGCAGTCACTTATGAAAAACGTAGCTCCTGGAACGTATTTGCTGGTCTCCATAAATGTATATAGAGGTACATTTTCAGAATGAGACTGGGTTGGATAAATAACTTTTTGTTCTTTGTATCTTGTCACATAATATGTTGTTTGGACATGGTCTTATAGGAAAAATGGTTCTAAACAATAGCTACCAAATGGGTTATTTTGCTATTATTATGTAATATCATAACCCTTTTGATGCTAAGAGCCATTTACATAAAGAATCATGCTTTGATAATTAATAATTATGGTGGCCGAGAGAGCTTAACATACTGCAATTTAAGAAAACACGTACAATTACAACAACGGCAGCAAATTAAGAATACATCCTCATCATTTTGACCACACATGCTGCAAATCCTCACAACGCAAACAAGTTAATAAAGCACGCTGCATTTTCTCACAACACAAACAATTTATGAAAATGCGCCACAAAACGGAACAAAACAGAAATGTTTCAAGGAGATTCTTAAATTTGATTAACCTGGCCATTTATGGTTTTTTAAAATACTAAAGATACGGAAATTGGGATAATAAAATAAACAAACAAAAAAACACACCATTTAAAGATCACCTACAACTTCACTTAGCAATAGTCACAGTACAGAGGCGTCCATCACATTTTTGGGTCCCCTTAAAACATTTCTGTTGTGTTCCGTTCTTTTTGTGAGAAAATGCAGCACGTTTTTGTAAATCGTTTGGGTTGCAGCACATTTTGTTATTGTCTTTGCATTATGAGGTTTTGCAGTATGTATGCTCTCAAACAAATCAGATCTTTTCTTAATTCGCTGGTGTTTTTTGTAATCACATGTGTTTTCTTAAACTGCAGCATGTTAAGCTCTCTTGGCCACTGTAAATAAAAGTATTAGCATGGATATACAGGGTGATTCAAAAAGAATACCACAACTTTAAAAATCGAGAACTCTGCAAAGAAGAAAGGGGAGCTAAGCTCTTTCTGTCATCGATTTAAGAAAGATCTGAAGTTCATTTAGTTGTTCATTTGGTCACTGGGAGCACTGTTATCATCATGTTTCTTTGATTAATACAGATTTTCAAAGTTGTGGTATTCTTTTTTAATCACCATGTACATGCAATGATATATGCAATGAAGACCATAGTCCTGTCAAACGTCTTCACAATCCTCTATGATGCCTTCATGTCCATTGTCATTGAGTGTATTTTGGTAAAATTGAGTGGTATTTTCTGTCTGCAAATGGAATACCAAAGCAATTGAAATAAATCAGTTTGAAGTAGGCCAGTGCTGGACAATATATCACTTCACCATCAACATCACAATGTGCACATCTGCAATATAGTCACATTGCAGCTTGCAATATATCAAGTGCAGATTATACATGAACAAACCACAGTTTGAAACCCATGTACATTTGTAAATTCATTGCAAAGTTTAACCATTATGGAGTTTATGATGTGCATGTTTTTGTTTTTCTGTAACTGGTTAAGCATAAATAGAGAAAATAGAGATTTTAAAGAATTCAGGTGAAAAAAAATGGCATGTTAGGCTTTAACAGATTAATTGTATTTCAGTTACTGAAGATTTTGATGTGTAGTTTTACATTTTCAATATTAATACTACTATTAAGACTTTTCAAAAATGTAACATACAATTTTTATGAAGGTCAAGAGTAGCAAAACAGTAGAGAATGTGATACATTTGCTGTGTTAAAAAGAAAAAGAGTACAGTGAGGAGGTATTTTTTTATATATTTTCAAAGAAATTGTATGCGTGATAATTAGCAGGAAAAACATCTCTGTTAATTACCCAGCAGAAAAGAGGCATCCTCAACTGAACTGAGCTGCTCAAACAAACTAAAAACAGAAAGAAAGAAACTAGTTGCATTCTGAAATATAAATGTATTGACGTTTAAAGATAGAATAAATCTGCCTGCTGAGAAAGTGTGGACAGTCTGTGTAGATGATGCTTGAGCTCCGGCAAACAAGTAATGAGCTGCCGGTGCTAAGTTACAGAAAAACAAAAAGGCAGGAAATAAAGAGCGTTAACTCACATACAGTAAAGAGCTATTTCAACATGAAAAGTGTTTTTCGGGACAATATGGTTTTAAATAGAACAATTTCTGTGTTCAAAACCTTTAAAAAAACATATTTTTTATCGTACAGCTAAGGTGGATAAATTATTTCGAACTGTTCAATTCCAGATTGGTTGCTCTTTTATACCACATGAGATTTAAAGTGAAATGGAAAACCCACTTTATGTTGGCAATATGATGGATATGAATGAAAGGGGAGTTAAAAAAAAAAAAAAACTAGGCCAAGTGTTGATTTTAAATATTGAGTACTGATTAAATGGTGAAAACTTGGCTGCAAGGACAGATTTAAAAACGGGCTTGATAACATCGGAGAGATTTAAAAGACATCTCAGGCTTGTAATGGTTTTTAATGCCCTTGTGTGAAATGTTCATATTCAGACTCTGTAAGTGCATTAAGAAAGAGTCAGTCCTGACTTAACATTTCTGAGGTGAGGTAAAGTTTTTATACAGAGAACAAACTGAGACATTGTTGAGTTCCCTCCTTAAACTCTACAGAAGTTTGTACAAACAACAGTGGTTTGTTCTGTGTCCAATTGCAAAAAAAAAAAAAAAAAAAAAAAAAAAAAAAAAAAAAATATATATATATATATATATATATATATATATATATATATATATATATATATATATATATATATATATATATATATATATATATATAATTTTTTGTTTATTTATTTTTTTTTTTTTTTCAATTGGCCACGGAACAAACCGCTGTTGTTTGATGACTTGCCTAATTATCCTAACTTGCCTATAGTAACCCAATTAGCTAAGCCTTTAAATCACACGTTAAGCTCTGTACTATTTTGGGTCCCACTTTATATTAAGTGTCCTTAACTACTATGTACTTACATTTTAAAAATAAATAAATACAATGTACTTACTGTGTTTATAATGTATTTAAGAACACGTGGTGCTTTTGAGTTGGGATATAGGTTGGGTTATGGACAGGTTTGGTGGTGGCATGGGTAGGTTTAAGGGTGGGTTAAGGTGTAAGGGATGGTCAACAGTGTATTTACAAATGTAATTACAAAAGTTAATTACATATGCAATTACATACATGTATTTAATCAAGCATAAGTACACAATAAAAACATGTATTTACACAATAAGTACATTGTAACAAGCTATTAATTCCTATGTAAGTACATATTAATTAAGGCCTTAATACGAAGTGGGACCCTATTTTGCAAAACAACTAATACAATGTTATGTTCTGCCATCGTTGCAAAGACAAACAAAATAACAATAATAATAATTAAAACTAATTAAAAATGTGTTGAAAAAACAAACAGTACTTGGGAAATATTTTTTTAAAGAATTCCAATTTTATAGTTTGGCTCATAATTTTGCCTTTGTCAGTCAAGTTTGTCACCCTTTATGTTTAACATCAAACAAATGTAAATGATAGTCAAAGATAACACAAATAAACACATCATCAAAGTTTTTCATTATTAAGGGAAAACAAAAATGCTAAATGTACAGCACTGTGTGGTAAAGTATTTGCCTCTAACCACAATAACTGGTTGGTCCACCCTTAGCAGCAACACTTGCAGTCAAGTATTGAGTAAAAGTGCTATAGAGTAATTTTGGTCCAGTCAACTTTGCAGAATTGATGTAATTTAGCCGCATTGAAGGGTTTTCAAGCCTGAACCACCTTTTTAAGTTGATGCGTCCCACAGCATCTCAATTGGATTGAGATCAGGACTTTGACTAGGCCACTCCAAAGTTTTCATTTTATTTTTCTTCAGCCATTCAGATGCGCTTCATCTTGAGATCACAACAGATGACTGGACATTCTCTTTCAGGAGAATTTATAGTTCCATTTATCACAACTAGTCTTCTAGGTCCTCAAGCAGCAAAACAGCCCTAGACATTTTACTCCAGACATAGATATAATGTTATTTTTCTGAAATGTGGTGTTACTTTTATGACAGAAATAATGACACACTTGACACATTCTTTTGTCAGTCCACTGAGTATTTTACAACAAGTCTTGGGGAAGGCATCATTGTGGCGCAGTGGGTAGCACAATCGCCTCACAGCAAGAAGGTCGCTGATTTGAGCCACGGATGCATCAGTTGGCATTTCTGTGAGGAGTTTGCATGTTCTTCCTGTGTATGTGTGGGTTTTCTCCAGGTGATCCAGTTTCCCCCCACAGTCCAAAGACATGCGCGATAGGTGAATTTAATAAACTAAATTGGCCTTAGTGGCTTTAGAAGGACATCCGCTGTGTAAAACAAATGATGAATAAGTTAACAATTAATTCCGCTGTGGCAACCCCTGATTAATAAAGGGACTAAGCTGAAAAGAAAATGAATGAATGATTGAGTCTTGGGGATCATCAAGATGTTTTTTTTTTTTTTTTAATGGCAAACTGGGAGCAGTGGTTTTTTTCTAGGACATCTGCCATACAAATCATATTTTCGCCTTGTATCAATCTTATGGTGAAGTCATGAACACTCACCTTAAGTGAGGCAATTGAGGCATGCAGTCCTTCGGATGTTTGGATGGACCTTTTGGATGAGTTGTTGCTGCGCTCTTGGGGTAATTTTGGTCAGTCTGCCACTCCTGGAAAGGTTCTCCACTGTTCGTAGATAATGCTTCTCACTGTGGTTCACTGCAGCCTTAAAGCTTTAGAAATGGCTTTCTAGACTGTTAGATCTCTTTTGGATCTCTGCATGATTTCTAGATTTTGAGGATATTTTGGTCTACCTTGTTAGGCAAGTCTTATTTAAACAGTTTTTGATTGCAAACAAGTGTGATAGTAATCAGGTGTGGCCTGTGTGTGTGGCTAGAAAAATTTAACACAGATATAATAAACCTGAGTTAAAATATGTTTTTACAATGGGGGCAAACACTTATTCACACAGAGTTATGGAGTTTTGGATTTTGTTGTCCCTAAATATTAAAAGAAATCTCAAACATTGATGTGTGACAAACACAAACATAAAAAAAAAATAATAATAATAAAAACTCTGTAAGGGGCCAACACTTAATTATGTATACTTAATTATACGTAATTATATATGTATAATGAAACCAGAAATTTCTGTCTCCTCTAAGTGCCAAAACCATAAAGCTCCAACGATGGCATGAAGACATCATAAAAATAAACAATGTGACTAGTGAAGCAGGGGAATGCTATGTGTTCCAAAATATAACTGAGATATAAATGAGAAATAAAGTACAACCAATTCTTCTTTCTTTTGAGCAAACAATACCTTTTATGCAAATCACCTCATTCGATCTCCATTTCAACTCATTACTGTACATTTTAAACAATATTAATTAGATTAAAATATATATATTATTCAGTATTCATTCTTTTTTGCTTTGGTATGCAAATGCAATTCAGCATGCTCAATCTGTCAAGACAGCCGTGAAAGGAAATCATTTTGGAGGCATTGTATTTGTACACAAACAAGCATCTGCTCAATGTAGACTGGAATATTTCCATCAAATGACATCATGGCTCTTTTACCGAAAACAAACATGTCTGCTACAGATACTGATTGCAATAATGGTGTTTTGAGAAAAGGTCAGCGCATTGGCACTACAGTGAAACAAACACATTTAGATAACTGCATTCTATTCTCAGTCAGATTATCCAAATTTCCAACAGTCACTTTAAATGAACCAGAACGGCTCTCATCAGACATCTAGCGAATTTAGCTAAATGGTAATGCTTACTTGTACAAACTTACTTGTGCATTTAAAGAGGCTCACTGATTAATGGCTCTCACTAGCCAAGATATATGTATATCTTGGCTATATATATATATATTGCGTGTGTGTGTATGTATATATATATATATATATATATATATATATATATATATATATATATATATATTTAAATGTGTCAACTCTGAAAACTCTACTGAGACAGTTTCAATTTACTAGAACTTCTATGTTAAGCTGCTTTGACCGCTGTAAAAGTGTTGTGTCTGTTAGTGGAAATACATTGGATCTTAATAAGACATTAGGACATTTTAAACAAAGCAAAATGGATATTATTATTCTTTGGTGGTTTTACTACAGCTTGGTACTGGTATTACTCTACAATCTCACTTCACCTGCTTTTTCTTATTTTTCTATGCTATAACCCGGCAGCGCCCCCTGTATACAACCAAATTTGAATATAACTTTATCTTTGTGTTATATATATATATATATATATATATATATATATATATATATATATATATATATATATATATATATATATATATATATATATATATATATATATATATATTTTTTTTTTTTTTTTTTTTTTTTTGGGCTGTTTTAATTATTTATTTAGGCTGTATAAGACTAAAGGGGTTGGAAAACAACCACCTGGATGTTCTCGATCATCCAACTTATTACACAGATACTTGCTGAAAAACATAAAAGTTAGATACAAGCATTGTTCTAAGCCATGATAGTTTAAGAATTTTTTACTTAAAGGCAAAGCTGACAGAAACGAAAAGGTTTAATGGAGCATACACTAACCTACATACTATTCAGTCACAAGATGGCTCCAAACTATCTAAAATTGTGGCTCCCCTCTCGTCCTGCAAAAGCGAGGGAGCCCAGGGCTCAAGGATCTCATGAGTTCAGGACTCTTTCCTGGGACAGCATGCCAAACAAGCTTTATTATCAATCAACAGCGAAGTATAAACTCTTGAAACTATTTTAGGGAGGCGTGGCACCCAACATAGCCCATAAACCCAACCATCATTAAGGGATAAGTAAATTGTACAAAATTGTATGAATTAGATTGTATGAATTAGCCACTAAACCCAAAAAATTACGAATTGCCATGAGATTGTGTTGGCTACAGCATTGGTTATTAACATTACAGATTAGCTTAGCATTGTAATACATATGTGCACACAGAACTGTAAAATAGATGAAATATGAAGTCATAAGATGCGCATGGAATGCGACTCATAAAACAAAAGCTTGCAGATGGTGTTTTTAGCTCAGCTAAGTATGTGACTTAAACACACTCTTTACATTGTCGAGGAAGTTGGTCTAACCACTGTAATTTTAAGTAAACCTTGTTTTCAGTCAATTAAACTCTCAGTGAACTGAAACTCATTTGGGTAGCCAGAGAGGCAACAAATGCAATATGGTTAATGGCATCATTTAGCAGAGAGCCGCGGCACACACACTGATGGGGCCCGCTGAAGGAAAAGAAAAGAGAAACATTACAAAGTGTAATTACTTTAAGCACCATTAGGGATGCAATAACTTTCAGGGAAAACAAAGTCCGGCTTTCACTTTCCGCTTGAATTGGACAGAGAAAAAGTGTAAAGCTTTATAACTTTGTCTTTTTCAAATTAAAAACAGCAAGGATGGAAAACACTATTGTTGCTTGCATTTAATGCAAGAAAGACAGTGTTTAAATTCCGTTAACCTTTGTGCTTCAAAAGTCAATTTGTATTCAAAATAATTCGCTTTTGGGCTATTTGTGCACTTATAATGCCATTAAAGAAGCAGCAAGAACTATTGCTCAATCCTTATTACTACACTATATTAGTATTGTTGCGTAACTTCATAGCATTGTTGGATACCATTTTAATTTAAAGTGTCCTTGCTACCTGTGTTACTTCAAAAATATAATTTATTATTAAATACATAATTAAAATTTGATTTAAATAACTTTTTTGTTAAGTAGTTTAATTACTTAAAATTTAAATGTGTTAAAACAATCATTCATTCATTAGTTTTCTTGTCGACTTAGTCCCTTTATTAATCCGGGGTCGCCACAGCGGAATGAACCGCCAACTTATCCAGCACATTTTTACACAGTGGATGCCCTTCCAGCCGCAACCCATCTCTGGGAAACATCCACAAACATTCACACACACACTCATACACTACGGACGAATTTAACTTACCCAATTCACCTGTAACCGCATGTCTTTAGACTGTGGGGGAAACCGGAGCACCCGGAGATGGTGAGTGTACTGGTGTCGTAGTCCTGTGGCGGCCATTGCATTATCTATGTGGATGCTGCACACTGGTGGTGGTGTATAGCCATATTGGATAAATGCACTAATTAAATACACACATTACACATTATTACACATTAGTTAGACAATAATACACACCTGATTAAAAAAATAAAAACAATAATTCAATCGTCTTCAATTATTGCTTACAAAACAACTTACCGTCCCTGCTGAAAAATCCAGCTTAAACCAGCCTAGGATGGTTGGCTGGTCGACCAGCCTGGTTTTAGAGGGGTTTTGGCCACTTCCAGTCTGGTTTCCAACCATTTCCAGCCTGGTCTTAGCTGGTCAGGCTGGAAAGTGACCAACTAAAACCATCTAAAACCAACTTGACCATCCTGATTTAAACTGGACATAGCTGGTTTTGGCTGCGCTCCCAGTCTGGCTTGGCTGGTCAAGCTGGTTTTAGCTGGTCATTTCCCAGCCTGTCCAGTTAAAACCAGGCAAGAAATGTCTGGAGACCAGCCTGGAAGTGGCAAAAAACCATTTAAAACCAGGCCGGTCGACCAGCTAAAACCAGCCAACCATCCTAGGCTGGTTTAAGCTGGATTATTCAGCAGGGGTAGCAACACATTGACAACCAGTTGAACATTCTATGATCAATTTTGCAGAAAAAAAAAACATAAACACTGGAAAACACATAAGTTTTCTACAACATAGTTGACATTCAGGCATGTGAGCAGACGTCTAATAGAAAACATTCTGCTGCAAACTGAAACGATATTTGATTTGTCACACCATGAAGTAGTGGTCTAGAAAAAATGTGATTTTGTTGAAATAATAAAAAAAAACAATGAAGGCTCATGGGACATTAAGCAGTGCTCTCTAAATGTCCCATATGATATTGTCCTGGTTTTAGATCATTAGCTCTATATGGTCTCCATTGCGTTTCAAGTGCCAACGGAAGATCGTTTTACTGTTATTACTGTGTGCTCAATTAAACCGTGAATTTGAGGCCGTTTCAAGTGTTTTCTCAGTGAATCGCTCATGATGACAGAAAGAGCAGTGGGTTTAATGATGTACGGCACCAGCTACATTTTCGAGTCCTTCTCTTTCTTTCCACCACATCACGATCTCTTCCGAACACACAAAGAAACGGCGATCGATAACACCTGGAAATAACAATTTGCATATTTATTGCGTTCAGCTCTAATAAACCTAAACAAGCACTTTTAAAAGGTAAAGGCAGCCCTCAGAGACACTTGTGCGGTCGCTGAATAATTTTCCAAGCCTTTATTGTGAGCCTCTCTGTATTCCGTATGGCATTCCTTTAGTGCTTCGTCTCTGTTGACTTGCAGTTGTTTGGGCTCAATTGATCTATCAAGACTATAAAAGCCGCATTTTAAAATGTAATCTTTAGTGTTTTATTTAAAAAAATAGGATTGTGTTTTGTTAATAAGCTTATTATGGATGTATACCCTTCATCCTCATTCAAAATTCAGCTTTTGTTAGTCTTATTGGTTTGAGGGATTATTTTTTTCTTTTTTCAAATTTAGCTTTTCAATTATGATTTGTTTGTTTGCATGTGTAGATTGCTGTTTAATCCTGTTTTCAAAATATGAATGTTCATAAACAATTTTTATTAGTATTCGTAACAATCAAATACAGTTCTCAGAATAAATAAGAACAGCTCTCACAAATCTATTTTTTAAATTCATATTTTTAAACGGAACCTGTACAATATTATCTTTGTGCATATACGGTATATTAGTCAGTACTGAAGCCAAGTCTGGAGCTTCATTCATTCATTCATTTTCTTGTCGGCTTAGTCCCTTTATTAATCCGGTGTCGCCACAGCAGAATGAACCACCAACTTATCCAGCATGTTATTACGCAGCGGATGCCCTCCCAGCCACAACCCATCTCTGGGAAACATCCACTCACACACTCATACCCTAAGGACAATTTAGCCAACCCAATTCACCTGTACCACATGTCTTTGGACTGTGGGGGAAACCAGAGCACCCAGAGGAAACCCACGCGAAGGCTTGTTTTGCAAACTCCACACAGAAACGCCAACTGCGCCAAGGTTCGAACCAGCAACCCAGGGACCTTCTTGCTGTGAGGCGACAGCACTACCTACTGTGCCACTGCCTCGCCCAGTCTGGAGCTTATCTAACAAAATAACTTTCAATAACGATCCAAAAACTAGTACATCCAAATTTATATGTGATTGAAAAATATTAGATATAAATTTAAAAAAGAGAAAAGCATTCAAGAGAAGCAAAAAAAAGTTGTAATTATTGTAAGTAATTATTTTTTGCAATATTTTGCTTGAATTTAATTGTATTATCTTTCAATTTGGGCTGCACGGTGGCGCAGTGGGTAGCATGTTCGCCTCACTGCAAGAAGGTTGCTAGTTCAAGCCTCGGCTGGGTCATGGTTTCTCCACAAATCCAAAGACATATGGTATGGGTGAATTGGGTTGGCTAAATTATCCATAGTGTATATGTGTGTATGGATGTTGATGATGGGTTGCAGCTGGAAGGGTATCCGCTGCGTAAAACATATGCTGGATATTTTGGCGGTTCATTCCACTGTGGCGACCCCAGATTAATAAAGGGACTAAGTCGAAAAAAAAAATAAATGAATTAATGAATCTTTCAATTTCTAAATATGTTCGGTGACTAAAATATAATTTCAATGAATATATCTGTTCAATAAATTTGTTTCACCAAAATACATTGCCTATATTCATGTAACAAGGGGTCTGAGGCTGTGTTAGAATCCATATGCAGAAGTTTATTTATGGGATTAGATAGAGACATCAAGGGGTAAACAAGTGGAGAGTCGGCAACATGTAAGCAGTCCAAACCAAACAACAAACACAGGGGCAATTCCAGGAGAGATAGTAGTAATTCAACCAGAGGATCAGTGCAACAATAAGCAGTACAAAACAGATCAAGGTACACAGGGGCAAATCCAGAAGATGCGGTGAGAAGGTAAGCAAAAGTTCAAGGCAACAATAAGCAATTCAAAACAGAGCAAGAGGGCAAAGACAAATAACGTACTTGATCAAGGCAGGCTGGGTCATACACAGGCAGGCAGTTGTTTACGTCTATTGGAACAATGCTTGGTAATGCAGGTGAACTGGCAATACTTCGCCAGGAAGCATGGCCTGAGCTCTTGCTGAAATACAGCAAAAGCAGGAAGTGACTGCAGAGGGTCAGAAGTTGGGCTAGGGCTTCCTCTGCTGTTGTGGCATTACAATTCACTTAGAAATGGAGAGAAATACTCATTTTCAAAATTATGCTGAGCACTGTATATGATGTAAATGAAATTAAAAAAGAAAATACCAAATAAATATCATAAAATATACACGGAAAGTAGTTGTCCCCTACAGTTGTCAGGTTCTACCATTTAAAAATCTATTCTTTTGAAATAATCAAATAATAATAATGAAATAATCATTTGACATAGCTTGACTTTTGTCTGTCTATTTCCTGAAGATCTATAGTAGAAAAGCCTATTGTTGCTCTATTGTCGTTTTCATGTGAAGCTTTTATTGTTGAGCTCCTATATTAAGTAATTGTAAAGAAAATACTAAATATTGAATAGAATATAAATAAATAAATCTACTTAGTTTAGTGAGTTTTGTCTAGTGCAAGGGTATCCAAACATAGTTCTGGAGGGCCAGTGTCCTAAATATTTTAGTTCCAACCTTACTTGAACCAGCTAATCAAGCTCTTTCTAGGTATACTAGAAACTTCCAAGGAGGTGTGTTAAGGGATGTTGGAGCTAAACTATGCTGGACATTGGCCCTCTAGAATCAAGTTTGGACACCCCTGGTCTAGTGATTGTCAACATGGTTGGATACTGGATGCATTTTGTAAAATGCACTTGTTTACCATTACATTTTTTACTGGTGTTACTTTTCTTCTGGGAAACATAATAGACTGATTTCACGCGGCCGCCATTTTTAAGAGTGAAATCAAGGCTGTGGTGGGAAGAGACCTGGAAGTATTGTTGGGAGTTACATAGGAACATTGTGTACCTTGAGTCAAGTGATGCGATTTCACAGGTCAGAGTTCACCAAGCTTGAACTTTGCACCACAGCAACCTGTGAAACTTGACGCATGACCCTGTGTTCCCGGCATGACCCTGTGTTGACGCATTTGCGTGCGTATGAATAGAAGTCTATGGAAGGAAAAGCCCAGTGTGACCGCAACTTTATGGTAAGACACTTGTTTAGGCTAGTTTGATTGGCCACTGGGCTAGATTTGATTGGCCATTAAGATAGTTTTGTTGTGAAAACCTGGCAACCCCGATGTTTCTGTCAATTTGGTTTGTTGCAATTAGGGTTAGAGACTTGTTTAGGCCAGTTTAATTGGCCACTGGGCTAGATTTGATTGACCATTGGGATACTTTTGTTGTGAAAGCCTGGCAACCCTGATGTTTCTGTCAAATGACCCAGCTGAAGACTGTCAATTTGGTTTGTTGCAGTAGGTTTAGTGTTAGACTTGTTTTATGGGTTTGTTGTATGCAAGTTTGACTTGCTATTGAGGTAGTTTTGCACTAGTTTTGATTGGCCTTTTTAATATTTTTATTGTATCTTCTAAAAAAAAAAAAAAACGAAAACTGACTAGTTTGTTGCATTAAGGTTAGGGTTAGAGACTTCTTTTAAGGCTTGTTTGGGCTAGATTGATTGGCCATTGGTGTCGTTTTGGGCTTGTTGTGATTGGCCATTGAAATATTTTTGTAGTGAAAACCTGGCAACCCTAACATTTGTGTAAAACAGAAGCCCAATCCTGTTCCTGGAGATCTACCTTCCAGGGATCAGCTCCAACTCTTAACAAACACCAACTAAACTAAGTAGGATCTGAAGGAGCACTTGGTAATTAAAGTCAGGTGTGTTTAATCAAGGTTGCAACTTAATTCTGCAGGAAAGTAGATCTCTATGGACAAGACTGGACACCTCTGCTGTAGAATGACCCAGCTGAAAACTGACAATTTTGTTTGTTGCATTAGGGTTTAGTTAAGAGACTTGTTTTAGACTAGTTTGATTAGCCATTTGGCTATTTTTGATTGACCATTGGGATACTTTTGTTGGAAAAACCTGGCGACCCTGACATTTCTGTAGAATGATCCAGCCTGAAAACTTTCACGTTGGTTTGTTGCATTACGGTAAGTTTTAGAGACTTGTTTTAAGTTTAACTAGCTTAAGGCTAGTATTTGGGCTAGTTTTGATTAAACATTGGGAAACCTTTTGCTGTAAAAATCTGGCAGTCCTGACGTTTCTATAGAATGACCCAGCTGAAAATTGACAAATTAGTTTGTTGCATTAGGGTTAGTCTTAGAGACTTATTTTAGGGCTTGTTTTAAGCAAGTTTGATTTGCTATTGCATTCGTTTTGGGCTAGTAGTTTCGATTGGCCATTGGACAAGTTTTGATTGGCCATCGAGTTACTTTTGTTGTGAAAATCTGGCAATTCTGACACTTCTGTCAAATGACCCAGCTGCAAACTTGCAAGTTGTTTGGTTGCATTGGGGTAAGAATTAGAGACCTGTTTTAGGGCTTGTTTAGGCTAATTTTATTGGCCTTTGGGTTGAGTTAGAGAATTGTTTTAGGGTAATTTGATTGGTCATTGAGATAAATTTGTTGTGAAATCCTGGCATCCCTGACATTTCTGTATATGACCCAGCTGAAACCAACAAATTGGTTTGTTGCATTAGGGTTAGAGACTTGTTTTAGACTAGTTTGATTTGTTATTGGAATACATTTGTTGTGATAACATGGCCACTAGTGATGGGAAGTTCGGATCATTTTACTGACTCGGATCTTTGAGTCTCGTTCAATAAGATGAACGAATCTTTTTTCGAGTCATGTTCAATTTGCCAAAATATTATTAAAATGTTACAAATTGCTTCCAAACACATCTACAACTAGCCGAAAAGGTTGATTGCATGTTAAATAAGTCATAAGTAGAATATAAGAAGGAGAAAATAATAATTCATTGTTTACCTGCTCTTTTGTCTATGAAGGTATTGTTGTCTCTTTGATCAGCTCACCTCTTCATGTCTTCAATTGTCAGTGGTTCATTCACGTTACACTGACAGTCACATATAACCTTAACCAATGCACAGTCTAAGCCGATAGGAGCCATGATCGTTCGTTAATCACGTGACAGAATGACTGAAACCCGAGGACTCGGGAGATGAACGGTTCAATTCTTTTTCCGGCTCTAAACGCGTATGATTGGCTCGTGATGAACGAGTGACTCAGACCCGATAGAGGTCTCGAGAGATGAATGGATAAATTCTTTTTCCGGCTCTAAACGCATATGATTGGCCCGTGAGGAACGAGTGACTCAGACCCAATAGAGGACTCGAGAGATGAACAGATCAAAACTTTTTCCGGCTCTAAACGCATATGATTGGCTCGTGATGAACGAGAGACTAAGACCCGATAGAGGACTCGAGAGGTGAGCAGATCAATTCTTTTTCCGGCTCTAAACGCATATGATTGGCTTCTGCCAATGTGATGAAGACTTGAAATTAACGATGCTACATGCACAAATGTGCGCACGCGCGGATGAATACATCACTCCCTGAGAGGACTCGTAGTTCCCGAGTCATATTGAAGATTCGTTCAAAATGAACGTTCATGAACGACCCATCACTAATGGCCAACCTGACATTTCTGTAGAATGACTCAGCTGAAAAGTGGCAAGTTGGTTTGTTGCATTAGGGTTTAAGTTAGAAACTTGTTTTAGGCTAGATTGGTCGACCATGGGGCTAGTTTTGATTGGTCAATGAAAAACTTTTGTTGTGGAAGCCTGGCAACCCTGATGTTTCTGTAGAATGACCCAGCTGAAAACTGACAAGTTGGTTTGCTGCATTAGGGTTAGAGACTTGTTTTAGGCTAGTTTGATTGGCCATTGGGATACTTTTGTTGTGAAAGCCTCGCAACCCTGGCATTTCTGTAGAATGACCCAGCGGAAAAATAATAAGTTGGTTTGTTGCATTAGGGTTAGACATTGGGCTAATTTTGGGAATGTTTTGATTGGCAATTGGGATACTTTTGTTGTGAAAACCTGGCAACCCCGATACTTCTGTAGAATGACCCAGCTGAAAAGTGACAAGGGGCTCAGGTGCGGATTCTACAGCGAGGCCAGACAGAGTCCATCCAATCTCAGCCGAGTTATTTAAAGGAGGAGCGTTTTAAACGTGCGTCAAGTCGCAGATGTTATCACCCTCACAATGAGCTGTCTCCAAACAGCGGTTCGAGAGCCTGCAGACAGCTGTTTGTTTGTCTCTGTAATGTCTCCAGGGGAAGAGTCTCTGAATGAGACGATGGGGTGCAACCCGCAGAATAAATCAATAAAGACGTGGAGAAGCTACAGAGAGGAGGAAAGGAAATGGAATTTACTTTGTGGACGAGAGATGAGAAAATTACCCGGCTTCATTGCCATGCCGGTCCAGATAGCAGCGTAATGTATGGACCGTATCGAAGCTGTGAGCAAAACGAAGAGCTAAATATCCCCCCATCTCACTGGAGGGAACAAGTTATTTCTCCCCCGCAGTCATTTTTATGTAATAAGCCTGTTAAACGTAGAGGCGCCCCATTCGTCTTTTTTTTCCCCCTACCCAATGACATTTGTCAGGAGCGCAGTCTCTGAATTATTAAAGCCTCTTAAGAACAACACTGAAACATGAGTAGATTACATGTCGAGGATTCATAATAACAGCTCTTGACAGGTTCCGCCTCCCCTAGAGCTGCGAGATCAGATGTGTTTTGTAATTTTTACGAATGCAGATGATGCTGTGTAGAGGTGAAGGGTGTCATTTTATGTTGTAATATCAGTAAA
Organism: Danio rerio; assembly: GCF_052040795.2. Taxonomy (NCBI): domain Eukaryota; kingdom Metazoa; phylum Chordata; class Actinopteri; order Cypriniformes; family Danionidae; genus Danio; species Danio rerio. Next base: position 29,577,352 of record NC_141024.2, on the reverse strand, counting down.
TGAATATGCAAATACTCATAGCCACTTGAATGCTGATCACAGTGCCGTCAAAACACAATTTTTGTGCAGCTGTGAGTAAACCTCATGTAAACATATTTGGGTTAAAGACTGACTTAATTATACCACATTAAATCATCACGAATCATAATTATTAATAAATAAAAATGATTGAAACATTCACTTTTTTGAAGGTTTCTATGCAAATTTTATAAATCAGACTATGAAGTATGTTGTTGTTTTTATATTTTTAGCCCCAATAATCTGATAAATTGTACAATTACCATTCAAAAAAAGTTACCTTAATGCCATGTTAGTGAGAGTTACTCTTGAAGTGAGGATTCACAGGGCAACTATTAGAGTAATGTTTTCATTAACAGCCAATCAGTTGAGACAAAACAGTTTCATGGCAACTTTTTGATTTATTGAATAGTTAATATTAGTATTAACCTGTATGATCAAATTAAATACATTTTGTGAAGTTTCATAAACTATTATAAAAGGAGCACGTGATGTGATTAAACAGGACTGGCTGCACATCTGTAATCAGTAATAATCCAATCAGAGTGATCTAAGCTTACAATAAATGGATCGTTTTTCCCTACTGCTCTATTTTCGTTTTGGAAGAATCCCCCCTTCCACCCCATCTCCTCCTTCTTCTCTCTTTTCTAAGGGGAGCTCTCAAGACTTACCCGATCTCCGATCCCCTTATATGCTTATTGACTGGAGCCTTGGGCTCAAATATCTCCGTGCTCACGGTTCTCTCCTGGGACAGCATGTCAAACCTGCTATTAACGCTAAGCCTATCTAAGTGGGAACTCTTGAAAGTATTTTTTGTTCATCCACCAATGAGGGGTGGGGTTTCAGGGACACACCTCCTTCTAAAAATCATGTTTTATGTTAATACTTAATTAATTAATTGTACAAATTAGTATTAATTAGCCACTTTTCAGACAATGCACAAAATAGTGACGTTTCCTCATGAGATCAGGGTTGATGATGACAAAAAAAAATTAGAACAACAAAAATAACGTAACTGGATTGCAGAAGTGAGGCAAAAGTATGCTTAACAAATAATAATTATAATTATAAAGCTGTGCAGTATGATGGCTCAGTGGTTAGCACTGTTGCCTCAGAGCAAGATGGTCACTAGTTCGAGTCCCACCTAGCCAGTTGGCATTTCTGTGGAGTCTGCATATTTTTCCCGTCAAAGGAGTTTCCCACACAGTCCAAAGACAAGCTAAATTGTCTGTAGTGTGTGAATGTGAGAGTGTATGGTTGTTTTACCAGTACTGGGTCAGAGCTGGAAAGGTATCCGCTGCCTAAAACATAGGCTGCATATGTTGGCAGTTCATTCCGCTGTGGCGACCACTGATGAATAAAGAGGCTAAGCCGAAGGAAAACGAATCGATGAATAATAAAGCTTATATGATGAACACACATCAGTGAAGCACAAAACAAACTTTAGACCTACACAAATATAAAATGAAGCTAAATCACTTGCTGCACATTTGAATTGGACAATAGTTAACATTGTAAGCAATAAAATACATTAAAATCTTGTTTTTGTGTTGACGCAGGACAACTTACCGGAATATTAAGCTACAAGTTCACCCTCCTTTTTCTCACTGGCTGAGCCAATGCAATCTTGTTTGATTTTTTTTTTTTGACAGATTCAACATGGTCACATGGTTGGCTTGGGGGCACACCTCCACTTAAAAATGCTATGTTTTCATACAAATCACATTTTTGGACAATACGCTAATAGTTTTTGTACGATTTTGATATTTGCGTTATTTGCAGGGTGTTTCTGCATTTGCATTTGTTGTGATAATTTGCGTCAAATTAATAACAATTTTTTTTTCTTAATGTGCAGTGCATTTGACCTCTCTCAGCAACAGTACATTCATTTATTTTATTTTCGGCTTAGTCCCTTTATTAATCTTGGGCCGCCAAAGTGGAATGAACCACCCATTTTACTAAGCGAATGCCCTTTCAGCTGCAATCCAACACTGCGAAACATCCATACACACTCATTCACACACATACACTACGGAGAATTTAGCTTATTCAATTGCCCGCATGTCTTTGGACTGTGGGGGAAACCTGAGCACCTGGAGGAAACTGACACGAACATGGGGAGAACATGCAAACTCCACACAGAAATGCCTACTGACCCAGACAGGGCTCATATCAGGCAACCTTCTTGCTGTGAGGTGATCGTGCTACCCACTGCGCTACCGTCATGCCCCACCACAGTGCATAGACATTTTAAAGCATGTTTTAGAAGCATGTTGTTTTAAAAATAACTGTATATTTTTTTGTGAGAATCAATCCCACAAAGAATCAATCACTAATTACATGATTAAATGAAAAACTATGGTAAAACATGAATCTACTTATTAATTAATTTTTTTTTGATTATGTCTAAAATATGTGCTATTATTCAAAAAAGGTAATGATTCGCACTAAAGTAATTGCCTCGTATGTGCCAATATGTGTCACACACAGCTCTGGAAAACTTAAGAGACCACTTGAGTTATTTTCAGTTATCTCTTTTTAAATGGCTATAATTTAGACAGATTATTTTTAAACTACCGATAATTTGTCTTCAACATTTTAAATAATATTATAATCATTATTATCGCTAATATTTAAGCGCTTATTTTAAACAAAAAAAATATGATCATTCCTTGATTTTTAATTATTTAATTAGGACAGTGTGGTCTGACTTTGCTTAGACAAAAGTCTTGTCACTTAACATAAATAATAAAGTCATGCTGCAGTGGAAATAGAATTAATGTTGTACATGAATTTTTATAAGCTTGGACAACTGCATCCATACATCTCTGCAATGACTCAAATAACTTAATAATAAAGTCATCTGGAATGGCAAAAAATAGAAAGCGTTCTTGCCGGACTCCCAGAGTTCATCAAGATTCTTTGGATTCATCTTCAATGCATTCTCCTCCATCTTACCCCAGACATGCTCAATAATGTTCATTTCTGGTCTGGCCAATCCTGGTGCACCTTGACCTTCTTTGCTTTCAGGAACTTGGTGTGGAGGCTGAAGTATGAGAAGGAGCGCCATCCTGCTGAAAAATATGCCCTCTCCTGTGGTTTATAATGTAATGAGCAGCACAAATGTCTTGATACCTCAGGCTGAATGTTACTGAATGTTACCTTAAACCGTGGTTTTTCCTTCACCAAACTTGACTATTTCTGTGAGGTTTTTGGGTCCGAGCAGGTTCCAATAGGTCTTCTGCAGTTTTTGTGATGATTGGGAGTTGCAGTTCAACAGATGATTCATAGAAAAATCTACCTACTGCCACTGTTCCAAATGATGTTCTAGAAATCAAGTTATTATTTGTTGCTCTTACAACTGGGATCAATTACAAGACTTTTGTAGGTTGATTGATATATTTGAAAACACACTGACATGGCCACTACATGAGTTCAATATTCACAACTACCCTAAATTCAATTAAATCTAATATTTTAATCATAATTAATATATATATATATATATATATATATATATAAATATATATATATATATATATATATATATATATATATATATATATATATATATATATATATATATATATATATATATATATATATATACACACACACATAAAAATATATGTTTATTTTTATAATTTTTATATATATACTTTACTGGACTTTCTGATTGTTCTACCAAGATCCTCTATGAGATTGATAAAATTTATCCACATTTAGCATTTTGCTCCTGATGCAGTGATTGTAAATCCAAACATCTAAGGAGTACTTGAATGTAGCATATGATGCTTATGTAGTCAAATGAATTGTTGGTTTCCTGGACCATCACCTAGAAATGGGGTGCAGGTGTGTTCTGGCAGCAGAAAAAACAATTCACAATGCAAATAATTTGGTATTTTATAAAATTGGACACAAATTTATCTATCATCTGTTAAAATGTAGTCAAATTAGGTGGATATAAGAATGGACCTCGCCCTCAAAACCTAAAAACAAAAACAAATTCGGTACATTATGCACTGTAGGAAGCATAGACTGCTGAATGAAACCACTGAAGTGCAAGAACACTCATTTTTTGGGTTTTGGGAAATTTATAGTTACCCAGCAATTATTTTGTGTATGTGTCTGTGTTTAAAATCAGTGCAATAGACTAGTGACCTAAAGGTTAAAGATTTTGTTTGTATGAATCTAGTCTGAGTAATAATCATGGCTGCACGGTTATCACAAATAATATCCATGCATTCATTTCAAAACACTACTAGTTTAGAAAATCACACGAAAACTCCTCATATTTTAAAGGGTTATTTATCACTGCTCAGTAACCTAATATTACTACAATTATAATACAATACAATAATACATAATAATAAAGCACAACTTAATAATAAAAAAACTATAGTCCATTTAATTTTTTACTTAAAAGTAAATAAATAAGTTTTTTTGCATTTAAACATTAAACACTGAAAATAAAAGACAAAGAATGAATTTAAAAAATAGCATTTTTTCTAATGCAAATATAAGCTACATATGACCCTAGTATTTCCCTTTTAAAGAGAACAAATGTAGTCAAATGCTGATGAACCTTTCGATCAACTATGTAACGAATTGTTTGGTATTTTCTTTTCTTTTCTTTTTTTACCAGAGTGGAAAATGTGCACATTCCATACAAAGTATGACACTGAATGTTCTGTTCTTGTCGAATGAATCGTGGTGTGTTTGTGGCATTCTGAAAAGTTTCAACCAGTACACACCAGAAAAGTGTCACACCACTTATACACTGCCTAAGCGTCGCTCCCAATATGCGCGCACAAGCCATGCACCTCTATTGGAA